>NC_089228.1:7166226-7494354 GCF_963924675.1 Phocoena phocoena | reverse complement strand
TGTTATTATGGAATGGTTCTATATGAGCCAGGTATTCAGAGTTGCCTTGTAAGTAACTGCAAAAGATATTACTGGTGGAAGTCCCAGAAGAAGAGCAGCAGGGATTAAGGCAGATTTTCTTTCTTTTTTTTTTTTTTCTTTTTTTAAAAAATAATTTCACCTTTTATTTATTTTTTAAAATTTATTTATTTTACTTTTGGCCGCATTGGGTCTTTGTTGTTGCACACGGGCTTTCTCTAGTTGCGGCGAGCGGGGGCTACTCTTCGTTGCGGTGCGCGGGCTTCTCATTGCGGTGGCTTTTCTTGTTGCGGAGCACGGGCTCTAGGCGCATGGGCTTCAGTAGTTGTGGCACTCGGGCTCAGAAGTTGTGGCACATGGGCTTAGTTGCTTCACGGCATGTCGGATCTGCCCAGACCAGGGCATGAACCTGTGTCCCCTGAATTGGCAGGTGGATTCTTAACCGCTGCGCCACCAGGGAAGCCCTAAGGTAGATTTTCAGATCTCTGCAAGGGCAACTTCTCTTGTGTATAACCATGAGAAATTGTTAAGCCCTCCACTTTGTGGACTTAATTTGGAACATGCCCCCAATAAAACCTTGTTTTTAAACATTCGCTTCTAGTTTTCATTCTGTTGACCATCAGTTTTTCTTTGTTGCATTATACTTTCTCATGGCTTATAAAAGCCTGTTAGTTTAAGCATTCTAATGGGTTCTCTTATTTTTAAATATTCAGATGATACCATGAATTTTATTAGCCTTTTTATTAACTGATTAAAAAAAGGCTAACATCTGTGATTAAAATTTTTTTAAGCGAGTTTATACATGTTCTTAGAGCAAAACTGTAAAGACTGAAGAGATATACAGTGAAAAGTATTCCCCTGTTTTCATACCACGTGTTCCCCTCCTTGGAGGCAACAACTATTAGCAATTTCTGAGATATCCTTCTAGAGATATTTTATGAATATGTGTATTTTATTTACATATTTACACAAATGGAAGTATGACATACATACTGTCCTGTGCTGTGCTTTTTCTCATTTATCTTGGAGATCATGGCAATATCATTGTTGGATTTGACTGTATCACAATTTAATCGGTCCCATTTTAGGACATTAAGATTTTTCACAGTCTTGCTATTACAGTAGTGCAATGAACATCCTATATACACCCTTGTACATATTCAGTCTGAGGGTCATTTTTCTGTTTAATAAGTTTATCCCATTGATGTTTATTGACATGACAGAAATGTTTGGTCTTGGTTCTCTCACATTTATGCTACACGCCTTCTGCTTTCTTTTTCTTTCTTTTTAAAAATTTATGTTATGTGTTTTCTTTGCTTTTTCCCCGTGCATGTGTTTTAAAATATTTGGAAGGCTTGTATTTGCTCTCTAGCTGTTACCTTTATAAATACAACTTATTCTACTGTTTACACAGTATTTTTGAATCCCTACTAAGAGCAGTGATGAAATTGGCATATTTCCCACATCTCTCTTCCTTCCCTTTCACCTTCCAGTTTTATAATTTTTCTTAATGTTGAACCACATGCCTTTAAATCCTTTAAATATACTTTTTAAAAAATCATCTTTATTTATTTATTTATTTATTTAAAAGATTGGATGAAACCCGAAAAGCTTTAATGCTGCATGAAAAGTCACTGAGATTATATTCTGGAAGCACCAAACTGCCTGTGTTTTGCACTTTCTCTGCTAAGCGTTAATTTCTAACCTTTGACCTTGGGGAATGAGAGAAGAGGATATCAGTGTGCTTAAATTACTTCCCATCTTCTGTTCCCTTTCCCCTCTAAGGACAGGCCACTTTGTAACATTTACATTCTGTTTTGCAGTCATAATCCCTGTATTTGTTTTCATTTTAGTCCTATAGTTAAATTGATTATAGGCACACTACCTGTCCTTTTGTTACAGTTTTTATCTCTTGACTGGCATGAGTTCACAAATGTTTGTCTTTCACCTTTCTATTTGATTAATAATTTGGGTTTAAAATTTGGAGTCACGCTTTCCTTCCTTAAGAATATCATAGACAATGTTTGTTCTCTTCTAGCATGAAATGTTGCCATGGAGAATTCTGAAGTCATCCTGTTATTTTTCCTCCTTATTTGTTGCTTTCTTGTTATTTTTGCTTGATGCCCAGATGATTTTTTTTTTTCAATTTTGAAGTTCACCAGGGTACATCTCCTTGTTGCTAATTCCAGTTAAGACATGTCAGTCTGTAGAGAAATTCACTTCCATTTATGTTTCTTGAAAGTTTTCTTGAATTATTTTTTTAGTATGTTTTCTTTATTTTAAATCCCTCCATCAGGGATAAACCAGTTATACATACAGCAGGATCTCTTTGATTGTCTTTGATGTTTTATCATGTTCTCTCTAATCCATTTTTAAATTTTTGCTAATTTTTATTGTATTCGCTTTACTTTTCTTCACATCCCTTACTGTGTTTTCAGCGGTGGCTTTTATATGTGGTGCTTTCAATATGGTCTTCAATTTTGCAGTGGTTTGTTTTTTTATTCCACTTTTCTTTGAACTCTACAAGATCCTGTTTCATCTCCTTCTGGCAGCTCCCCTCATCTTTTTCCTGCTTTTATATCTGTGCTTTGAGCTCTTATTTTGCAACTGAGCTCTTATTTTGCAAAAGTATCTCCTTATTACATTTTTTGATGTCATGTCAACATATTTGATCATGGTTTTCAGCTGCTCTGTGGCAGTGTCTTTCTGGTCACTGGTTTTTGTCCGCTGTTTTTCTGTTCCTTTTCTCCTTTTTTCCGTTCATATAAGTCT
The DNA here is from genome assembly GCF_963924675.1 of Phocoena phocoena. Classification (NCBI taxonomy): domain Eukaryota; kingdom Metazoa; phylum Chordata; class Mammalia; order Artiodactyla; family Phocoenidae; genus Phocoena; species Phocoena phocoena. The sequence continues at coordinate 7,491,564 of NC_089228.1, read as the reverse complement.
GGTGCTGATAACTTTTGATAATTGCTCATCTTTGAATGAGGTAGTCCCTCTTGGGCCTCCTCTTTATAGGAGGTTCAGGAACTGTTCCAAGCTAGCAAGAAATCCCTCTGGTTCACTGTGAAGTTCCTTTTGACAAAAGGTTGTGGTGAATGAGTTCTCTTCCTTTTTTTTTAAATAGCTTTGTTGAGGTGTAATTTCCATACCACTTAATGAGTTCTTTTAACCATTACTTCTCCCTAGCTGGAAGCATTCACCAGCTTTAGGGTTATTCACAATGTAGAGTATATCTCCCCATCTCTACTCTGTTTCCAGCAAATAGAGCATGTCTGTGAGATTCCTTGTTCAGCCTCCATTTCTCTCCTCTGCTGCTTCTGGGTACAAACAAGATCCAGGGACGCTCCCTCTCAGTGCATGTACTTCTTCCCTGCTGTTCCAGAGAAGAGTTTATTTCCTACTGCTCTGCAGACTGCTCTCCCCTTTGAGATCTGTAGTCATTCTCCCTCTGTTGTCTTTCTGCACCTCTGCTTTACCTTCACTGAGCCTGGGAATTCTTATGTTATAATTCTTATGTTCTGTTTCTAGGTTACAGATATCATGTAGATTCTATTAGGATGGAGTTGGTATTTCTGTTGTTCTTTTCTTTTAGAGTGGTTTCTGAAGAAAGAAAGGGGCTGTACCAGTGTTATCCCACCATGTTAAACCTACAAGTCCTATAGATGCCCTTTATATGGAAATTATTTGTAAATAAAATTGAATTTGCCCAACCTGAAATTACCATTATTTCATCAGGTTTCAAGTAGTATTACAGCCTTCACTCACTTCCAATTCAAGTCTCAGCTCCATCAGTCAGCACTGATTTCTTTCTACTTTGATCTTCAGTAACATATACTGTCTGTGCCAGTGCTCTGCACCAGAACTTCTGATGGAAATGTTGTATGTTTATGCTGTCCAGCATGATAGCCATGTGAAGTGTAGCTAATATGACTGAGAAACTGAATTTTTAATTTTAAGTCATTTAAAATATTTCAGTAGCTGTATGTGACTAGTGGCTGCTGAATTGGACAGCACGGCTCTGTACCACCCGTTTTAACATTTTACCACATATCCATTAGCTGTTTACTGAGCACCTTTTTTACACCAGACACTGCTCTAGATGTGTGGTTTATAGCAATGGTCAAGACAGCCAAGGTCTTTCCACCCTGTGCTTACCTTCTGGGAGGAGCCTAAACCTAATAACTTTAGATAATGTTAAGTTCTCTAAAGAAAATAAAATGAGAAAAGAATGACTTGAGAGGATTACTTTAAGTAGAGCAGGTCTCTCAAAGGATGTGCCTTTTAAATTGCTGTTAAATAATGAGAAGAGAACCAGCAATGCAGAGAGGCCATATGAAGCATATACCTTCCAAGCAGAGGTACGAAGCTAGGGAGAGAATGATCCTGAAGTGATGTAAGAGACACAGGCAAGAGTCGGGTTATTTGGGCTTTTTAAGGAAGTTAAATTTTGGGGGGTGTAATGGGAGGCTGTTGAGGGGCTTTAAGCATGATCAGATTTACTTTTCTAAAAGATGACTATAGATACTATTTAGAAATTGGATAGATACGTTTTTAACTGCTTAAGGTTTGGGTTTTTTCTTTTCAAAAATAGTTAATATGTATACACAGCACAAAATTCAAAAGGAAGTCAGTGAGAGGTAAGCTGCCCTCCCTCCCCTGTCTTTCATCTCCTCATTTCCCCTCGCTGGAGGTAACCACTGTTAATAGTTCCTTATTTGCTTACATTTTAATCTTGAATCCCAGCCTCTGATCTACCATTCTGTCTTGTATTATTCTGTAGTAGCCTTAATTTGTGTAAATCTTAATTTTCAGTGAGACTTTAATTTCCTCAATTGCAGACATTATATTATTTACTCTTTTGTCCTGTACTCCTGCCACCCCCAACATAACAATTAACGTAGTCTGTAGGCAAAGTAGGGGTTTATTTGTTCAATTAAAGTGGTGAGAAATGAATGAAATGAATGGATTTCATTCTCTCTTTTATAGGAAGAAGTTCTAAAGGATTTTGAGGACTTGGCTGGGAAGCTTCCATGGTCAGACCCTTTAAAAATATGGAAAATTAACACATGTTTCAAGAAAAAAAAAACAAAGCACAAAAAGATCAATCAGAATTCAAGTAAACAGAAGATTGAAAGTGGACGAGGAGACAAAACAGATGAGAGAGATGTCAAAAAAGAGTTCACTAACAATGTCTTAGATTCACAGATCTTAGACTATTATGAAAATGCAGCCATCAAAGAAGAGATATCAACATTAGTAGGTGATGATTTGACATCTTGCAAAGATGAGACTGAGGAAAGCTCAAAAGAAGAAACTGATCCTGAAGTGCTGAAGTTTAGAGTCACATGCAACAGGGCAGGAGAGAAACATTGCTTTTCCTCAAATGAGGCGGCAAGAGATTTTGGGGGTGCTGTTCAAGATTATTTTAAGTGGAAGGCTGACATGACCAACTTTGATGTGGAGGTAAGTGCAGGCTCTTACTGTGATGATTCAAGAAGGCTCTCATAAATGTGTAGAATTTTCAAGACTAACCCAATCTTATGGACAATCAAACTGAGGCCACAAAGCTAATAGGGTATCGTTTTTTTTTTAACATCTTTATTGGAGTATAATTGCTTTACAATGGTGTGTTAGTTTCTGCTTTATAACAAAATGAATCAGTTATACATATACATATATCCCCATATCTCCTCCCTCTTGCATCTCCCTCCCTCCCACCCTTCCTACCCCACCCCTCTAGGTGGTCACAAAGCACCGAGCTGATCTCCCTGTGCTATGTGGCGGTTTCCCACTAGCTATCTATTTTACATTTGGTACTATACGTATGTCCATGCCACTCTCTCACTTTGTCCCAGCTTACCCTTCCCCCTCCCCATATCCTCAAGTCCATTCTCTAGTAGGTCTACATCTTTATTCCCGTCTTGCCCCTAGGTTCTTCATGACCATTTTTTTTTCTTAGATTCCATATATATGTGTTAGCATACAGTATTTGTTTTTCTCTTTCTGACTTACTTCACTCTGTATGATAGACTCTAGGTCCATCCACCTCACTACAAATAACTCAATTTCGTTTCTTTTTTATGGCTGAGTAATATTCCATTGTATATATGTGCCACATCATCTTTATCCATTCATCTGTCGGTGGACACTTAGGTTGCTTCCATGTCCTGGCTATTGTAAATAGAGCTGCAGTGAACATTGTGGTACATGACTCTTTTTGAATTATGGTTTTCTCAGGGTATATGCCCAGTAGTGGGATTGCTGGGTCGTATGGTAGTTCTATTTGTAGTTTTTTAAGCAACCTCCATACTGTTCTCCATAGTGGCTGTATCAATTTACATTCCCACCAACAGTGCAAGAGGGTTCCCTTTTCTCCACACCCTCTCCAGCATTTATTGTTTATAGATTTTTTTGATGATGGCCATTCTGACCGGTGTGAGATGATATCTCATTGTAGTTTTTGATTTGCATTTCTCTAATATTAATGATGTTGAGCATTCTTTCATGTGTTTGTTGGCAATCTGTTTATCTTTGGAGTAATGTCTACACGACGACTCAAAACCTATGGGATGCAGCAAAAGCAGTTCTAAGAGGGAAGTTTATAGCAATACAATCCTACCTTAAGAAACAAGAAACATCTCAAATAAACAACCTAACCTTACATCTAAAGCAATTAGAGAAAGAAGTACAAAAAAACCCCCAAAGTTAGCAGAAGGAAATAAATCATAAAGATCAGATCAGAAATAAATGAAAAAGAAATGAAGGAAACTATAGCAAAGATCAATAAAACTAAAAGCTGGTTCTTTGAGAAGATGAACAAAATTGAGAAACCATTAGCCAGACTCATCAAGAAAAAAATAAGACTGAAATCAATAGAATTAGAAATGAAAAAGGAGAAGTAACAACTGACACTGCAGAGATACAAAGCATCATGAGAGATTACTACAAGCAACTATATGCCAATAAAATGGACAATGTGGAAGAAATGGACAAATTCTTAGAAATGCACAACCTTCTGAGACTGAACCGGGAAGAAATAGAAAATATGAACAGACCAATCACAAGCACTGAAATTGAAACTGTGATTAAAAATCTTCCAACAAACAAAAGGCCAGGACCAGATGGCTTCACAGGCTACTTCTATCAAACGTTTAGAGAAGAGCTAACACCTATCCTTCTCAAACTCTTCCAAAATATAGCAGAGGGAGGAACACTCCCAAACTCATTCTGTGAGGCCACCATCACCCTGATACCAGAACCAAAGATGTCACAAAGGAAGAAAACTGTAGGGTATCATTAACAAGAGCATGGGCTATTGAGACAGAGCTAGATCCAACTTTTGACTCCCTAACTGTGTAACTTTGGACAAGTTATTCTCTCTGAGCCTCTCTTTCAAATGGAGCCAATAATAGTTTATACCTGTGTGTCCTGAAGGTTAAATGAGATTATACATTTTAAGTATCTGGTGTGATACCTGGTCTATACTACATGCTTAATAGATGAGAGCTATTAAGACTTGAATTTTCTAATTTCTAATCTAGTGCTTTTTACATTATGTGGACTCTCAGATTATAAAATTCAAAAGAATTAAAACAACTATTTTGTTTTGTGTGTCTTGGTTTCAGACTTTGCTTCTGAAGTGGAATACATTTTTAAAACAAACCTCGACCTTATAAAATCAGGACATCATTGCTAATACTCATGTTAGAGCCAGCTGTCCTTTTTCTTAAATTCTGCTAGATTCCCAAATCCAGATACCTCTTTTTAGCACGCTTACCCTCCTTGGTCTCAATCTTCTACTATAAGGGTGATTCACATGTGAGCCATACTAACAAGTCTTTCCATCTCTGACAGCTTAAAAGGCCCCTAGCAGCTGACGTTTTCACCAAGGAGTCATTTACTGTTGCTTTTGGGACACTTGAATCTGGGGCAAGTTGCCTGTTCTCTCTGTAACTTTTTTTTTGCACATCAAATCAGAAGAACAAGTCCCCATTCTTTTTTTTCTTGTAACAGCTGTTATGAGAATGAATAGGCTAACTAGAACAGTGATGTCCAGAAGTTAGCATGGGAGCTCAGAGTACAGATTCTGGAGCCATGCTACATGGATTTAAATCCCAGTTTACGAGCTGCATAACTTTGGGCAAGTAAACTGACCTCTTTGTACCTTAATTTCCTTATCTATAAAAGGAGGATAATAATACCTAGCTCAGAGGGTGTGGCTATGAAATGAGGTAACAAATATAAAGTGTGTAGAACAGTAGTTTGCATATAGCTAGGTAAGTGTTAGCTGCTGCTGTTAAGATCATGGTGAGGAAATTTTAGGTGGAAGATTGCAGAACATATTTTATTTCAACTTTTATTTTCGTTTGAATAGTATATATTTAACTGTGTGTTAGAAAAACTATAACTTAAGACCAAAAAGAAACACTCTTTCACAGACATTACTTGAGTCAAGTTTTAAAAAGTACTAAAAAAATAATAGGTTTTAAAGCAAATGTGGCCCATCGTTAACAGTTGGTTCATCTAAATGAAGAGCATACTTAAGAGTTCGTTGTGCCAGTGTTCTGGTAAGCATTTCTGGATGTTTGGAATTTTTTCCAAAAAAGTTAAAAATTTCAAAAATGCATATTAAAAACCTGGAAACCTTCAAAATGTGTTTCTCATAAAAATTCGGGGGGAATCTGGTTATAGCTAACTTGTGAATACGGTGAATTAAAAGGAGAATAAAATAGATTTAAAAAATTTTAAATACAATATTCTTAAATGATTCCATTTATATGAAGCTCAAAAAAAGACAAAATAGTTTATCATGGTAGTGGTCAGATTAATGATAATTTGTGGTGGGTATTGACAGAGGGCAAGAAAAACTATAGATATGTTTATATGATGGTTACACAGCATTTATATGTAAAAATTACTGCACTGCATACTTAAGGTTTGTGCGTTTTACTGTATGCAAAGTATACCTCAGTAATAAAGTAACAAAAATTAATAAAGCCTCAAATTTTAAAATCTTAGTGATAAGTACAGTTTGAATAACCCTAAAACTATTTTATTCTTCTTTTATAGGTTCTTTTGAATATCCATGATAATGAAATTGTTGTGGGCATTGCATTGACAGAAGAGAGTCTCCACCGAAGAAATATCACACATTTTGGACCCACAACTCTTAGATCTACTCTTGCCTATGGGATGCTCAGGTAAGAGAATGGGTTTGCCATGTAGATGAACGTGACAACTTGGTTTGAATTTTCCCTTCAAAATGTAATTTTTTGTGAGGTACTGTGTTAGAATCTAGTAGTTAAGGAACAGGATAAAAAGCTAAAGCTCTCTTTCTTTGTATCCAGTGTTGATTCCTTGAGATCCTGAAAATATCACTTAATTACTATCTCAATTTTCTTGATTTTAAAATGAGAACAGTAGTTTTCATCTGCCTCTTGAACGTGGTTATCACGTTTCTGTTTAGAAAGGATATACTGCGTGTTGGGAAATAGAACAAATTTTGCTTTGTTTCATTTCTATGCAGTGAAGCAGATGAAAGCAGAGATTTTTTTAATGTGTATAATGTATAAGTGAACACAGAGAGCTTTTACTTATATTTTAAAATTTTATACTCACATGGAAAATTTTCCACTTTTCCAAGAGCAAGATATAACTTTCTTTCTCCTTTGCCCTTTTCCCTTTGATTGGGTGTTTCTTTCCACCACTAGGACGAGTTGTTTTCTCTAGGTTTCTGTTTGCCAGACTGCAAAATGGGTTTGATATTAGACTTAAAGGATTATTAGTGAGGAGTAAATTGCAAAAACAGATGAAATATACCTGTTACATACGGTGCCTGGCATAGCCTGGTAGTTAATTGTATTTCCTACTCCTCCAATCTTTGCTTCCTCTTCTACCCTGCTCATCCATGGAGTCCTAGTTCAATACAATTGGAACCTGTCAATTCAATGACAACAATAGAAAACTGCACCCGTTTGATTAAGCAAGAGCTCCTAGTCTTCATTCATTTAACAAACATTTATTATCTACTGCCAGGCATTATGGTGGGAGCCAGGGATATGGAGAGTAATTTTGGGTGCAACTGTTAGAAACCTAATTAAGCTAGTTTAAGATTAAAAAAAAGTGATGATTGTGTGGGAGGGGGAATTACTGGCAAGATACTGAGAAGTCTTGGGAAATCCACAGAAAAACTAAAAGCCGTATCTTAAGAAGGGTAGGAACCAGGTCTTAGAAAACCACCAGAAACCTAGACAGTCACTTTTATCTACCCTGGGAGCCTACGGGTTCTTGTTTTGCTCATCTGTGCAAATGGCTGCCCGTCATCTAAATTTATGTATTTCCAATTTTAAATAACCAGCCAGCCCCATACTGCCTAGGTCTTCCAGCTCTTTGTTCCCACGTCTTAGAAGAGAGAATCTGGTTGACATAGTTTCAGTCATGTGTTCACCCAGACGCAGCAGCAGTGGCTAGGAGTACGGGGTTGCTTACTACCAAGAGGGTTGCCAAGGATTCTGTTGCCATGTGTTGAGGGGCAGGAATGGAGAAGTAGAGCTGGACAGGTATTACAATAAGAATCCAGAGTTAGTCCCCAGGAATCTCAGTTTTGTAAGGGAGAACCATAATATAATGTGGAAAGAATAGCAGGACAAAAGGAGGAAGGATAAACCTTGTCACCTGTCTGAGGAGGGGATGCTTCATAGAAGAGGTAACATTTAAGCCACTAACAGTAATTCCTCTAATCCTGACTCTGTCACCTACTAGCTTTGTGTCCATGGACAGGTTGGCATCAGCTTATCTGTAAATGAGAATAATAATAGTAACCTATCTCACAAGATGGTTAAAAGGACTAAAAGAGATAATGCATGCAAAGAGCTTAAATCCATGCCTGGCAAATATTAAGTGCTCAAAGTAAAGCAGTTATTTTATAGCAATGTTATTATCTTTCAAATTGAATTAATTAGGAAAGGAATACTGAATGAATAATTTCCAGTAAACTTATATTGATACATGTTCTACTTCACACATTTGAGTTGTTTTAAATGTAACAACACAGGTCTATATACAAAATAACATGTGTTTTCTAAAAGCATATACACACATATATTAACAGATCTAGAAGCTATTTCCATTTGTAAGTGAAATGGGATTTTGGATGGTAATCAAAGGGGACTTTTAGTTATATGTAATGTTTTTGTAAGTGCTAGGATATAGAGTCAACATGTAATTACCAATTGATTTTAAAAATAAATATCAATTGTTTCTTCATGCTAGCATAACAGGCCTTTGATCTTACAGCTTTAGGAATAGTCGTGGAAGTCTTGTCTGTTCACATAGGCTGTTTTCTTCTCTAGGCTCTGTGCTCCTCAGCCTACTGATATAATAGTTGATCCGATGTGTGGAACAGGGGCAATATCAATTGAGGTAATAACTTTTCTTTAGCTTTTATTTATTTACTATTTTTTAAATTTTATTTTTGTCTGCATTGGGTCTTTGTTGCGGTGCATGGGTTTTCTCTAGTTGCGGCCAGTGGGGGCTATTCTTTGTTGCGGTGTGCGGGCTTCTTATCGTGGTGGCTTCCCTTGTTGCGGAGCATGGGCTCTAGGTACGTGGGCTTCAGTAGTTGTGGCACGTGGGCTCAGTAGTTGTGGTTTGCGGGCTCTAGAGCACAGGCTCAGTATTTGTGGTTTGCGGGCTCTAGAGCACAGACTCAGTAGTTGTGGTGCACAGCCTTAGGTGCTCCGTGGCATGTGGGATCTTCCCAGGCCAGGGCTCGAACCTGGGTCCCCTGCATTGGCAGGCATATTCTTAACTACTGCACCACCAGGGGAACCCTTCTTTAGCTTTTAGATAAGGAAGTGATACATCCAGAATGTTCTAGAACTCATGGGTAAATTAGACATAATGAAATCACCAAGGTTAGGTCCATGGACCCAAGAGTTTTGAGTGAATTACACTAGTAAAGGTGGAACTTTTGTGATAAGGATGTAGCCACTTATTACAAATAGCCAAGGACTAGATTTAGGTTATAAGTCATCTTTAGTCACTGGATTACAGAGGAGGCTGAGAATTACAAACTGGTGAGTCCCATTTCTGTAACAGACAAACTGGTAGACTTGAACAGAAAAGATAATTGAAGGTACAAGCTTGAACTGGAGGAGGGCATTTCATCTCTATAAAGTGAGACTATGCTTCTTCATCCTCCTAGGTTCTTGTAAGATGGGGAAGCCTGTGACCATTAGTTAGGTTTGTTAGGAAGTCTAGCAAGGTTACAAAGTTTACAGAAAATACCATGACATTGAGAGGACTCAAAAACTGCCTAAAGCAAAGCAAGAAATAGAAAGGCATTTTCTAATTGGAGAACATTTAACAGGAGAGTCTCCTTGAATCCGTATTATTGAATCAATATTACCTAAACTTTTATAATAAATAATTTGGAAGAGGGCGCCAGTAAAATGGCTTAAATTTGTAAAAAATTTAAATTAAATTTAAATTTAGGGCTTCCCTGGTGGCGCAGTGGTTGAGAGTCCGCCTGCCAATGCAGGGGACACGGGTTCGTGCCCCGGTCCGGGAGGATCCCACATGCCGTGGAGTGGCTGGGCCCGTGAGCCATGGCTGCGGGGCCTGCGCATCCGGAACCTGTGCTCCGCTACGGGAGAGGTCACGGCAGTGAGAGGCCCGCGTACCGCAAAAAAAAAAAAAAAAAAAAATTAAATTTAAATTAAATTAAATTTGTAAAAAATTGCTTTATGTATAGTATATGTAAAGCCAATGGGAATAAACTGCAGGGAGATACTACAGATTCTGTGACTGAGCAGAAACTGGACAGATGAGCAAGTCCAAAACAACCCACAAAGGGAAAAATAATCCAGACTGCAATTAGAAAATGACATCGGCTACCTGGGAATTTGAATCCCAGAAGGAAATCATAGTAGTCTAGATGACTGCTGTTTTCTGCTAGTGTCAGCTAGAGAAATTTACTCTGGCTAAAGAGCCACACAGAGAAAACTCAGTTGTTGTCACAAAGAATTCTGGGAACAAAGCAGAGTGTGCTTCTCTAGCATTAAACCATGATGTGTCTATGGTCTGGAATAGCAGTGAAGGTTACTACATGTCAAGAAATATACAACAGAGCTAGAGAGAGACCGGAAGAGTTCCCAGCCCCACCAAAAAATAAAAAATAAATAAAAAGAAAATGTTTGAGGCATTTCCATGTGGGGGTAGGCATGAGGATGTCAATATGGAAAAACCTAAGTTGGTATATGACCAAAATGAATGAAATTATGAAAGGAATTGAAAGGGTATATAAACAGTTTGTTCACCAAAGTATAAAGTATTTGATTTATAATACTGCCTTTAAAACTTGGAAGTACTATAAAACCCAAAAATCTAAATAGGTTTAGAAGAAAAAATGAATACTCGGCAATCAGAATCACCAGAGAGGCTTTCATCAAACTCTACATCATCCTCCCTACATCACCCTTCTCCATTACCCTCAAGGGTCTGGGCAAAAGAAAAAGCTAAGAAGCCCTGTGTCCATAGATATGGGGGTATTACTGTTTACCATGGAAGAGGTGTTTGTTACTCATCCCTAAACCAAGGGCAGAACTGTCTCTGCTTTCACGTCAGAAACCTTCTGTTAATCTGCATAGAACATTGTTCAGGCCTAGGGTAGTATGTCACCCCATTGCACAAATAATATGGAAAGCTCGGTATTTCTGTTCTGCTGACATGTTTTTGATTTAAAATTACAAAATCCTGGCTTTCCCTGGTGGCGCAGTAGTTAAGAATCCGTCTGCCAATGCAGGGGACATGCGTTTGAGCCCTGGTCCGGGAAGATCCCACATGCCACGGAGCAACTAAACCTGTGCACCACAGCTACTGAGCCTACACTCTAGAGCCCACAAGCCACAACTACTGAGGCTGAGCGCCACAACTACTGAAGCCCACACACCTAGAGCCCATGCTCCACAACAAGAGAAGCCACCGCAATGAGGAGCCTGCACTCGCAGCAACTAGAGAAAGCCCGTGTGCAGCAACGAAGACCCAACACAGCCAAATATAAATAAAGAAATTTATTTTTTTTTTTTAAAAAGTGACAAAATCTGGGCTTCCCTGGTGGCGCAGTGGTTGAGAGTCCGCCTGCCGATGCAGGGGACACGGGTTCGTGCCCCGGTCCGGGAAGATCCTACATGCCATGGAGCGGCTAGGCCCGTGAGCCATGGCCGCTGAGCCTGTGCGTCTAGAGCCTGTGGTCCGCAATGGGAGAGGCCACAACAGTGAGAGGCCCACTTACCGCAAAAAAAAAAAAAAAGTGACAAAATCCTTTCAAGAATATGGTGGTTATCATTCAAAAGCCTATATAATAGAGATTACACTTTATTTAAATTCTCAAATATTCCAGGTTATCGGATTATATAAAAATTCCATAATCACAAAAGGATATAGGTTAGTCAGTTTGATTTGGTTAAACTATGTTTGTATTTAAAGTCTGTAATACCTACTGTGTGGCAGACACTGCTGGGTGAGGGACTGAGTGACACACCAGACCTATCCTTAAGGAGTTCCCAGACGTTTTGAGCCACAGACAGGTATAGAAATAATTAAAAAGAGAGCAAGTGCAGGGGCAGATACATGTACAGAGTGCTTTTGGAGGGGCAAATGAGAGACAGCTTGGAGAGTTGTGCTTGATGTCACAGAGGGCATGACATTTGAGCTGGGCCTTGAGAGATGAGTAAGAGTTCAGCAAACAGAACAGAAGGGCATTTCAAGCAAGGGGAATAGCAAAGTTGACAGCATGCAGTATTTTGCTACTTTAGAAAAGCATTGGATTATTGGATTGGATTGGATTGTCTTGTGTATTGACAAGTGATTGAAATGATTTTACCTTTAATCATTTTTTGGTTTTGTTTTTTTTTTTTTGCAGTTGGCTACTTCTGTTTTCATATATACTCTTGTCTTTCAGGGGGCTACAGAATGGTCTAACTGTTATCACATTGCTGGTGATAATAATCCATTGGCTGTGAATAGAGCAGCAAATAACATCTCATCTTTATTGACCAAGAGCCAAGTGAAAGAAGGGTAAAATTTTAATTTAAAAGATTTTGTAGCATCTCTTAGACTTAGATAATCAGTTTTCTTTCTTTCTTTTTTTAAAATTAATTATTTATTTCTTTTTGGCTGCGTGGGGTCTTCGTTGCTGCACACAGGCTTTCTCTAGTTGCGGCAGACAGGGGCTATTCTTCATTGCGGTGCACGGGCTTCTCATTGCAGTGGCTTCTCTTGTTGCAGAGCACGGGCTCTAGGCTCCTGGGCTTCAGTAGCTGTGGCACACAGGCTCAGTAGTTGTGACTTGCAGGCTCTAGAGCACAGGCTCAGTAGTTGTGGTGCACAGGTTTAGTTGCTCCGCAGCATGTGGGATCTTCCTGGACCAGGATCAAACTTGTGTCCCCTGCATTGGCAGGCGAATTCTTAAGCACTGCACCACCAGGGAAGTCCAATAATCACTTTTCTTATTGGCTTTATGAACTAACACACCCAGTGCATTGTGACAGTATTATAGCCAAATGAATATATTGAAACTCCATTTAAATTTTAAAAGTTGATTGAAACTAATTTGTATTTTTAAAATATTTTTAACTATAATTTCCCCCACCCTAATGCAACTATTTTTATTTCTGTCTTCCTTTTTCTTTCCTTATTCAAATATCTTTTTTCCCATGTAGTGGAAGAACTGCATAGATTCATTTTAATTTCATAAGTTTTCCATTAGTGCATGCAGGCATCCAGCTGGGGATTTAACAGAGGCACAAGACTCCTCCTAACTGACTAGTGGTCTTTTCTCTGGAAATGTTTTAGTATTGAATAAGTGATGTAGTTTGGAGAAGGCACCCGGTGAAGGGGGTGAGAGAAGGGGCCCTAGCTGTCCTCCTAGCTGTCGGGGAAGAGGACCGAAGTGGCGGCGGTGCACTCTCATATCTGAAACTTAATTGAACACCAACAAGGAACTCAATCTTATGCTACATGCTATAAGGATTAGAGAAATACCGGGGGGGAAGATAATCTAATGTTCAAATATTTGCATATCCCACACGTATTAGCTTTCATGTCCTCTTGTTAGTATGTTTCAGGACCATTTTTGATGATTGTAGTCTTACTAGACCACATGGGCCCCAGGACCTAATTCATTCATAACTCAGACTGACACATAGACACGCTTTGTAATCATTTTCTCAATTCAAAATTTCTAGGTTCTTGTAAAACAAGTACATATTAAAATATTAATATTTTCTAATGCAATTAAACAGTTGAATACATTAAAAAGTTTTCAAACGCTTATGTTCTTATTCAGTGTTTTTAATGACTGCATAATATTCCATTGTACAGAAATATTACAGTTTATTTAGCCTTTCCTCTGTTATTTGGCACTTAAATCTCAAAGTTGGAAAAGACCTGAAAGCTGTCCCTACAGTCCCTAAATGTCCTGTAGGAGATCCTGACCAGTGATCTTCCAGCCTGTATAAACACCTCTTATGACTCTGAAGGCTGTTGATTCCAGCTTAGCACAGCTTTGAGTGCTAGTCATATCTTTTAGGGAACTTGAATCTCTCCCTGTACCTTGTACAGATCTGGGTTTTTTCTTCCACTTGAGTCCATAAGGGAAAATCTTATCTCTGTGTCACAGTGATGATTAACATCAGATATTTGAAGGGCTACCAACCCTCCTCTTCCTCTATCGCAGCTCTCCACATCCTCTCTCCTCCAAGCAAAATATTCCAAGGTCCTTCAACCATATCCCTTTGATATATGTGCATTGAAAGTCTGTTAGCCTCTGGGAAATTTCCCATCCTGAGATGTATGTTGCTATAGTACCTTAAGCCCTAGCCCACTGCTACAAATTGGATTTGACGACACACCATCTGTGCCAGCCTTTCACCATTCTTTCAAAGTCTCAGCTGTCTTTGGGAAGAATTGGTTGAAATAGCACTTGGTCTGCAGTTTCCTATGAGATGCCTCATCACAAAATTGTTTCTCTGGTCTCCTCTGCTTGGAGTCCTTCATTTTCTTACAAAGTGGCAGAAATATGTAGCGGTAAGCAGATTTGTTAGGTCTTACAGGTGCTTCATATCCAGGAGCACAGGAAGTCGTTATATCCCATGATTGACCTCACAGCTGCCTCCATGACCCTTAATGTGAGGTTTATATTTGTAAGTAGAAATCAGTTGTTCTTAAGAATATTTGTTCATTTTATGCAAATTTTCATATTTATTATTTATACATGGTATGCCTTAATATTATTTTATGTCTGTATATTGCTTATCCTCTTTTCTTTGCTAGTTTTTTTTTCCCCCCTTTGATTAGATTGCCAGTGCTTTGTTTTGTTCTTTCATATACTATTTGTTCTGTGGTTTTATGCTTGATGCTTTTTGTTTTTTATTCCTATTTCCTATTGAGGTCTTTTCATTTGTTATCTAAAATCTTAAGTTATATGCTGTAAATGTCTTCTTTTTTTTGTTTTTTTTTGGTTTTTTTGCGGTACGCGGGCCTCTCACAGTTGTGGCCTTTCCCGTTGTGGAGCACAGGCTCCAGACGCGCAGGCTCAGCGGCCATGGCTCACGGGCGCAGCCGCTCCACGGCATGTGGGATCCTCCCGGACCGGGGCATGAACCCATGTCCCCTGCATCGGCAGGCGGACTCTCAACCACTGTGCCACCAGGGAAGCCCAATGTCTTCTTTTTAATAAAAGTTTTTACTAGAGCTGACTTTTATGCTAAGTACTCCTGTTGACCATATCCTATAGATTTTGATAAATCTGTTTTGGTCACTTTCTAAATGGTTGTTTATATACTTGATTCTCTCTTTTCTAATTGTTTAGGACAGTGCTTTTCAAACTTTAATGTTCAAATGAATCACCTGGGTAACCTGTTAACTACACACAGATTCTGATTCAGTAGGTTTAGGATGGGACCTGAGGGTCTGCATTTCCTGGCAAGCTTCCCAGTGATGTTGATGCTGCTGGTCTGTGGCCCAACTTTGAGGACCAATGGTTTAGATCATTTTTTATACATAAGTAGTTAAAAGCTTTTAGTTTATTTTTATATTATGTTTTATTGTGATTAATGAATTTTTATGGTATATTTTGTTTTATATTTGAGATTTTTCCTGAGGCATAGTACATGACTAGGGTTTCTTTGAAACCTGATATTTTTAAGCAAATAATTTTTCTAGTTTCTGAATATTTTATCATATTTTTCATATCCTCTGCATCTTCACTTTTTGTCTGTTCAACCTGTACTATTTCTATCTTAACTTGATTTTTAAAAAATATTTATTTTTTAAATTTATTTGGCTGCATCGGGTCTTAGTTGCAGTACACGGGGTCTTCATTGAGGCATGCGGGATATTTCATTGTGGCAAGCGGGCCTCTCTCTAATTGTGGTGTGTAGATCTTTCTCTCTCTAGCTGTGTTTGTGGCACGTGGGCTCTCTCGTTGAGGCGCAGGAGCTCAGTAGTTGTGGCAATGTGGGCTTGGTTGCCTCGCAGCATGTGGGATCTTAGTTCCCCGACCAGGGATCAAAGCCACACATCCCCTGCATTGGAAGGCAGATTCTTTACCACCGGACCACCAGGGAAGTCCCAATCTTACATTGACTTTTAATATTTTTTGCCTTTTTTGTTTTGTTTTATTGTAGCTATTGGTGCTTGTGAGTGTAATACATATTTTTAATATCTGTATTTTTTTCCTATTATGTAGTGATTACCTCTATTGCATTTTATTTTTTCTTAAATTGTTTATTAAATATCAATATTACATTTAATTTCTGCTCATAATCTTGATTTGCTTTTAATTTTTAGCCTGTGCATTATTATTGCCTGTTATAATTTTGTTTCTTAAACTAGTAGGTTTGCCTTAATGGGGAGGATTTAAATCATCTATATTATTATATTCATCCTGCCTTCTGTCATTATTTTTTTGATGTTAACTTTTTTGTTCTCTTGTTTTTTTATAGTATGATACATGTTTTTTAATCTTAAGACCAGTACCTCTATATTTCCTAATTTTACATATCTGTTTCTTTAGGTCTCCTGTTATTTCTGTGTAGACTTACCAAACTTTATCCTTCAGGTGTGTCACCTCATCAGCTTTTTTCTCTTTAGTGTTCTGGTTTTTTCCAGTGTTTCATCAACAATGTTTTTACATCATCAGTTAGGTAATTAACTGCCTCAACACTGTTTTCAAGTTGTGTACTACAGTTCTTTGTGTTAACGGTCTTTTCCCCTTAATCTGTCTTCTTAAATTGTAGATGAAACAGATATAGACAGCTTTTGAAAACCAATCTTAACTAATTTTTTAATTTACTTGTTTTTTACGGACTGTCATTATAAAAGTTTTAGCTTATGACCTATGCTTTCTGCCTACCTGCTACTTCAAAAATTTTTACTAAGTTGTTGATGTTGTCACTGATATTATTATTTTAGTTTTTGTATTTTATAGCAGTCTCTTCAGAAGAAAAGTCTTCTAAAATTTCATTCTTCAGGATATGTTGAAGCACCTTTTCTTTTGTCGCCACAGCAAACTGTCCTGGGGCTTGCCCATAGATACTATTCAGTGGGATATCTGCAACTTGCCACTAAGAACTGGCTCTGTGGACATTATTGTAACAGACATGCCATTTGGAAAAAGGTGGGACTTGTAAAAAAATGAATTTTACTTTCATTTGTTATATTAGTACCCACTTGTCTTCTAAATCTGTTGTATTTTCCTTGAGCTTATTCTGTCAGAAATCTTCCGTTTCTTTTAGCAGACTTAACAGTTTTTCACTTAAGAATGTAACAATATGATAGATCGACCCATTTTGTTTCTTATGAGAACTCAGGAATGTACTACACTTTGATCCTGACCATCACAGGTTTATCCACTTTGTAGCCCGTTGTTGAATTACATTAATACTTCAGAGAAAGGTTGAGGAAAACTTGGTTATCAGGATATTTTTTAATCACTGGTTTCATTTACATAATGATTGCTTATACTCATTAAGGGGACAACTTACATAACTATTAACATAACTATTATAGTTGTCAGATCTTTTCCGTAACCAGTTCATCCCATTCAGAATTCTAAACAACTTAACTAAATCTAACCATTTCATTGACATGTAATGACAAAGCTCTGGCTCTAGAAGGCAACTATTTTTCATACCTCAGGACTTTCTTATTGCAATAAAAATGAGTTTTTAGTAACTTCTCATTTCATATAGTCCTAGATACTTATTTTTTGCAAAAGTGAGTGACTCATTAGACCTTCTTTTATAGGATGGGCTCCAAGAAGAGAAACTGGAACCTTTATCCAGCTTGCCTACGGGAGATGAGCCGTGTCTGTAGGCCAGGGACAGGCCAAGCTGTACTACTGACCCAGGACAAGAAATGCTTTATCAAGGTGCTGTACGTTAGCTTGAAAACTCAGCCAGCCCATGACAACTTTAGGACCTTTTTAAGTACACTTGGGGATATTTCAATAAGATTTGTTTTCTCCCAGTGTTTCTTACTAAGACCCCTGGTTGGTAGAGAAGCAGTTATCAGCTAATTACTTTTCTACTTTTTGTGTGTACACAGGCATTATCTGGAATGGGACACCTGTGGCGGAAGGTACATACCGTCTGGGTCAACATAGGGGGTCTTCATGCTGCAGTTTATCTTCTGAAACGTACACCTCAAACTTTTGTTCATCCTTCAGAACAAGATGGAGAAAGATCTCCTTGGTGATACAAAGACTGAAGATGATTAGTAGCGCTGCCAGTGCTTCCTGACAGTGGACATGTCAGCATGACGAACTTGCTTTGAGAGAAAAATAGTATTAATAAAAGTGAAGTTTGGTGTAAATCTCTTCACCCTAGATAGCAAAAGGTGTGAATAGAACGGAACAAGTCGTAAGAGAAAGCAGAGCTTTTCTTTGGAGCTGTTGTAGTTGGACAATTAGTAGTTTTCTTAAAATGCTTTAAAGATGCTAAGCCTACTAAAATACTCTGGGATTTGGGTTTAGAACATTTTATTTTCAGGCTTTATAGCAGTTCCTGTTTTCCACTGTAGCAGGTGGAAAGCTACCCTGGCCTAAGGGAAAGGCAGAGAGCATAATCAGATCATGAGGTTACATTTCATTGCCTCTGCAGCTTTGTTATTTAGTTGCTTAGGTTCTTCACCTCAACTTTAAAAAATGAAGCGGGCTTCCCTGGTGGCGCAGTGGTTGGGAGTCCGCCTGCCGATGTAGGGGACACGGGTTCGTGCCCCGGTCCAGGAGGATCCCGCATGCCGCGGAGCGGCTGGGCCCGTGAGCCATGGCTGCTGAGCCTGCGCGTCCGGAGCCTGTGCTCCGCGGCGGGAGAGGCCACGGCAGTGAGAGGCCCGCGTACCGCAAAAAAAAAAAAAAAAATGAAGCATTATTACACTTTGTAAAATGGTGTTTGCCCCATGACAAGATGAAATCTCACAAGACCTACAGAAAAGTTTACTATCTGCTTTAAAAATTACAATATGCATGTTATTCAGATTAATAGAACTAAATAGACATTTCTATTTGTAAACAGCAGGGATTACACTGGTAGATGAAGTATGGGACCAACAAGCCATATTTAAATAAATTTTTCTTTCAGTACACAAAGGTGGTGATGCCTTTCAAAGTCAAGCATAAACCTGTCAAAGTATTTTTGTTGGCTTCTCTAAAGGACTACAGAACAAACTGATGTATCTTTGAATTAAAAACTTCGTGTAAGTTATTTTCTCTCAGTCACTATTCATATTTAATTGCTTTTGCAGTAGCAGAAAGTCCTTCCCAAGACAGTGGAAAATGAAATAACCTAAACATCAAGTCCTTGTAAAAACAGTGCTTCTGTGCGACAGAGTTGGGGTTTTATGTGGCATTCTGTATTCAGTTTACTTTGGAGTTTCTGGCTGCATTCAGCTTAGATCTTCAGTGTCATGTCAGTAACATACTAACTTTTGATGTCTCATTTAGAGTAAAAAGACACAGTACTTCTTTCCTTTGAAAGAATAGAGTTCACATTAGCAGCAGAGCCAACAGTCCTTGTATGGTTTCTCTCTGATATACCTCACCCTTGAGAATGAATTGGAAGTAAGACATTTATAAGGGTCTTATATCCTAGACTGGAGTTTTTAAGGTCATCAGAATGCAGTTTCACTATTATGGGTTCAACAAAGAACAAACAGCCTTTCACCTCTCACAAAAGAAACCATTTAAACCTCTAAGTGTTGGTCAGCAGTCCATAGGACTGGAAAAGTACAAGGGCCATGTTTTCTCTACCGTTCATCAACTGCCTGACACATTACCTATCAGCATGGACGTTTAATATCTGTTGAACAGATGGGTATTTTTGCATATTGGCTGTTTTTAAGTGTATCAAATTTGTGCTCAATATATCATAACTTTAGTCCTATTAAATACCATCATAAAAACATGAACAGATGTGATTTAAGATGATGTAAGTATGTAGCGAACATTGTAATAGTTTGCCATCTTCCTCTCTAGTATTGTTTTGTAATCTGGTGACAGGAACAGGAAATGCGCTACATGAGGATTCAGAAAAGCTGAGATTGAATTATATATGACACTGCCACCTACTAGTTCTGTGACCTTGGTTTTCAACTTTTGAAACAGACCTGCACCATGGGGATGTAAAAAGATGGGGAAGGTAATCTTAGTAATCTGAAAACAGAATGACTTGAGTTATAGAGCAGACATTCAATGCATTTTAGAGGGGAAAAAAAACAACAGACATTGAGACAGATTTTATAAATTTAATGAAATTAAAGGAAGATGGTTATCTCCCAGAGACAATATACTACTTGGCTAGAGAGGGAAACATTTGTTTAAACATTTCTTTTAAAATGGTAATAAGACTTTCAGAAAATTTTAGATTCTGACATGTCAAATGTCAGACATGGCTCATGTTTCCACTGCAAGGACCAAAAGGTAAGCTGAAGACAAAAAAGGAAGTATTTTAAAAGGTCTGTAAAGTGCCTGAAGTATACTCATGCCCACAAGTGCACAAGTGCTTAATATTAATTACTGAGCTAGGCATAGGAAAAGTAGAACATCCTTATTCTAGGCATAGCCTTTTCCAAGTTCAGATGAGGTGTTATGTGGGAATATGATGGAAGTTTGAAACTTCTAGGACAAAAAAATCAAATTATTGTACCTTGGTTACATTTTTTTTTTTTTAAGTTCAGGAGAAACACCATATATAGGTCTCTCCTGTGCCAAATTTTAAAAAGTGCACAATGTGAAAATATTTATCATTGTGCACTGAGACAGGGTGCTGCTCTGTCACCCTCATATTTTTGCCCCAAGGCTAACACGTATGCCAATCAGTTGTGAGGTAGTAGCTGTTCAGTGATATATTCCATGATGAAAGCAGTTTTCACTGCAAAGGATAATGGTGTTTTAGTTTTTCTCAAGCCCAAATTCTGAATTTCCAACTGCCTACTATTGTTATCCCTTCTCCTGTATGTACTTAAACTCAACAGGAACCTTTCTCCACTAAAACCTGCTCCCTGTCCTAGCATGCCCATCCTCCCAGTAATCCACACTTAATGCTGCGAGTCATTTTAACTACATCCAGCTACTCAACAGGCATGAGTGTTTGTTTACAATATACACTGTGCTACAGCAGCTTTCTCAAACTTCTTGGCTCAGGACCCCTTCACATTCTTAAAAACTGAGGGCTCCAAGTAGCTTTGTTTACCAATATTTTACCATAATTAGAAAAACAGAAAAAAAGTAAAATACAGTAAAAATATCACATTAACACTTTCACGGAAGTTAACTATTTTAAACAAAGAATGGCACATTACAAAGCATGTAATCTCATACAATAACCTATCCTTTAAGATACTTCAGTAGGTGTTTCTCATAGTTTTTTGGAGTTGATTCTCCCTATGTGTCAGACAACTCTGTGAAATATTCATCACCTTATTTGATAACAGAATGTATTCATGTTTATGCTTAGGTGCAAAGAAAACTACAAGATTTTATAAGAACTGCGTAATACTGAGGTTTGCTGGGATTTTGGAGGTATAACCTAAGAGTGAATTTCTAAAGACACAGATATTCATACCCTAAACCTACGACCTTAGGAAATTGTGAAAAATTCAAGAATATACAGCACCATTCAATTAACATTAGTGATGATGTCATCCAACACATATCATGTAGCCTCTATGTACTCGTAAGAATGAGTTGAAAAGGTAAGTTACGTCTTAGTACAGTAAGCCCCCTACATAACGAACAAGTTCAGTTCCAAGAGGGCATTCATAAGTGCAATTTGTTCATAAGTCCAACAAAGTTAGCCTAGGTACCCAATCGGCTATGTAGTACTGTACTAATAGGTTTATCTAAAAACAAACACAAAAAATAAAATATTTTTAATCTCACAGTCCAGTACCTTAAAAAGTACAGTAGTCCAGTACAACAGCTGGCACACAAGGGCTGGCATCGAGTGAACAGGCAAGAGTTACTGACTGGAGGAGGGAGAGGAGGTAGAAGATGGTAGAACTCAGGGATGGTCAGCAACAAGAGACGAAGGGCAAGCTTCAGTTTCACTCACACCCGACACTGATGGCACAGGTTCTGGTTCCTTGCTGGATTCAATTCTATCTACCCTCTTGAAAAAACAACCCAATGATGTCTGGGTAGTAGCTCTTTTTTTCTCGTCGCAGATGACACGGTAGCACTGGATTGAATCCCGAACGGCTGCTGCAACCTTCATGTACTGTTCTACATTCAGATCCTGCACCTCAAAAACTAACAGTGCCTCCTCGAATAAAGAAAATCCCCTTGCCATTTCCTGTGTCGTGAATCTCTTCGGTTACTTCCTCCTCTTGTCTCTCTTCGTCCTTTCTCTGGGCCTCCGATTCCATCAGGCCTTCGTTAGTAAGCTCCTCGTGTTGCACAGCAAGGAGTTCAGTGAAGTCGTCCTCTTGCAGATCTAGCTCCAGCTTCTCTCTGAGGGTCACTAAGTTGCTAAAAACCTCTTTGGACTCCTCATCCCAGGCAGCTACCATATCTGCACTCGCTGCCTTGCCATTTACTTCTACATTGTGAAGGTTGGCTCTAGCCTTGAACTGATGAAACCAGCCGTGGCTGGCATTAAAAGATGCACCCTCTGGTTCTTCACCATGTTTCTTCTTCAAGTCTTCATAAAGCCTTTTAGCTTTTCTTGCATCAGCATTAAGCTGAGGGGAACTTGATGCTGATGCTGATCCTGCATCCACACACTAAGAAGTTTCTCCATCTCCGTCACTTTTCCCGCTTCTTCAACATTGTCGCCATCATTGGCACAGCAGACTGCACATGTTCCATGATCTTGTCCTTGTTCTTTAGAATCATGCTGATAGTTGAACAATTCATGTTATAAGAATGAACAACGTCTACCATCTTTTCGCCTCGCTCCACCCTCTCAATTATTTTCATTTTTGTTTCCATCATTATCACTTGGGGCTTCTTAGCAGTACCAGCTACAGCGCTTCTGGACATGCTGGGCTTGAAATAAAGATGCTATACTACTGCATACAGTAAAGTACAAAAAAGCACCACTTGTAGAGGCTGCAGGCATGTGACAATGTACGCCAGACACACGAACTAACTTACACGACTGGACGTGCAAACACATGTTCGCATCTTTGGAAGTTCACAACTTGAAGGTTAGTATGTAGGGGACTTACTGTGTTATGAAAACAGTTTTGACCTTGAAGACCTCTGTATGCTTACACAACAAGGATATAGCCATAAACAAGCAATGTCATGCCCTCAAGGAGCAACCTAAAAAAATAGGGAAAAAACCCCAATTACTAATTACAACTGCGAGAAATGCTATGACAGCATTCAGGTGGGTACCCAATACAGTGGAGTTAAGGCATCAAGGAAGGCTTCCTTGAGAAGTGATGTGTCGAGACCATTTTCAGTGACCATTTGGTCAGTCTGACTCTTTTAACTTCCTTTCCATTTTGACTGCCATCACTGTATACCAGACCTAATCACTTCCTGTTTGGACTACTGTAAAAGAATCTCCTAAGCGGTCTCTCTGCCTTCAACCCTACAACCCATCCTGTATCTGTAGCCAGATTAAATTTCCTAAAAGACTGTTTCCATCAGAGAAACACAGTACCCTAAATTGGTAAGGAATACTGACTAAGCAAGTCAGATCAGTCTCAATCCCTGGCCCTTAATTAGTTGTTATGTCTATAGGAAAGTTGTTCAACCTCACAGCTTCAGTTTCCTACTCTGTAAGATGAGGTTTTATGTATCAGAACCACACTAAATACAATGGCAGAGTCTGGCATACTATCTGGTACACAACTGGCACTCAATTATTTGAACTATTATTAGCTCAATTAAATGAACTATTATTAGTTCATTTCTTCTAACCTGTGTTTCCATTAGCTTTGCCTATAGTATGCACTAGTAAGTTACCACTACTTATTATACTAAAAAGTCTGGGATGAGATTTTAACCAAAGGTCAGTAAAAAGAAGAAAATCTGTAAAGAGTGTTGACTGAATTGACTAGAATCCATATACTAGAGGTGGGGTTCATTAGCTGGTAAAATAACCAATTCTATAAATGTGATCTGAAAATCTGTTACTGTTGTCAGCAGGAAGAGCCAATCGTAAACATGTTTTTTAAAAACCCAAAAAACTAGAACACAAAGGGTGACTAAGTACCAGTACAAAGCAAAGGTCCAGGAAAAAAGCTAGAAAGTAGAATTATTAAGTGTAACCATGACTTCCAGATATAATCAGAGAGGCAGAAAATAATCTCTCTAGTCACCAGGAAGGTATACATCATGATACCAGGAATAAGTCATCAAGTTCAACACTGGCCTAGATAAAATAAACCTAAATATTTTATAACATTTCTATTAACAGTTCTCTAATAACCCAGTTTCTCACCCACTCCATCAAGAATCCATGAGGAGTCATGGATAAGAAGCAATGTCTTCTGGAGAAATACATCCTCCAATAAAGTTGTACACTACTATGTAACTAAATCAAGAATTCTCAGCCTGCAAAGTAAAGTACCAGACTTCTGGATATGTGACCTAACAATGTGCTCTAAAATTAAGATGGGCTTAAAACAAACTAGTCTTACACTTGTGATGTTGATCCCTATCATATTCTGGATTAACAGTTGCAAACCATAATTATACCAAACCTCTTCTGTGCATAAAAAATGAGAGAAACATTATGTAGTTCAAATTTTTTAAATCTTAAAAAAAAAATGATTATAAAATCCCTTACAAAACCTTCAACTCTCATGCAAGTACAAGTTTTCACTCTATTTAATTTCTGTCCTAGGAGTATAAGAAATAATATGGCTCTACTTCAGAAGGAGGTAAGTAGCTGCTTTGTTTAAAAAATTGTAATAAAGCCTAAGGAAGTCAAGCACAGGAAGAGGATGAGTGCAAGGGTTTGCACAGGAAACCCAAGGAAGAGCTGAATGGCAGACAAATGTATTCAGAGACCATGAGGCATCAGTTTCCTTTATGAATAGAGTATCAGGTGACTTGGGTTAAGTATGATCCTAAAGTTTCTCCATAAAAGGAGCATTGCTTCTGTGGATTTAAACTATTACTTGAAAACAAACTTCACATATAAATCAATAAAATCAACATTTATTGAGTACCCAGCTCTGTGTTCAGGCACCAGGGAATCAAGAACAAATCTGTATCATTGAGGAATGCATTTAGTGGGAAAACAGACAAAAGAGGGAACTTTATTGGTAAAAAAGTAAAAAAAAAAAAAGATTACTTGGAATAGTTTAACATTCCTTTTAAAACAAAGCAGTCTGACCTGTATGTTTCCCAAACTATTAAATATAACTTTTTTTGCCTTTCAAAATGTCTCCCCATTTATTCAGTTTTTCTGGAGGAAAAAATTACAAAGTAGAGGGAACATACAGTTTCCCTGAAGTTGTAATCATTTTTGTAAGATAGGCATACTGTAGCCCCTCGGGGCTGTATTTGTAGTGTGCTTTCTGGGCCACCAACATCAGAAGCATATAAAAGACACAGAATTCTAGTGACCCCCACCAGTCTTAACTGAATTCAGAATCTCTGAGTGTGGGACTGGGAATCTGCATTAAATAGCAAGCCAATTATGTGCACTTCTCATATTTTAAGGAGAAATCTTAAGAAATTTTAAGTTAAAAAAATTGTTTTTTAAATATAAAAAATTTGAAATTTACAAGATGCTATCTATATTAGCATACAAACCAAAAAGCATTTTGGTGTTAAAACATATCTATTAATTTATACTTCATCAGAATGAAAACTTACTTTGTGATGATTTCCTGTAACTTAAGATATGATACTTAGGGCCTCCTCTGATGGAAGTTTTTCCAAAATTGAAAACTTTGTAGAACTGAAATTTAGGGCTAGTTTCACTAACATCAGATATAGTCCTATTCCTCATTAAACTTCTGTCACCGTTATGATTTAATGAAATCCCACTTTCGTCAAATCCATTATGCATTCTTGAAACTCAAACGAATCAACAGTTGCTTTCTCAACACACCATTGTCCAAGGCAGGTTTATCTTTAGTAATGGTTTGCTGGATTCAGCTGTCAGCTAAAGTATACAAATAAGTTTTAAAACAAACCAACCGGGCTTCCCTGGTGGCTGCAGTGGTTGGGAGTCTGCCTGCCGATGCAGGGGACACGGGTTTGTGCCCCAGTCCGGGGAGATCCCACATGCCGCGGAGCAGCTGGGCCCGTGAACCATGGCCGCTGAGCCTGCGCGTCCGGAGCCTGTGCTCCGCAACGGGAGGGGCCACAGCAGTGAGAGGCCCAAGTACCGCAAAAAAAAAAAAAAAACCAACCAACCAACTTGGTGGGGGGCTGGGGGGTGCGAGGTGCACACCTAAATGGGCCAGAAAGGTTCAACTTTTATTTCCTTACTGCTCAGTATGAAGACAAAATTATCAATGTCCATATTAAGTATTCTGCAATCTACAACACAACTTTGTGGCTACAGCCACACCTCCACAGTGGCAATTTAAGCTTAAATTACATAAAATTAAAAATTGACTTCCTTAGTCATAAGAGCCACATTTCCAGGGCTCAAAAGTAATGTGTGATTAGTGGCCACCATATTGGACAGCACAACTATGGGGTATTTCCATCACTGCAGAAGGTTCTCGTGGGCAGTGCTAATCTAGAGCATTAGCAAGTGCACAAAGAAGTGTTTGAGAGGCCAATCTATCAAACCTTATAAAGACACCTTTCATTTAGGGTTGGCTAGCCATCAAGGAATATACTAGGAGCTTAAGTACAAGACTCAACAAGAGCCTGTGCCCTCAAGAAGCTCCGAATAGTTAAGAGAATTTAAACAAGCAACAACAACAACCTGAGAAGTGCTATGATTCAACCTGCTCTGGGACCAAGAGAAAGCAATACTAACTTTTTTGTAGGCGAGTCTGGCTTAAAGGACGGCAGATCACAGAAGTCAAGATGATATTTGAGTCTTAACAGTTTTTACTGGAAGGGTAAGGATTATCAAGGGTAGCATTCCAGGAGGAACCACCCTACAAAGAGGTCTGATAATCTCACTATGATTTGGGTTAAACAGCAGTCAATTCAGTGTGACTTGAGAAGTAGTGTTTGTGTGTATATGCAGAAAACTGTGGCAAAGGAAAAAGCTGTTAAGGTGAGATCAGTACGTTGAGGGACCTTGCACATCACAATTGCAACGATGGAATTCATCCTGTCAGTAGTTAGGGAGCCAATAATGGAGTTGGATCAGTTATTTTCATGCTCTATCTTTATGTTAGGACAACTGTCCTGGACACACAAAAGCTGTAACAGCAGATACCGGAGATGGAGACACTAGTTCAGAGGCTACTAGCATTATGGCAACTGAGCTCAGTTACTGATGAGAACAGCACTGGAGATGGACTGAAAAGTATTCAAAGGACATAAAAGAGAGATGTTGCTGAACCTCACACCCAATTCTCAGGAAAGCAGTAGCCAAAATCACGTGGACTGAGAAGAGGGTCAGGAGTAGAATCCCAGATGAGGGAAAAGGACAAAATGAAAATTAAGGTGAAGATTCAAGAATATCCGTAAAGGAGAAATAAACGCGTTGCTGGGCAAGAGTGAGACCTATGCTCAAGTTGGGTAGCCTGTGTGGTTTCATGACTTCCAGGCTACCAAAACAGGAGAGAAGAAAGCCAATGGTATGTCTGGGACTAAATGAACAAGTAAAACAAATAGAAAATGGGCTGAAAGCATGAGTGAGAGTTGCTAAAATGCCTGACCCTGGGGATGCAAGGGTGGGGGACTAAAATTTTAAGATTAAGATTTAAATCTAAGATGCTCTATTTTGATGGTGTAGCAAGGGCTTCAAATGGGTAAAGTTTAAAACTCAGGAGATCATGCCTTTCATCTACCTCCCTTAATCTCCAGGAAAAATGCGAAAAAAGATCTTAAGAACTAATAACACGCAGTCTCGCTGCATAAAATCAGCCTCAGGTGTTGCCTGGACTCCACTTATCCCCTCCACCCCTATTATAATTACTTTGTGACACAAACTCAAGTCTGTGGGTAGAGAAACTGGGCTCGTCCTCATAATCTTACACCTGCTCAGTTTCCTGCAGGACAACGCCCAGGAATCAGGTTAAGCGTGGGCAAAAGAATCCCGCCCACAATCGAGAAGGAGCGACTCGACATGGAGGCGATGACAAGATCGCGGGGGAGGGAGGGATTTTTCTAGGCCCAGGGCGGTCCTTGGGAGACAGGAGGCAGCCGAGAACTCCCATAAAGGTATTGCGGCACTCCCCTCCCCCTGCCGAGCAGGGTGCGGCCTTCTCTCCGCCCCCTCCTCTGCAGCTCCTTCTGGATTGCAGCTCGCGCCGATTTTTGGAGAACATGCGCCTCCCACCCACAAACCACCAGGACGGACCCCCGCTCCTTCCTCCACCCCCACGGGTCCGGGAGCACGTCGGGCTAGTCTCGTCCTTCAGCCGGCGGACGCCCAGGGCGGAGCCGCAGTCGCCGCCACCCAGAAGCCTCGGCCCTGCAGCCCGCCCCCGCCTCCAGCGCGCGCTTCCTGCCACGTTGCGCAGGGGCGCGGGGCCAGACACTGCGGCGCTGGGCCTCGGGGAGGGCCGTACCAACGACCGCCTCCCCGCCGACCCGCGCAGTGGTTTCGCTCATTTGGGACCCGAGCCAATAACAAGGGGCCGTTGCCGGGGCTTCAGCAGCCAATCAGATGCCGAAGCCAAGCAGGCGGCGGGTAAACCGACTCCCCAGAAGGAAGGGGAGGGTGGCAGGACGTCCGCACGGAGCCACTTTCACTGACCCTCTCCTCCCCCCGCCGCGGGAGGCCGACCGCGCCCGCCAGTCCGGCTCTCTCCCCACCCCACCTACCTACCCGCCCCAGGGGGCAATGCGAGTCTCTAGGCGGCTGCGCACTCCCGAGGCTGTAACTGACAGGCGCTTTGCTCCAACCAAAACACGCCATTTGTGTTTTCACACACGGCGGGAGGAGCGGCAACCAATCAGTGACAGCAGAAAAGCCGGAAGCGCCCCTCCCTCTGAGGGAGCAATGGCTCCGTCCGGATTCGAGCCTTTTCCGCTCCCTTCTCCCTCCCCCTCCGGTTGCCGCAGGGCGGGCCACACTCCCGCCTGCCTCTAACCACCTCTTTCCCCTGCAGCGTAACAAACGCTATGCTCCCGACTTCCCGCGGGGGAAGGTGACCCCCAGCTACCGGCCAGACGGCGTCAGCCACCACCCCCCCCCCACACCGGCAAACCGCCAGGTCCCCCCCCTCCCACCAGAGTTCCGCTCCCCTACCTAGCCGAGGCTCTCTGAGGAGCGGGAGCTTCAGAGCACAGCCTCTTCTCTAGGCGGCCCCGGCGGCTTCCGCTGATTGGCGGCGAGTTGGCCAATGAGTGCGGGGCGGTGGGCGGAGGGGCCAATGGCGGTGCGGGAGGGGGCGTGTCCCGGGTGCCCCTGGCGCCGGTGCTGGGAATCCCCGTGCGGTCAGTGGCGTTTCCGCTCGGGCAGCGGGCTGAGTGAGCTGCTGCCGCTGCCGCCGCCGCCGCCGCCGACGCCGCCGCCGCCGCCGCCGCCGGGGGAGGGGCGGCCGCCGCCCGCCTGCGCTCAGAGACTCACGCAGCCCCAGTCCCGCCAGTTCGCCAACACTGTAGTGCCGGCCCCCCTTCCTTTCCTGGCCCTTCCCCCTCCCCGGCTTCGGCTCGCTCCGCCTTTCTGCCCCCCACCCCCACCTCACGGGCACGGGCCATTCCCGGCCAGGAAACGCCGTGGCGCCGCGTTGGGCCTAACTCGAGTCCTGCTGCCTCCCGGGAGTGCCGTGCGCCGCAGCCCGGGCCCAGGCCTGGGACAAGGTAAGGGTCCAACAGAAAAGCGAGACCTACCCTCACGACCGGGCCCCGGGGGAGGGAAGGGTCACCTCCTCCGTCTCCCCGCGCTCGCTCTCGGGACGTGGGCCTGGCCCTCCCCAGGCCCTCAGCAAGGAGGATGCTGCCCCTTCTCATCCCGCTCGCCGCCCCCCACACATCGTTGCACCCCTCTTGCCCAGGCAGAGAGGCTCCGTCGGTAATCTCGTCGACCCCGCTACCCTTTTCATGTCTTTCCTGGGTCAGGACGTTTCCCCTCCCCCCACGCCTCTTCATCCCTTTTCCTGGGAACTGCCTACTCCACGTTTACCTTTTACTTGAGGGTAGGCCTCTCTCTGGTCTCCCCTCAAAATACACAGGCACACTTCTTCCCCTCCCCAAACCTCACCCCCACCCCCGTTCGCGCGGCCTTGTGACAACTCTGATCCCTCTGGGGGCCTCGATCTCCATCCCCCCCCACAGAATGTTTCTGGACGCCTTCCCTCTCGGCCAGGGTCCCCATCGCAGATGATTGCTTCGTTCCCCACACTAAAGACGTTACCTTCGCCACCCCCAGCTCGCATTCTTGGGCTCCCGGTGGCGTTTGCCCCAGTATCTCTGAGATGGCCCTACTGAATTTGTAGGGTTCTCGCTTGGAGTGGAGCCAGATTGTGTCGTTTTGCCTGCCTTGGGCGTGGAGAGCGATCATTTGCGAACGTCTTTAAAGGCAGAAAAATGTAGCCTTTATGAATTCCCTTTCCGTCTGTGCGGAACCCAGAGATGCGAAGTGAATGGTGGTGAGGAAGAGCCCTGGTTTTAAGTAGGTGAATCGCGTGAGAGGGAAAGTTTAACTGTCGGGAAAGCCCCTTCTCTGCTAATTTATTCTACAGAGTTCTTTTGCTTGTCTCACTTCTTAGGAATAACTGGTCTTTCCCGTGTATACTGGTGCTGGAGCCAGCTCTGCTGGTCTGGGTCAGGGGTGCGTGTATGACCTGCATTTTCTGCTTTCTCATGTTACTCGTGCAGTGTGTTCACCCCTAACTCATTTCTTGACCAGACCTCTGGGTTCCGTTGGGCTTTGTCGGTAGTTAGTTCATTTTTCCAGTTTTCTCCTTTCTTGTAGTACTGGAAAAATCCCTAGGTCCTCTGCTAATTTCCCTTAGCACTTGATTAAACGAGTTGCATTTAAATAACAGATATGTAACCAAGGTCATATTAACATTTTTTTGTTGGGCAGTTACATAGCTATACTTTGATTAGGGAGGATTCAGCTGAGTTGAGTGTTTGAGCTTTTCAGGAGAATGTGTACCCCCTATTTGGGAAAATTTCTTGGTGATTAGTTTTATATCATTAATGTTTTTACGTCACTTTGAGAGAAAAATTATAAATGGTAATTTTAGGTGTATGGAATCTGAGGTAGTATTAAAGCAGAGAATATTCACATTATCAGAGTTTCTGGGCCTCTTGGAGGACAGGTAATTTTTTTATTGGTTTCTACCAGTTTTCTCAGGAGGATCATTAGTTTTCTGTAGCCAAAAATTCTGGCCCATTATGGGATTAGAATCTTTAAGGTTTACTCAGCATGTCATTATATATAGAAAAATGAATTATGTCCTTTGGTAGGATATAACACAAGCCGCTGTCTTTAACTGCAGATTTAAATTTGACTGTAAAGAGAGTGTTTGGCAAATTGGCCTTTTAAAGACTAAAGCTTAATCTGCACTCCTAAATTGCTGGCTTATTAAATATATATTTGGAATTTGGTAAATGTTGATTTTTCTAATAAAAGGACTTAGTTCAAACTAAAAGGGTGACTTAGGATTGTTTATTTCTAAAGGCATAATTCCAGCCCTCCTGGCATGGAACACTGGTCCTCCCCCCACCCCACTCCACACCCCCAAAAAAAGAGTGTGTAAGGAGTGGGGGTGGGGTAAGGAGAAGATTGTTCCTTTGGGTTGGATCACCGGGGTGAGTATACAAGGCAGCAGCAGCTGCTGGCTCTGGAGCTCTGGTTGCTACGTGAGAAGCTTGAGTAGTGCTGGCTGCTGTCTCCAGGGAAGGACAGCAGTGCAGCGTCCATTAATGCTGTTGGCTGCAGGGAGCTGCACTTAGGCGATGGCTGCTTTAGGACTAAGAAGAAACCTTGCTTTCCTGGGAATTTTCACTGCTGAGCTGGTTTGCATTTTATTGGTGGGGACATGAGAACTAGCAATTAGTAACCTTCTACCCATTTATGGATATCACCATCTGGAAACTGGATCATAGTTAAAGACTTTTCTTTTTTGTTCGGTTTTTGGTTTTTTGGCACATTTGGGGTTTTGCCTGGGGTATTTGCTTGGATAGGACTGGAAGTTCCATTTGAGTTTTAATTTTTCAATACATTTACAACCAAAGTAATAAGAATTTAAGGATCTCCCTGAGAATGAGAATGGGGAAAATATCAGTTCATTTTTCTGCAACTGACAGGTTTTCCTCCATCTCTTTAATCATTAAATCAATTTTAATACTTTATTTGTATGTCTCCTTACTTCTAGTTAGACCATATTTACCTTATTGAACAGGTGTTTTGCTAAACATTTTACTAAATTCGGAATCTTTAACTTTAAAAAGAACTGTCCTTTTCGGAATTACTTCTGTATATATAACTATCAGAAGTATTTTCTTTTTTTCTGTATTTGTAATAGACTTCTCCAGATTAGATTTTTTTCTTTAGAATTTGATCTATGATATTGATTCATTAAAATAATGTTGAATATAGTCATCTAAGATCACAAGGATGTATATGTTTGGCCATGATCCATCTGAAATATGGGACAGACTAGAAAGAATATTCAGAAATCAAATATCTAGTGGACAGGATACTTGAGAAGACAGCCTCTGAGCCCCTTATGTGGTCTCTCTTCCCCCACAGCTCCCACACTTCAGGGAGATCTCTGATTAAGCAAACAGTTTGCTGAGTATGGAAGTACTTGAAGAAGAACCACCACCACAATATACCATCAGTTACATCCCTATGACTCTTGCAGCCCATATATTTTTTTCCCTAAGAATTTTGATATGTTCAGTTTTGTGCAGATGTACCCAGTCATCTATAATGTGTGGTGTGACTCTGGCATTTGTGGCGGGAACCAAAAAGAATGGAAATGAGTTTTGTCATTCACAAAGGTTGCTTGCATTGTCGCTCAGGGATGTAAGCAGACTAATGAAACAGAACCTTTAATGGATAATATTTTAGGTGGTTCTAATTCTTATTACTATCACATATAAAAGATGTCATATCAGGTAAATATGGTTTCACTCATACTGGCTGTTTAACATAGTTTATATATAAATGTCTTTAAGTTATTATGTAACATGAAAGTTACCTTATAAAGTAATTGCTTTTAACTTGTATTTCCTGTTTGGAACCCCCTTGTGATCTTAATGTAAGATCATTTCCTTAAGAGCATAGAGGGCCTTTTCATAGGATTTATTTAACCAGTATGCTTGAAATTTTTAATATCTTTTGATAGTGTTTTGTGTCCAGGAACTTACATACTTTCTGGGCTTATTTTGGCCTTTCTGGAGGAGAGTGGCTACTCCTTTTTTTTTTCCTTTGGACAGGAAGATAATATGGTAGAAAATGCAGATGTGCAGACAACCACTTTTACTTTATCCTCTTCATATTCAAATAACTTATGAAACATTAGGCCACAGTTAAGGACAGTTAATGATTGTTGGATACATCTTATCAGTGAGAAATTGGATCATGAATAAAATAAAAATTTTTTATAACTTGTGGTTCACCTCTGGTGATGTGTCAGTTTAATTTGAAACTAAAAGGCCTAGCAGTGAATTTTTTTTATAAAAATTGTTTTGGCTATTGAAAACTAAAACTTACTGATAGGGATGTTTGTTTAAAACAAACAAAACTTTGACTCCGCAAAATTGCAAGATAATATATATTTAGTAATACAACTGGTAGTTATTTGTAAAAAAAAAAAAATCCTTTCAGAGGCACTCCTTAGAAAATAGGTATAATGTACCTATGATAAACAGGGATTGATACCATTCCTTGCTGCCAAAAATTCCAAAATATGTAGTGAAATGGCATTTTTAACCTTTCCCTTGATGCAATGATTGATTTCTCTTGGAAGCGTTCAGGGAAGTTCACCAAAGGTTGATAGAATATCATTTCTTTAATATCTCGGTACGTATTTTGTTTAATTAGTTGCAGTCTTATGAAAAAAGATACCCTGTAACTTGGTGGGGGACGGGTGTTGGAAAACATTACTTTAGAGAATCCTCTTATTTTGACAGAATATATTAAACTCTTAACACTTTATGAAGGGAACTATGAGAGATAATAAAGGAACAATGAAGCAGAATCTCTGTCTACTTCATATGAGCCCTCACTGAGCAAGGAATTTGTAATCCCATCCTGCCTCACTCAGTTTTTCCATCATATGGATTTTGTTTGCTGAATACCTCAGGGAGAGATGTAAGGGTCACATTAAGTATCTTTGATATAAAGACAGGGATAAGGAATTTTCTGCCTATTGGAATAATGTCTTAGTATTTTTAAAACACTAGGATTATTGGCCAGTTTTGCTTGATGTATACGACTGTTGATTTCATCTGACTGATTCCTCTTCTGTGCTCTTCTGTCTTTCCTTGAAGTATGAGAATTATCAGAGTTTTGATGGCAAATTGAAGAAGTAAGAATCATTTTCTTACCCATGTTAGTCATGTTATACACCTAGAGCTGAGGGTACTCCTTGGCCTATGCTATGAATCACAGAAAAAACAGTGGATGTAGGACTTTATACAGAATTTGTTTCTGTCTGGGGAATCAAGTTTTTGATGTGCTACCTAATTGAGAGAAAATGCAGAATTCCCTGCTGCGCTGTTTGAAAAATAGGTGGAAGCATGGGAGGGGCCTGAGACCTCTGCAGCAGGATTTGGTCTGAGTAGAAAAGGAAGATATTTGTTTGAAATTGCCAGCTGCTTATATCAGACTGACTCGCTTATTATGCCTCTAGTTGGCCTGTCAATATGGCCAAACAGCTAGATAAGTGCGGGGCAGGACAAAGGGCTCTTTGCACAGCAGGGAGGCAGTGTTGATGGGGGAGGGGCAGGAGGTAGGAAAGGCAGGAGGAGGAGGTTCTTTTCCCTAGGAGATTATTCAGTTTGGCATACAATTAAAGAAATCATTTATAGTTCCTACTCGAGCATTGAATTTGTGCCAACCATATAATGTTAACCCCAAATTTAGTATGTCCCTGAATATCTGGTAGGAACCCATCCCCTCCTCCAAGGAAAATAAAAGCTTTGTATAGATTAAAAGAATAAATCCCATGTTCTCCACCCTCCTAAATACAAATCACCCCTCCCCCCCCAGTAGACCAATTCTGGAGCATCTGAGAGCTGAATTCTCATTTAAAAAATGGAAAAGAATATTCTATCTGAATAAAACTTTTATATTTCAACACATACATTGTCCTTATTTGGGTTGGGATTAGACCAGAGTAAGTAGAATAGTTTGCTTCCCTTTGTGAAATAGTTGCATATTGTTAGCTCCAATTTTATATCAGTATTATGGAGAGCATCCTTCAGCATTCAAGTGTTGGGTTGCCATCATGTAAAATGCTAACTAAAGAAAGGTTACTTACTGTTTGTCTCATCCCTACTTCCTGGAGAACATGATATTCTCTGGAGTTTACCCAGCCCCCCTTTTAAGTTAGGCACAACCTTGTTTGATACATATGTGCTCAATTCCCAGTTGCAAGTGGGATGGTTGCATCTAGTTTATTATAATTAATATGAATCAGAGTTGGAAGAGATCTGTCATTATCTATCCCTTTAAGCAAAATCATAATGAAATATTTGAAAGTTTTTGGAGGTTTTCATTAAAATATTAAAAGGATCAATGTCCTGAACAGTATTTGTAGTTACTTTTATTTATTTAAATTTATTTATTTATTCGTTTATTTTTGGCTGCTTTGGGTCTTCGTTGCTGCGCGCAGGCTTTGTCTAGTTGTGGCTAGCGGGGGCAACTCTTCGTTGCAGTGTGTGGGCTTCTCGTTGCAGAGCACAGGCTCTAGGTGCACGGGTTTCAGTAGTTGTGGCACACGGGCTCAGTAGTTGTGGCTGGCAGGCTCACTAGTTGTTGCGCACAGGCTTAGTTGCTCTGCGGCTTGTGATCTTCCCAGACCAGGGCTCGAACCCATGTCCCTTGCATTGGCAGGTGGATGCTTAACCACTGAGCCACCAGGGAAGCCCTGTAGTTAGTTTTAAAATAAATGTTGAACAATACATGTGTGCCACTTCTTTTTAAAAACCCAAAATATTAAAGAATTGCATTCACAAATTAGATAGCAGTTATTTTGATTGCAAAAGGATTCCTGCTTTATAAAAGGATATGCTGTGGTTCCTTTAAATGCTTAATATATTTTAGGAGAATTTGATTTTTAGACATGATTGGTTTGAACTCAGCTTTCCAAGAGTACATCTGTTGCTTGAATTGAGATACCACCTGTATTGCAATGTTATTAAACTAGCTTTAAAGTTTTCCCTTCTATCCAGACTGGAGGAGATGATAAAGGAAACTGGAGTGCTAATTTTTACTTATGGGTTCAGAGCTTGTGGCTGTTAGCAAAGAAGAGATGTTTTAACTTAATAGAAAAGCTAAAAAACTGCCTTTAATGCACATTATAATAGTAAACAAACGACCAAGTTTTGTGTCTTTTCCCTCAGTAAAAGAAACATGTGTTACGTACTTAACATTATATTTTTATGTGCAGTGGTCTTGGCAATAAAGATATATTTTGACCTGAAAAGGGAAATTTGAGTGACTAATCAACACTGCCATTAGTTAGAAGTTTTTTTCATTAACATGAAATTTAGTGGGCTGTATTTTATATTATTATGGAAATAAAGGGTAGTCATTTCTTCTCTTTAAAATTCATTCACACGGATTATTTCCATAGATTTGTGGGAGTAAAATAGAAGCCATCTAGTTCAAACCCTGGCCTCCATTCCAGACAGTTTTCTTTACGTGTCCTAAGACCCACATTGCTAGCACTAGGGTAAACATCCTTTATGCATATGCTTGTGCATGTACACACACTCGGGCGCACACACACCACTTCCCAAATAATTAGAAATCTCTTCATCGTGGTTCCTAGTACTCCTATTACCCTAAAAAGTTCCTGGCAAGAGTGAGGAGGGCGCACATTTTGATCCCAAAGGTTTTGATAACTGCTTTGGCTCCCCAGACAGCTAATCTCATTTTCAGTAAGACGTAGTCGGCAGTAGGCTAGAATGAAGGTGAAACGCAGCACTACCTACCTCATCTTGCCTGTACAGCTGCTCCACCTTATTTCCTGCTATTATCATCCTGCAGTGCCTCTCCCCAGCAAAAAGGAAAATAGGACAAAGGGGTTAAATTGGATGGGCTATTAGGATTTTTATTATGATTCGATTGTTTATATATACTTAAAGCTAATTTGTCCTATTCTTAAAAATCAGTAGTGAAAGAGGTTTTATAACTTCAGTACCTTGCATTCTCTTTCTTGATAAGCCATTTCAGTTCTTAGCCTTACAGGAAAGAAAACTGTTTTTAAGCATACTTATTTTTCATTGGTTGGTCACACAATCATTATTACCACCAGATGCCACCGTATTATTAGCTTGAAAAAAGAGAGAATCTCTTCTGTAGATAATATTTGCAATTTGAATTGGGAATTACTAATTAGTGTAACTCAGATTTATGACAAAAGTAAGGTTAAAAATTAAACCTTCATGAATATTTACCCCTTTACCTCAGTGGAGGTGAAATTGTTTGAATATAGATTTTTCAGACTTCTTTCTTCAAGCTGCATAATTTTTGTTTTTCAAGCCTTGTTTTTCCCACACCACCTCCCCAAACAAGAAATTTTATTTTTATTATTTTCTGATGCTGAAATTTCCTCCTCCCCACTCATGAAATGTGAAGACTCAGATAAAATCCAGTAATCTAATAAGGCATGTGCACTGCTGGATATAGTAAGAGGATAATTTCATAATTCTTAGAAGTTATGATCTGGTTAGGATGTTCCAGTATAGTGTTAGCATATTTAGTAATGTTGACTTGTTAATTTTAATGTATATCCAGATGGATGTCATTGTTTTACATTTGCACCCATTGTTTGTCATTTTGTTTAAGGTTGTTTCTTTTCTTTTTTTGTCCCCGTCTCCATGGTTTTTTATTCCTGTCCTGTTATGATCTTTGGCCTGTGTTGAAAAATTCTATTTCCTTCCACCAACCTCTGTGCATGCCACAACACATACAGTTTGTACTCTCTCACAGCTCTGCGAAGGAGGATGATCTGCAGTTAATAATCAACTGTTTGGGCATTCTTGGCATCCAAGGAAGGTTTTATTTATGAGGAATGACCTGGAAGGACCTGTTGGCAATTACTCTGCCTTTATGTTACATTTTCCTTTATTAACGTAGGCTGTTGAGAGTTGACTTATTTTAAAAGAGAAACCAGACAGGAAAGGAAGAGCCACAGTCAGATAGTTATTTTAAAAATAAATGTTTAAAAAAAAAAAAAAATAAATAAATGTTTAATATGATAGCATTTGGGATAGAGTGTAGAGGACACTTTTTTAAAAAAACTGTATTTTAGTTCTAAAGACAAAAGAGTTTAATCTCTTAAAGTAAAACAAGGAGAAAGACTTTTGAGGGACTGTGATTGATTGCATGCCACATGTAGCATTAGATTGTTGTGTGAATACATAAATTTTTATTTTCTTGATTTCTGTGGTGCAGACTGCTATAGCCATGCAAATTAAGTGTCTTTATGCCCACAGCCTGGAAAATATATGGAGAAATGACTTTAAGAAAACAAAAATAACAAAGAACAGGCTTGAGGAAATTGTAAAAGCAAGTCCAAATTTTTGAAGTCCGTTTTTAATTATTTGCGTTCTTACTAGAGAAATTTAGTTTTATTTATGGCAATTAGAACTTTAACGTCATAGCTTAGTAATAGAAAAGAATAAAGGTAGGTTGACAGGGTATCAATCCACATTTTAGTATGAGGCTAAATTGTACCAAATTGTTGCATACTTTCATATTTAGGCTACTTTTATTGAAAAGGTTTACCCAATACTTTAAAACCTATGAAATGGCATAAAATGTTGACAGTTTAACAGGTACTCATCTCTTGGTGACATGTTATATAAGCAATACTAAAACCAGATATTTACTAGAAATTTAAAAATTTGAAAATTATATTAACATGTATGGAGCTCTGCAGTTACTGTAGCCATACCACTTTAGAACAAGTAGGTAATAATAATGCCAACCCCAAGGCCCTTTGGAGCTTGGGCTGGCTGACCTGATCAAAATGTTTTTGCT
This sequence comes from Phocoena phocoena, assembly GCF_963924675.1. Classification (NCBI taxonomy): domain Eukaryota; kingdom Metazoa; phylum Chordata; class Mammalia; order Artiodactyla; family Phocoenidae; genus Phocoena; species Phocoena phocoena. Next base: position 7,452,724 of record NC_089228.1, on the reverse strand, counting down.
TACTCTTGCTTTACCCCTAGGCTGTTAAGATTTGAAGTATTGCTAGGAATAAGGTATCTGTTCATAAATTGAGTAGGAGTCTGACTAAGTCATGTGTGGAGGCCCATGGGAAGACGTGTATTTTTAGAAAAGCAAGGCTCTGGGTAAGTGTAACTTTCCTCTCATAGTTTATCGTGCACAGTTGGTATGAAAAGGAATGGCTGGAGGTTTGCAGAATACACTGAGCAACGAGAAGAGAAGTAGGCATATCCCACTTTATGATATGACTGTGCCAGGCAAGAAAGATGAAAAGTAATTTTTTGTGTGTGAAGAATACCTTAGTTTTTCTGAACTCTGTTACATTAGGAATATGTTTCTGTGGAAAATGGTTACCCAAAGGATTGAGTTGAATATCTTCTGTGAAAATGATTTTTAAATTTAATCTTTTGTGGATAGAGTGACCATACATCTTGGTTTACCTGGGAGAGTCCTGTTTTATGTCTACCAGGTAGTTAGTGATAGCACCCCTTTCACTCTCAAAAATGTCCCAATTTGGGCCGTAAATTACATGCTCACCCTAATTATAGAGGGTCGTGGAACTTTTCATCACTCCATAGCAACGCAGTTTTCTTTTATAGAGCTCTTCTGATTGTCCTCTCGGCTAGGATTTTTCTGTTGGCCTCTCTGAACCCCCATTTCCACGTGGACAGTTTAGGATGCCTTTTTCTTTTCCTTTCAGTTTGTGGTGAGGGAGGGGATAGGTACAGATTTAATTTTTTATGATGAAAAATTCCAAATACAACAAAATAGAGGGAATGTAGAAAAATGGACTCCCTTTGGATTTTACTGAAACCATTCCATTTGGTCAAGATAAGGTCCATACGTTCGTTGCACTTGGTGGATTAGTTTGTGTCTTTCTAATTTATAGCTTCTCTACTCTTCTTCTCATGTAATACACTGACTAATGAAATTTATCATTGTGTTGAGTTCTTACTCTTCAATTTTGGAAAGTGTGTCTCTATGGTGTCATTTAACATATTCTCCTATTAGATGACCCCCCCCCATATTTTATGTAAATTAGTGATTAGATCCATTTCAAGTATACTTTATAAAAGTAGTGGATACTTCCCTTAAGACTTACATAATGTCTGCTTGTCTTTGTGATGTTAGGCAGCTGTTGAAGGCCCCAGAGTGTTTCTGTTTTTGTAGTATCTATTGAGATTTACCATATTAGAAATTAAAACTGATAATATTTTTAAATATTTATTAACCAATTTTAGAATAGCAATAACAAATCCTGCTGACATAAGTAACATGACTGTTCTGAAAAATAACTTTCCAGTTTTTTTAATGGCATTGTTTAACATTTTTGTAAGTCTCTTTAGTGATAGAAGGTAGCTGCTTTCTCATAGTTACTTCTGCGTTTTTATTTGTTGTGATAAGTTGTTTTGGTTAAAGACTGAAGAAAATGTGGCCTAACACAGATGTGTAGTTAAAAAGGGAAAGCCTTCACTTATTCCCCCAAAGAATCTCAAGACCTTCAGGAGTTCTCAGACCACACTTTGAGAAGAACAGGCTTGGATCCTTATTTCCTTTATGGTTGTGGAATGGTGATATTCTATCACTACTTCATTTATTTTCTGTAATACTCCCCCTCATTAATTATATGGTACCCTAAGATACAGTTTGAATACAAAAAGCAAGATCAGTACTTGGGTTTTTTTTTCCCCCTCTTACTAATTTTTAAAATAATGGGTTGGTAACTTAGCAACGTCTAGCGGTGAGCAATAAAGTGTTATTATTATTGTGTACTTAAGGTTTTAAACCTGTTTGATATGTATCAGTCCCTTGGAGTTACTAGTTTTGACATTCAAATGGTCCCACATTTGGCTGTTGGCTTCTAAGTCGTTTTTATTTATCCTCAGTCGTTTCCCGGCTTGTTTTGATTGATTCCTTGCTTTCTAGTATGACAAGATGTTCTAGGATCATTTTGTGTATTTCCCGCCCCAAACCTGGAATTACTCATTTCTGCAAAACTCTGATTTCTTTTAGTGGGAAATGGTACTTAGAGACCATGGTCTGGGTGTTAGGAGTGTTTAGTGCTCTTGGGTTGGACCTTGTTTCTAGACCTTTTCAGTGAACAGAACTAAAAAATGGTTTCTCTCCTTTCCTCTTTTTCCTTTTTTTGTTTTAAAATATCAGTTGTTGGTGTTTGATAACTTCTATTTTGAATTTAGTGCTTCATGATACTTTCATAAGCCTAATCTTTTCCCCATGCCTCAAATCCCAGTTTCCACTAATAACCAATGTAATTACTTTGCTTTGTCCCACGATACACGCACAACAGTTTTAGAATGGCAGAACAATATGATTACTGGAAAGTGAGTTTGTTTTGTTTGTTTGTCTTTGCCCTGAGCATATATTCCTCCAAGGATATACAGTCAAATTACAGTGGTTTTTCCATTCAATGTTACCTTCCTGTCCCTATATGTAAGACTTACGAATACAGGTTCATATGAATACTATTTAAAGTGATATTTTGTCGTGGTGCTTCTGTTGTAACACAAAAGCATATAAGTTAGTTTATTTACTAAAACTTACCTGCTTCTAGATTTTTCAGTAACTGATAACTTTTAGGCCATGGAAAAGGACGTAGACTTTTCTGTTCTTCTAGGGTCCTGAATTTCTTGACTTAATATAAACAGTTCAAGATAAGAAACTTCCTTTCTCCAGTAAAAATTCTCTCTCTTGAGTTGTTAGATCATTTTCCATTTGTCCCTGATGATTTCAGATACTTGACCTTGACTACCACATGGGACACTGGAAGTACTTGTAGTACAAAGGTCATCAATTAACATTTTTTCGATGATTCACCCTTAGACCTGAAATTTAGATATTATCTTAGAAAGGATGTCATCTAATTTTTAGCTTTGTCATTTAAAAGTCAAATTATTTGATTTTATAAGTTTTAAATTAAAAATCAAATTGTTGAAAATCTTAAACCTGTTAAATATTAAATCTGTCTTATCCTTTCTAATTATAATACCTAAAAAGAAAAAAGTTACAGCATCATTTCAGCAGTCTTATGTCACATTCTAATATATTTATTTTGTATGCTAAAAAATATTAAATCAAGATATGCCAAATGGTGAAGTGATAGTGGTTAAAGGTGTGAGGGTTCTGAAATTGGATAGACCTTGGTTCGGGTTCTAGTTTGGGGGTTTCCTTGCTCTGGCCTTGGACAAGTTTCTCAGCTTAGTGCGTGTAAGTCTTTGGCTACATAGGGATAGTGCCTTTCTCATGAAGTTGTGGGCATTACATGAGCTGATGCATACAAAGTGATTGAGGACACAGTGTCTTTTAGAAAATAAGCATTCTCCAGATGTTAGCTTTTATTTTGGAATTCGTTATTGTTATGAATATTTGATCAATTCTCTAAACTCTGTCTGCATCTTAGGATAAGTAATGCTTACATGCTGTAAATATAGCATCTGATTTTCACAACTTCACTTGGTTATATGAAAAGAACCAACTGTTAACAAAGGAATAATTGGTGTCTAGCTAAAATTTGAGGCTTCTGACTTTACAAATGTACCAGTGCTTGCTATATAAATATAATTACATTAAATATCTTAATAGAGAAGGGAGTTTTGGGTGTGGTTTTTTTTTTTTTTTTTTTTTGGTTTTGGCTACATTGGGTCTTCGTTGCTGTGCGCGGGCTTTCTCTAGTTGTGGTGAGCGAGGGCTACTCTTTGTTGCAGTGCGTGGCTTCTCGTTGTGGTGGCTTCTCTTGATGTGGAGCACAGGCTCTAGGCGCATGGGCTTCAGTAGTTGCAGCATGCCGGCTCAGTAGTTGTGGCACATGGGCTTAGTTGCTCTGCATCTTGTGGGATCTTCCCGGACCAGGGATCAAACCCTTGTCCCCTGCATTGGCAGGCGGATTCTCAACCACTGTGCCGCCAGGGAAGTCCAGAGGAGGGAGCTTTAAGGGAACAAAACTTCTTTTCAGGATCCAAGGTCCTTTTCAGACATCATTAGAAGCGGCTCTAGGGCACCGTGTATACTGACCAGAGTGAAAGGAATTTTTTAACTCTGGAATTCTAAGATATATCAGCCTTTTAAGTGCCTTCAGGTAAAGCTGTGTAAGTCCAGGTTGCTCATCAGGTCAGGTGTTTTTGTTTTTTGTTTTGTTTTTAAGCTTTATCGAGGTATAATTGACAAGCAAAATTGTGATATAGCATACAGCATGATTGTTTGATATACACATATGTTGTGAAAGGATTCCAGCAATTAATTAACATTCATCCATCACATGTTTACCTTTTTGTGTGTGAGGGAACCTATAAATTCTAATCTCTCAGCACGTTTCAGTTTTCCAATATGTGTTATACATTAGATCCTCAGAACTTAGACACCCTTTTCACTGAAAGTTTATACCCTTTTACTAACCTCTTCCCATTTCTCTTACACTCCAACTCCTGGCAACCACCATTCTACAGTCTTTTTCTGTGGGTTTTTGCTTTGTTTGTTTTTTACTAATTCCTGTATAAGTGGTGATACCATGCAACATATGTCTTTCTCTGTCTGACTTCTCTTAGCATAACACCCCCCAGGTTCATCCATGTTGTCACAAATGGTAGGATTCCCTTCTTTTTTATGAATAATGTTCTATTGTAGGTAGGTAAACAGCTAGATAGATAGGTAGATATCACATTTTCTTAATCCATTCATCCTTCAGCAGACACTTAGGTTGTTTACATAACTTAGCTATTGTAAATAATGTTGTAGTGAACATGGGAGTACAGATAGCTCTTCAAGATGTGATTTTGTTTCCTTTGGATATATACCCAAAAATGAGATTGCTAGATCAAATGGTAGTTCTACTTTTAATTTCTTGAAGACCTCCAGACTGTTTCTCATAGTGGCTGCAGTGATTTACATTCCCACCAGCAGTGCACAAGGGTTCCCTTTCTTCCACATCTTCATCAGTATTTGTTATCTCTTGTCTTTTTGATAATAGTCATCCTAACAGGTGTGAGGTGATGTCTTATTGTGGTTTTGATTTGCATTTCCCTGATGATTGGTGGTGTTGACCTTTTCAAGGATCCGTTGGGCATTTTTATGTCTTCTTTGGGAAAATATCTATTTAGGTCCTTCGCCCTTTTTTTAATTGGGTTTTTTTTTTGTTCTTTTCCTTTTTTGGCTATTGAGTTGTATGTGTTCCTTAAATGTTTTTGACATTAACCCTTTTTCAGCTCTGTGGTTTGCAGATAGTTTCTTCCGTTCCATATTACGTTTTCTTTTCGTTGATGGTTTCTTTTGCTCTGCAGAAACTTTTAGTGTGTTGTAGTCTCACTTGTTTATTTTTGCTTTGGTTGTCCTGGCATTTGGTGTTAACTCAAAAAAAATCATTGGCAATAAAGAAGATGTGATACATATATACAATGGAATGTTACTCAGCCATAAAAAGGAACAAAATAATACCATTTGCAGTGACGTGGATGGACCTAGAGATTGTCATACAGAGTGAAGCAAGTGAGAAAGACAAATATAATATCGCTTATATGTGGAATCCAGAAAAATAATTCAGATGAACTTACTTGCAAAGCATTAGTAGAGTCACAGAAGTAGAAAACAAACTATGGTTACCGAGGGGGGAGGGGTGGTATGAATTGGGAGATTGGGGTTGACATGTATACATTACTATATATAAAATAGATGACTAATGAGAATCTACTGTATAGCACAGGGAACTCTACTCAGTGCTCTCTGGTGACCTAAACGGGAAGGAAATCTAAAAAAAAGAGTGGTTATGTGTATATGTATAACTGACTCACTTTGTTGTACACCAGAAACCAACACAACGTTGTACAGCAACTGTACTCTAATAAAAATTAATTTTTAAGAAAATAATTAGCGGGAGTTCCCTGGTGGCGCAGTGGTTAAGAATCCGCCTGCCAGTGCAGGGGACCCGGGTTTGAGCCCTGGTCCGGGAAGATCCCACATGCTGCAGAGCAACTAAGCCTGTGCGCCACAACTACTGAGCCTGCGTGCCACAACTTCTGAAGCCCACACGCCTAGAGCCCTGCTCCGCAACAAGAGAAGCCACTGCAGTAAGAAGCCCGTGCACCGCAATGAAGAGTAGCTTCTGCTTGCCAAAACTAGGGAAAGCCTGCACACGGCAACGAAGACCCAGTGCAGCCCTAAGTAAATAAATAAATTTATTTTAAAAAAGAAATCATTGGCAACATCAATGTCAAGGACCTTATCTTCTATGTTTTCTTCTAGGAGTTGCTTGGTTTCAGGTCTCACATTCATGTCTTTTTAATAGATTTCGAGTTGATTTTTCTGTGTGATATAAGATAGGCGTCCAGTTGCATTCTTTTGCATGTGGATATTCAGTTTTCCTGGCACCATTTATGGTAAAGAGAGATTATCCTTTCTCCATTGTGTATTCTTTTTTATATATATGAATGAAATTTTAATTACATTATATTTTAATTATACGCAAATAAAAAAAGCCACTTTTAGTTTCTTGTACAACCTCCATTATTTACAGAAAATGTCAGAGGAAACACTAAAATGCTATTGTATAAATTTACATTTTAAAATTCAATTCAGGGCTTCCCTGGTGGCGCAGTGGTTGAGAGTCCGCCTGCCGATGCAGGGGACACGGGTTCGTGCCCCAGTCCAGGAAGATCCCACATGCCGTGGAGCGGCTGGGCCCGTGAGCCATGGCCACTGAGCCGTCGCGTCCGGAGCCTGTGGTCCGCAACGGGAGAGGCCACAACAGTGAGAGGCCCGCGTACCACCAAAAAAAAAAAAAAAAAAATTCAATTCAGATTTACAACAAACTGATTTATATAAAGAGTTAAATTTTTTAAGAAAAATTACTCCATCAGAATTATCAGCTGTAGAAGTACTGTGATTTATATTTTGAAATAATTTATCAGAAATTTATCCCACCCCATCCCTTTCCCCTTTGATAACCATAAGTTTGTTTTCTGTGTCTGTTTCTGTTCTGTAAATGAGTTCTTTTGTGTTATTTTTTAGATTCCACATATAAGTGATACCATACAATTTTGTCTTTGGGTGGCTTCACTTAGTATGATAATCTCTAGGTCCATCCTTTTTCTGCAAAGGGCAGTATTTCATTCTCTTTTTATGGCTGAGTAATACCTCATTGTGTGTATGTACCACATCTTCTTTATCCATTTATCTGTTTATGGACACTTAGGTTGCTTACAGTGCTGTCATGGCCTATAAAATACTCTTTTAACAGCTCTAGTAACAGAAAGATGCTTCTCAAAATTAAAGAATATCCAAAGAAGTCCTAATTCATAGCTTTTGCTGAATTTCTCCCCATTGTATATTCTTGACACCTTTGTTGAAAAGTAGTTTACCGTATATGCATGGGTTTATTTCTGGGCTCTTCAGCCTGTTCCATTGATATATGTGTCTGTTTTTATGACAACACCATACTGAATTTTTGTAATATAGTTTGAAATCAGGAAATATGATGCTTCAGGTTTGTTTTTCCTTCTCAAGATTGCTTTGGCTATTCAGCGAAAATGCCGTTGGAATTTTGATAGGGATTGCATTGAATCTGTAGATCACTTCGGGTAGTATGGACATTTTAGCAATATTCTTCCAGTTGATGAGCTCGAGCTGTCTTTCCATTCATTTGTGTCTTTGATTTGTTTCATCAGTGTTTTACAGTTTTCAGTGCACAGATCTTTCGCTTGGTTGAATTTATTCCTAATTATTTTATGCTTTTTGATGTTGTTGTAAATAGGATTGTTTTCTTAATTTCTCATTCCTGTAGTTTGTTGTTAGTGATTTTTTTATATATTGATTTTATATCCTGTCACTTTGCTGAATTTGTTTTTTGTTGTTGTTGTTTTGGGGTTTTGTTGCTGTGTTGGGTCTTTGTTGCTGTGCATGGGCTTTCTGTAGTTGCAGCGAGCAGGGGCTACTCTTTGTTGCAGTGCGTTGGCCTCTAACTGCAGTGGCTTCTCTTATTGCGGAGTACGGGCTGTAGACTCATGGGCTTCAGTGGTTGCAGCGTGCGGGCTTCAGTAGTTGTGGCGCGTGGGCTCAGTAGTGGCGGACGGGCTTAGTTGCTCCACGGCATGTGGGATCTTCCTGGACCAGGGATCAAACCCATGTCCCCTGCAGTGGCAAGCGGATTCTTAAGCACTGCACCACCAGGGAATTCCTTGAATTTGTTTATTCTAAACATTTTGGGGGGAATTTTTAGGGTTTGCTAGATATAATACCATGACATCTGCAGACAGAGATGATTTTATTTCTTATTTGGATGCCTTTTTTTCCTTTTTCTTGTCTAATTGCTCTGGTTAGTACTTCCACTACTGTTTTGAATAATAGTGGTAAGAGTGGAAATCTTTGTCTTGTTCCTGATCTTAAAAGCTTTCAACTTTTCACCATTGAGTATGATGTTACCTGTGGGTTGTCATATATGGCCTTTATTACGTTGAGGTACACTCCATCTGTACCCAATTCATTGAGAGTTTTTATCATGAAAGGATGTTGGAATTTGTAAAATGCTTTTTCTGCATCTATTGAGATGATCATATGGTTTTTAATGTGTATAACATTGATTGATTTGGGTAGTTGAACCATCCTTGCATCCCAGGAATAAAACCCATTTGATCATCGTATATTATCCTTTTAATGTACTGTTGAATTGAGTTTGCTAATATTTTGTTGAGGATTTTTGCATGTATGTTCATCAGGGTTATTGACCTGTAGTTTTCTTTTCTTGTAGTATTAATATCTGGCTTTGATATCAGGGTAAAATGAGTTTTGAAGTGTTCCCTCTTTAATTTTTTTGGAAGATTTTTGTTTGTTTGTTTTAGTACTTTGGGATTAGAGTGAGATTGAGGAGTGCTAAAGTGAATTCAGATTGGATGACAATCCTTTAGATATAGGAATGGGAGTTCTAGGAAAGGACAAAATGGTCGTTTGAGTTATCTTCCCGCCAAAAGGGGAGGGGGCTAAATTGGGAGATTGGGATTGACATACACACACTACTACGTATAAAATAGATAATTAATAAGGACCTACTGTATGTAGCACAGGGAACTCTACTCAATACTCTGTAATAACCTATATGGGAAAAGAATCTTAAAAAGTGGATATATGTAAATATATGTATAACTGATTCACTTTGCTGTACAGCAGAGATTAATACAACATTGTAAATCAACTATATTCCAATAAAAATTTTAAAAATAAAGTTATCTTCCCTCCAAAACAAAACAGGAACTAAAATGCACGCTTTTTTTTTTTTTTTTAAAGAATCTGTCTTTTAGAGATACATGCTGAAATATTTATGGACGAAATGATATGTTCCTGGTGTTTGCTTTAGAATGGAGGAGAGGTAAAAGATGGAACAAGATTGACTGAGTTAGTAATTGTTGAAAGATGATACATAAATGGAGTTTCTTCTAAAAGTTTGCTTTTATTACTTGTTTGAAATGTTTCACAATAAAACATTTTAAAGGATAAAATAAAGGTATCTATCAAATTGGCTGTTTTGAGTCTTGTTAAAGCAGATAGTAACATACTCAGATGTTTCAGTCTTTCCCCATTGGTGCTACTTGCTTTCTGAGCCCAGTTCCTTTTGTGACTGTCACATGATACTTCCAATCAATGGAAAAACAGAGTGGCTACGCAGATATGACTTTGTAGTAAAAGGAAACTAATATTTTTTAAAAGTCTGTATAGAAATCTGGAGAGCCTTCCTGAGAGGAATTGGACAGGATTGAGGAAGCAAGTGGCTAAATTAACAGTATGTTCAGTATATATTAGATTTCATTTTATGAGCTGGTTGAATTTCTGAAAAAGTATCTTATAAATACCACATCAATGCCAAACAGTTCAGATTTCTCTAAGAAAATTAATAGGGTATTTGACTAAGAGTGCAGATTATTCAGTGACTGTTAGCAAGTTTTATAGTAGACTTGGCAAGTTACTAACAAAACTCAAACTGTAGGTTCCTTTCTTCCACTAAATACTATTGCCTTGGAAGCAGGAAAGTGGTTCCTATTTGCCTTTTGACCTCTATTTACTTCTCTAATATTGTAACCCTGCATACCAAAAGTAGGTGCCTGCAGTGTGCTAAGTATCTTGCTAAGTTCTCAATGTTATGTTACTTAATTCTCAAAGTAGTGCTATAGGAGTACCTTACAGATGAACAAACTGAATCAGAGAGATCGCACAACTAGTAATAAGGTGAGTCAACCCTGTATGATTCCAGGATCTTTTCATTATACTGTATTATGTTATTTAAAGAAGACTCCACCAACATAATCTGCACTTTCCTCTCCTCCTGACTTTGGGTGTTGCCATCCATCTGTAGTTGTTCCCCTTTTTCCTCTAGGATTCTTTGCCTCAAATTGGATAGGGGTCCTGGATCTGGATAAAGAGAGGAAATTGATGAGGTTTTATTGGACTTTGTCCCCTACTGGACATATTGTAAATTCTGACTTCGAGGGTATTTACCATTCAGTCAGTTACCGGCTTCCATTATTCCAGACTGCCTGCATTTCAGGAATGGGTGTAGATCAGAGGCCTAGGAATCCCTAGAATTTTTCCCTGAGTTTTGCCTCTACATTTTTCTGAGGTAATGTTTCATAATCTTCTTAAGATTATCACAGAAATCTGTGTTTACTCTTCAAAAAGGTTAAGAACTATAGGCATCCTATGATTTGGTTCCTAAGAGAGCAGCTTGACTCAGTTGATTTCTTCTTCAGCCTGAAGAGGTGCCCCCCTTTGACCTATTGGGCCAAGCAGCAAACCACCACAGAGTCCACCCGTGAACGTACTTGTTTTCTTATAAAGAAATAATCTGTGAATTCTTGTAGTTTTGAAATTTTAAATAATTTTGCTACTAGAAATCAAAACCTACTTGTATCAAATTGGCATAGATGCACACTCAGTTGTGCTTGATAAATCAATTATTTCCCAAAGAAAATACCTTTTAAAAAGGAAGTAAAGGACTTCCCTGGTGGCGCAGTGGTTAAGAATCCACCTGCCAATGCAGGGGACATGGGTTCAATCCCCGGTCCGGGAAGATCCCACGTGCCATGGAGCAACTAAGCCCGTGAGCCACAACTACTGAGTCTGCACTCTAGAGCCCATGAGCCACAACTACTGAGCTTGCACACCTAGGGCTGGTGCTCCACAACTAGAGAAAACCCGCACACAGCAACGAAGACCCAGTGCAGCCCAAAATTAAAAATTAAAGAAATAAAAAAAGGAAGTAAAAAAGGGAGGCATTAATAATAGGTCTAGAAGTCTGCTAAGACTTCTAAAAGGAATTTGAATTTTTGTAGAATAAGGAATGGTGTCAAGCTGCTCCCAAACATTTATCTTTAAAACTTTTTTTGGCTTGTAAATAAGGATTTTGTTTGAACTGTAATTGACTGATAGCTAAATAAACATTTGTTGTAGGTCCCCCTCAAAGAAAATTTTAGGCCAATATTGTTTCCTTTGAACAGTACACTAATGCAGAGTTGGTAGGAATTTAATGAGTATGTATGCTCAAATAATAGCTAAGAGGTGTTAAGTTAGAAATCTGCTAGAAAAACTGTAACAAGGTAGTTATACCCCGGATTTTTTTTCTTTTTTTTTTTTTGCGGGACTTGGGCCTCACCCCCGCGGCCTCTCCCGCTGCGGAGCGCAGGCTCAGCGGCCATGGCTCACGGGCCCAGCCGCTCCGCAGCATGCGGGATCCTCCCGGACCGGGGCACTAACCCGCGTCCTCCGCATCGGCAGGCAGACCCTCAACCACTGCGCCACCAGGGAAGCCCCCCCAGATAAATTTTTAATATAAATACTAAGGCAAATGGAGAGCCTGCATCGTGGGCTTCCTTCTTGCTTTCATGTACAGATGAGGGAAGAGTTGGAATTTAAAACATGAAACACAAACTTAAGTCTTAGTGGATTCTTAAGAAATCCTAAGTTCATTGAAGAGCCATGGGTCATGTAATTTTTTTCACAATTCAGGGTTGAATGTAAAGACATCTTTGCTTTAACAGGGGGCTTTATGGTGGTTTGGCCCAAGAGGTCAAAGGAAGGCACCTTAGTCAGGGATTTTGTTTGTTTCTCTTTTTTTGTCACTTTTAGTAAGTATCATCTGATACATTTATCAGAGTATAAATTGTTTAGTCCCATCGTTGCTAAATGTTAATAGATAATGGTCCTTAAGGACCTAAGTGAAAGGCTCTTGTGCAGAAATATTGTCAGTTCTCCATAATTATTATTCTTTTTTTTTTTTTTTTTTTTTTTTTTTTTTTTGCGGTACGCGGGCCTCTCACTGTTGTGGCCTCTCCCGTTGCGGAGCACAGGCTCCGGACACGCAGGCTCAGCAGCCATGGCTCATGGGCCCAGCCGCTCCACGGAATGTGGGATCTTCCTGGACCGGGGCACGAACCCGTGTCCCCTGCATTGGCAGGCGGACTCTCAACCACTGCGCCACCAGGGAAGCCCCATAGTTATTATTCTTGGGCACTGGTGCTTTGTGGGCCAGGAGCCCCAATTGCAAAGGATCTAATGTGTTGACAAATGCAGGGTTTTTGTTTTTTGTTTTTGTTTTTTTTTTACTGTACTTTCCTTGTCAGCAGATAATCTTCTTTGCCCTTTTTTTGAGGCTAAAAGTCTGAGAGATCAAGGTGTCGGCAGGGGTGGTTTCTCCTGAGGCCTCTCTCCTTGGCTTGCAGATGGTCAGTCTCTTGCCTCTTCGTATGGTTCTTCCTCTGTGTGTGCATGTCCCTGGTGTGTTTTGTGTGTCCAGATTTTCTCTTATAAGGACACCAGTTATATTGGATTAGGGCCCACCTTAATGGCCTTATTTAAAAAAATTTTTTTTGAGGTTTAATTGACATTAGTTTCAGGTGTACAACATAATGATTTGTATATGTTGTGAAATGATCACCATAATAAGTCTAGCTAACATCCCTCATCTTAGTTACAATTTTTTTTCTTGTGATGAGAACTTTTAAGATCTACTCTCTTAGCAACTTTCAAATGTGCAATACAGTATTAAGTAGTCACCATGCTACAGATTATACCCCCATGACCTATTTATTTTACAACTGGAAGTTTCTACCTTTGACCCCCTATAGCCATTTCTTCCACCCCCCAAAATTTTTGCAGTTTTAAAAGCTATCCTCATACCCCAAAAGATTGGGAACCACTGCTTTGAAGTTATTAGTGGTGGTGTACAAGAGATTTGTCAAAATCTAGGGCATAGGCTTTTTTTTTTTTTTTTTAAGTCTTAGTTTTTATACTGGTTACCAGGCACTGGAAAAGGAAATACCATATTCAAAAACAGTAATGTTGAGCATTTAGAAATATTTTACTTAGGAAAAAATAAGTTTATACATAGAAAATGTTTTAACAGAAAAGAAAAATAGAAGCTAAATCCTAAGATGCTTTATGTTTTACTCCACTTTGTTCAGTGGTAGAATTCTGGGCTTTGCTTAGGGTCAGACTCTGACAGGACAGGAAAAGCAACAGAGATGATTGAAAGAGACAATAAAATAACTGGGAAATTTTAATGTAGTATACGGTTGTGATTATATTTTGCATGAGAATTTGGAGCAACTTTACTGTACCAGTTGTATTCATTAAAAAGTACTGTTTTGTCCATGTCCTGGGGCTAGTTTATTGTTAAGTATTAATTAATGAATGAGAATTTTGGCACAAATACAGCTGAAGGATTTACTGAAACTGAATTATCAGGGTTTTTATTTTTATTGGCTACGCCACGCAGCTTGTGGGATCTAAGTTCCCCAACCAGGGATTGAACCCAAGCCCTCGGCAGTGAAAACGCAGAGCCCTAACCACTGGACCGCCAGGGAATTCGCTGTATCAAGGTTTTTAAATTATTTTCATATTAAGATCTCCAGAGAATAATTTTACAATCCATAAGTTAAATATTTTTGATGTTTTTCATGATGAGAACTCTTACAAGTTTCTGCATCTCATAACAAATTACTAGCTAGTTGGTCCAGAGATGTTCGTCCTCTTGGACTTCTAGGGAAATGATGTACTTACCATTCCAAAGATTTCATTTTACCCAGTAAGCTACTATATGAGTAAATGTAGGCTAGTTTTTGGCTTAGGTAAAACAATGTACATCAGTGTTTCTTTGAGTTGATCATTGTCTTACATCACTGTTACTTTTTAAATTACAAATTATCCTGAGTTTAGTTTTATTGTTATCAGTATAGCTTATGGAGGGTAGTTTGGTAATAGAATGTGTTGGTATATATTTGCATTGGCATTGATTTGGGCCTATTTTCCACTAACTGGATCTTAAGATATCTTTGCTTTGTGGTTTATATAGGTATCAGCTATATACATTCCCAGATGTTTCTGTTCTGTGACACTCACCATTATTAGTGAGTTATTTTTTGGCTGGAAAGTATGCTTCCATTGAGTATGTGAGCTTTTTTAACCCTAAGTTAGTCATCAGCCTAAGGTTCTAGTACTCTTAAGAAACTGCTCATTAAAAAGAACAGCTGGCTAGCACCTCAGATATGATCCATTGCTAGTGTGATGTTACAGTCCTTATCTTTTCTTTTTTTTTGACTCAAAACCAATTTTTTTTTCTTTTCTAACATCTTTATTCGAGTATAATTGCTTTACAATGCTGTTAGTTTCGTCTTTATAACAGAGTGAATCAGCTGTACATATACATATATCCCCATATCTCTTCCCTCTTGCATCTCCCTCCCTCCCACCCTCCCTATCCCACCCCTCTAGGTGGTCACAGTCCTCTTTAATGCATTGGTTTATCACACTTAACTGCTTCCAGGTGTTTCTTCTGTGTTTTATCCATTTTTACTTATTGACACATAGCATATACAAATAAAAATGCTATGTCAGAGATGTGGGTCGTGTGTATGCTTGTACTTAACTCTGCTATAAGGAAAAATTTGCATTCCCAAGAACACAAGAAATTTTGTTATCAACAAACTCAGATCAAAAAATAATTGCTTACTGGGACTTCCCTGGCAGTCCAGTGGTTAAGACTTTGCCTTCCAATGCAGTGGGTGCAGGTTTGATCCCTGGTGGGGGAGCTAAGATCCCACATTCCTCAGGGCCAGAAAACCAAAACAGAAGCAATATTGTAACAAACTCAATAAAGACTTTAAAAATGGTCCATATCAGGGCTTCCCTGGGGGCTCAATGGTTAAGAATCCGCCTGCCGATGCAGGGGACATGGGTTCAAGCCCTGGTCTGGGAAGATCCCACATACCGCGGAGCAACTAGGCCCTTGCGCCACAACTACTGAGCTTGCGTGTCTGGAGCTTATGCTCCGCAATGAGAGGCTGAGACAGTGAGAGGCCCGCGCACCGCGATGAGGAGTGGGCCCCTCTCGCCGCAACTAGAGAAACCCTGCGCCCAGAAACAAAGACCCAACACAGCCAAAAATAAATTTATTTTTTTTAAAAAAATGGTCCAGGGCTTTGCTGGTGGTGCAGTGGTTGAGAGTCCACCTGCTGATGCAGGGGACACGGGTTCGTGCCCTGGTCTGGGAAGATCCCACATGCTGCAGAGCAGCTAGGCCCGTGAGCCATGGCTGCTGAGCCTGCCCGTCCGGAGCCTGTGCTCCGCAACGGGAGAGGCCACAACAGTGAGAGGCCCACGTACCGCAAAAAAAAAAAAAAAAAAGGTCCATATCAGGGCTTCCCTGGGGGCTCAGTGGTTAAGAATCCGCCTGCCAATGCAGGGGACATGGGTTCAATTCCTGGTCCAGGAAGATCCCACGTGCCACAGAGCAACTAAGCCCGTGCGCCACAACTACTGAGCCTGTGCTCTAGAGCCCACGAGCCACAACTACTGAAGCCCGCGCACCTAGAGCCCATGCTCCGCAGCAAGAGAAGCCACTGCAATGAGAAGCCCACACACCGCAACGAAGAGTAGCCCCCGCTTGCCATGACTAGAGAAAACCCGCACGCAGCCATAAATATGTAAATAAATAGATAAATAAATGAATATTTAAAAATTGTCCGTATCAAATTTAAAAATCCAAAAAAAATTGCTTACAGTATTTGTTTTTTGGGGTGTTTTTTTTTTTTTGGCTACACAGCTTGCGGGATCCTAGTTCCCCAACCAGGGATCAAATCTGTGTCTCCTGCAGTGGAAGAGCGGAGTCCTAACCACTGGACCACCAGGGAATTCCCAGTAGTTTTTTTTTCTTAAAAGAAAAAGATTGACATTTTTAATAGTTATGTGTGTATAACTGTAAAGCCTAAACATTACTCAGCAAATCAATTGATGAATTATATTACGTTTTTATCCATTTTCACTTTTGCCTTGGAATGATGGTCTTTCTTTCCCTGTCACTGCCACCTGTCATTATAAGCCAACCACTCTCACCATATTTATAATAAACAAGGGATAACTTTATTCGGCAAATGTAATATGTACAACTGATATTTCTGGGATTTGCTTTAAAATAATCATGTAGAAGAGGAAAGATTATAGATAAAATAAGATTGGCTGTGAGTTGGTTGTTGATTAAAACTCGGTAGTCTGTGAGTTCATTACAGGGTTTTCTCTGGTTTTGTATTTGTTTGAAATTTTTCATAATAAAGTTTTTTTAAGATGCAAAAAAATAGCATATCAGACAAGATAAGTAGTGTGAACAAAATTTTGAAGGAAAAGAAACAGATGAATAGCTAATTAACAAAGGTGGTTTTCCATTCAGGCAAAGGAGTTTGAACTAACCTAGTAGGTATTAGGTAGCCATTATAGGCTTCTAATAGTAGAATGATAATGGTCATAGTTATTTAGCATCATGGGAGAATGAAGAGTAGATTGAAGGGTTGAGAACTCAGGAGAGCAGTTCACTGCAACCTTGAAATCATAAGGAGGTGAGTAGTGTCGGTGAATGGATGGATAAAAGGCAATCTGTGAAATATTCAGAGGAGAAAGAATACCTCTGCATCTAGGCTGTCAGTCAGGTGCTAGTGCCAGCACAGTGAAAAGGAGAGGTTTTTTGCCTCATTGACCCAGGACTTAGATTTGAACCATGTCCGGTGTCGTAGTGGAGTATATACCAAGTGATTTGTAGCTACATTACAAATTTAGTCAATATTTTGGCACTCTGTCTTTTAGTAAGTCAATTTTGACAAGCTTCTTGTAGTTTCAAACTTTTTTCTCTTTCTGAGGGTAATTAAAAATGGAAGGCATCATATATACTACTGAGGCAGAACTGCTAGAACAGAGTTTTGATAGCTTATTTGAAACTGAAGAGCTCAAATCAACAGATGCCAGCTAGATGGCTAGCATTTGTTTTTTCATTACTGGGAAAAGAAATTTAGAGCTTGGTGCTGCCTTCTATTAAATGAATTTAAAGTTATGTCATGGGACAACCATAAGAAAATACTTCCGTTGTGTAATAGTGCCTTATCTAGGTTTTACTTTGGAGATCCCATCCCAAGTTTAGTGAAAAAGCAACTGAGATTTCCTACTTAGTATAAAAGAATTTTAGAGGACATCCAGTGCATCCAGTCAGTAGTCTTAAAAGTGTATCACAGAAATGTTGAGAATTTGCAATTAACTTTCATTTTAGGGTTTTCTTGTAGGCTGTAGAGAGTCTTCTAAGGAAGAAACTCTATGAGGAATGTTAGAATTGAAATTATTTTGAACCTTACGGGAAAATGTAGCCTTCCCACTATGTTTGTAGGAGTGTAAAATGGCCTTAACTTTCTGGAGGGTGGTTCGGCATCACTACCAAATGTGCTCATGTCCTTCTAGCAGTTCCACTTCTAAGAATGTGTCCTAAGGAATTGTTTATACACATGTATAAAGAAAGGCATATGTACATGTACATGTCCATTCAGTGCAGCATTGTGTATATTATGGAAAATTAGCAACAATCTAAACATTCTCGTGCAGAGAATTGATTTAAATTATAGTGCATCCATAGGATAGAATACAGTGCTGTCTGTTTTTTGTTTGGCTGCATTGGGTCGTCGTTGCGGTGCACGGGCTTCTCATTGCGGTGGCTTGTTTTGCGGAGCACGGGCTCTAGGCGCACGGGCTTCAGTAGTTGTGGTGTGTGGGCTCAGTAGTTGTGGCTTGCGGGCTCTAGAGCGCAGGCTCAGTAGTTGTGACACACGGACTTAGTTGCTCCATGGCAGTTGGGATCTTCCCAGACCAGGGCTTGAACCCCTGTCCCCTGCATTGGCAGGCGGATTCTTAACCACTACATCACCAGGGAAGCCCCAGTGCTGTTGTTTAAGAGGAAGAAATAAATTCTGTACATGTGCATATAGAAAGATGTTCAAAACTTACTACTAAATGAGCAAAGCTGATTAAAGAAAAGTAGGGTTCTCACTTTCATCTTTGGGGAACTTTGGGAAGTGGAATTATGTGAGAATTTCACTTCTACTTTTTATGCGTTTGTAATGTTTGTGTATTTTTATAAGCATTTATTATTTCTCAATAAGTCAATAAAGATACAGCTATTGGTCAGGAGAGGATCCCCGTTGTGCATATCAGAATTATTAAGCTTTAAATTCCTTTACTGCTAGATACTTAGCCACCTGGTCTGTCAAATAATCACAGAACACATATAGTCAGCTTCTGTTTGTCTGTGTTTTGAAGGTTCTTGCTGCCCATTGTTCTTTATTCTTCTTCATTCTTAATAGAATTTTTCATGAGACCAATCAGTGAAAAGTTTTGTCTAAACAGTTTAAGAGATTTATAAAAGAATCTGTTTCTGTACCCCTCTGTGTCATTGCTAAAAGATGGAGTGGTTTGGGGTTTTCTTTCTTTGGGGGTAGGGTGTTGTTTTCACTTCAGGATGACTCATTAATTGTAGAGACACACTTCAGGATTTTCTTTTCCCTTCATGGTTGTGAAGATGCAATACTTTGGCACACAGGCAAACAGAAAGAGTTTTTGCAAAGTGCCTACCCTCTTCTACTTGGATAAGAGAAACTTTATTATTTTGGGGGGAACGGGGGCTGCACTGGGTCTTTGTTGCTGCATGCGGGCTTTCTCTAGTTGCAGCGAGTGGGGACTACTCTTCATTGTGGTGCATGGGCTTCTCATTGTGGCTCCTCTTGTTGCAGAGCACGGGCTCTAGGTGCGTGGGCTTCAGTAGTTGTGGCTCGCAGGCTCAGTAGTTGTGGCTCGCAGGCTCTAGAGCACAGGCTCAGTAGTTGTGGTGCACGGGCTTAGTTGCTCTCGGCATGTGGGATCTTCCCAGAGGAGGGATCGAACCTGTGTTCCCTGCGTTGGCAGGTGGATTCTTAACCACTGTGCCACCAGGGAAGTCCCAAGAGAAACATTTTAAAATAAAACTTAAGATCGTTTTTATACGTAGTAGAGTTACATGAGTAGTTACTCACTTCATGATTGTTGAATGAAGAAAACCCTGACAAATCTAGGTAATATAAATCCCAAGAGAGCCAGGAATGTTAATCTGGACTTGTTTGTCTAACGTAGTACCAACAATAATTGGTGCTTAATTTTTAAAAAATTTCTTTTAGGGAATTCCCTGGTGGACTATTGGTTAGGACTCTGCGCTCTCACTGTGGAGGGCCGAAGTTCAATCCCTGGTTGGGGAACTAAGATCCCACGAGCTGCTCAGCAGCCAAAAAATATATATTTTTTTCTTTTAATTCAAATATTGCTATCTAAAGTTAGTAGTAATTACTTTAATAAGTAGAGCCTATACATTAAAATCCTAATTTTCTTCTTAACTCCACTACTGTGTGTGTGACTTCTTATAAGTTAATACTTTTATAGCTGTTTCTTCATTTATAGAATAATGAATTCGACTCTGAACTTAAAACTCTAAATTTCTTATCAACTGGAGAAATTTTGCCTAAACTACTGAAAATATAAAGATATCAATTCCTTATAAATATGTATGTCTCACTTTGTCTGGAGTAAGTAAACATGGTTCCCATTCAGGGTTTGAAAATGAAAAAAGTATGGATTTAGAGGAGGCAGACACAGAGGTAGGAGAGGTTCTTTTCCGATCTAGTATGGAACATGGCTCTAAAGCATGATCAGAGGCTTCAAACACAGTAGGACAAAACCTTTAGAAAGTCTTTAGAATATAGCTCTTTAAAGAGGTAAATCGAAGTTCATTGAGGGTATCATCTTTATTTGACACTTAGAAACCTAAAATTTTCCTAACTGATTATTGTTAAGGGCAGAAAGAGTCTGTGCATCCTTGGTTAGTTTAGCAGTAAATATCTGTTTATCATTGTTAAATGAATTGTAAATAAAATATTTCTCTTCACTGTCATCTTAAAATAATTTAAGATTTAGTTTCGTTATTTAAAGAGTGTACTCTTATCCTGTTACTCACCCCCTTCCTTCCAAGCACAATGAAATATGTCTTCGCCTCTATAATATTGCCATTATTGAAGTATTTCATGGGGAAAGAAATTCTTACTGTGGACTGAAATAGGATTTTTTTTAATTGGGTTTTAATTACCTCCTACTCTAGTAAGTTTAGAGCTTTTGTAGACATCAGTTTATTGTGCCAAGCCCAGTAGCCCCTAGAGGGAGTATAAATTTAGGCAAAGGAGCCAAGGGATAAACAGGTGTTGAAGGAGAAGAGGTGGGAGAAAAGGAAAACTTTATCTTGGCTCTAAATTACTAAATAATGATGTTTCTTTAGTCTCTCTTAATTGTTTATCCCAACACGTTTGTCTTTTCTTCTCTTCAGCCCTGAATTTCTAGATCCTTTGCCTGTATTAACTTGCTTCAGATCGTAAGCCTAACTTATAACTTACACTACCCCAAGTACATGAACTTTTCCCCAGATCTCTGAGCTCTTTCTCTTTTCTTAGAGTACATCTCTTATTTTCCAGTAATTCTTATTTATTTCTTGTAATGCTTATCACTTCTCTCTCCTATACTTTTCTTTTTTTGCATGTTTCTTACATATCCTTTTCTCACACGGTTTATTTTACTTTAGCAAAATTGAAATATACACTGTTAAAGATGAGTGAAAATAATTTTTAGCCACATTCAGATTATTAGTAGCACCTCCTCTTTGTTTACATATATTTTAAAGTTCCAGAGAGCCACTTAAATTATTATTTGCTACAAACACTAGTCTATGTGCACCTATGTCAGCAGTACAGGTATTATTCTTTCTACTGTACACTGAGAAAACTGAGACTTTTGAGACATTGCATGAATTGCCCGAGTCAGTGTCACGATTCACAGAAATTTAGAGCAGGAGGAAACCCAGTGAAGATTTTACTTTGAGGAACTGAAGTCTCATCTATAAAAAGTGATTTTTCAGGGATCACCAGACTAATTAAGTTGTAGGCTAGAACTCAAATTTCCTGACTCCTAATACAGTACTTTTTCCTAACATACATTTTCTCCTCCCAAGATAAAAAGCTTTATGTTAAACAGTACAACGGCAGTGTTTTTCCTCAATATCTCAGTTTAGGTTGGAAATGGAAGATAAGCATATAATGCAGCTGCCACATTAGTTCTCAGGCAAGTTGGTTGTGTAGCTAAATGTACATATATATTTACTGCTTTCTTAAGTGTTATGTGGTTTAAAAATTGAGGATATAAACATACAAAAAAGTCTTCTAATATTCTCTCTGTCTTCCCTTTTTACTGTTTAGTCATTCAAAAGTAGGAAATTTAAGTATAGAAGTATTTAAGAATAATCTCAACTTACATGTATAACAAAATTTTGAATAATCAGTAGATTCAGAAGTTGAATCTTAAAATTAGTGGTTATTTTCTTTTAACCCTTATTGAAAATTTTTCTGACTTTTTTTCCATCTTAATTGTGTTGAATTTATTCATTTATTGGCCTATTTTACTGCTTCAGAGTTATTCTGTATATCTGTTGATTTTTATTATTTTAATAGTTTAAATATCAGGGTAGTAGATTGGGCTGAACATATTGATTTCAGAATACATTTTAGAAGCTTATGTTTTTTAGTGAATCCCAGTTTAAGGGTTATTGCTTTCAAAAAGAAGAAATTTGGTTAATTGTCGCATCTGGCTAGTTGGAGTTTAGAGAAATGAGGTTTCTTGTATACAGAGTCTTTTATTTAGTATGCAAGGTGGGAAAAAAATCCTAATAATTTCATAACAGTACTATGTGAACAACCTGATACCAAAGCTCTGAAAAAGAAACCAGGCCTAGGAGATGAGGAGTCTAGGGAGGATTTTTTCTTTTTTTTTTTTAATATTTATTTATTTATTTGGTTGCGCCAGGTCTTAGTTGCAGCATGTGGGCTCCTTAGTTGCCACATGCGTGTGGTTTCTAGTTCCCTGACCAGGGATCGAACCCGGGCTCCCTGCATTGGGAGCGTGGAGTCTTAACCACTGCGCCACCAGGGAAGTCCCCTTGGGAGGATTTTTAGGTGGAGGATGTTTTAGATTCTAAAATAGTAAGTTGTGGCTAATAGGATGAAAATAATCATTAACCCTCTTAAAAGATCTGAAGTAATATTACTGCCCTTGAGAAAAGTGGGCATTGCAAACTGATATTACTCAGCCTACCTTTTGTGTCAGCCTAAGCAAGAAGAGGTTTTTTTCTTTTTCTGTAATACCTGCCTATTTTTAACATATTGAGTTTCACATAATTTCAAAAATGTCTATAAAATATACCTTTCTGGCCCTGAATTAGTGAGTGTACATATTTGTCTTTACTTTGAAATCTCATAATTGGGCCCTAGATTGCAGAGTGAATTTAAAACTTAGGGAATCCACTACATCCCCAAACATTTTTTTTTTATAAGAAGGGGAGAAAAGTGTAAAATTTCAATGTAAATACCTTGCTGTTAGCATGAGAATTCATAAAAATAAAAATAATCTCAGTGTTTTCTTTCAAATGTAATGATAGAGGATAGATATTATAAAGCCACAGGAACTTAAAAGGGACATTTTGAGAAAATGCCATGTTTGTATATATCTAAATATATATTCACTAACATATTTTGTCAGAGATCAAAACTGAGGAAGAAATTTGACTTTCTGGTGGTTTGTGAGAGAGTTGATCAGAGATTGCTTCTTGGCTAAGTTGCTGTCTGCATAGGCTGTTAACAATTGTTTCTCTGGCAGCAGATCTTGTTCATCAGGATTGCATCATTTCTGGGAGAATGGCCAAGGTCCACAGCCACAGTACAAAGACTGTCTGAAGCATATGAGGCCTGTTCTTTTTCTGAAGCGGCACTCCTCTTCCTGCCAGTCCTCTTCACAGGATTACTGAAGCAGACTTGTTCTGAATTTCTTTCATCGGATTGGCTGTTTATTGGACTCTTGTCTCCCAGCTGCTTCCGGCTCACCTGGCTGATGCAATTTCTTTTTCTGAAATCTCTGTTGGAGTTGTTCTTAAAACACTTTTTGTCTGTTTTCTCTGAGAGTGACCTGACAGATCACATGGGTCTTGTGCTTTCAGCAAGTCATATAGAGAAGAGACTGTCAGAATGGCAGATACAGAGACTATTGACCATTTCTGAATTCAATTTAAAAGACTGGGGTAATTATAAACTATTTCTGGCACGTTCTTAAAAGCCTTTTCCTTAGAAACTATATGTAAATGGTGACTTCTCAAAAGAGTACTCAGTACTGGGAGTCAAGCTGGTTCTGCTTCTGAGTCCAAGAACTTAACTACAGTTCCTGGGGGGTCTGATGGATTGTAGTTAAACTGAAATGAAATTGAAATTCCGATGCATTCATTTTCCCCCTACTGTATACTCATGTACTTATTTCTCTTTTTACTCCTGTCCGTTTTTCTTTCTTATTTGTTGTTGCTAAAGGAGTCTGTTTCTTCCTTGGTGTAATTTTTATCTTCCTTCCATTTACTGTTACCTTCATACCTTTTATTTTTACAGTTCTGAGTATGCTCTTTTAAAATTGTTTCTAAAGAATAGTTTATTTTCCAATCTTTAATAAAAAGTTAGAAATCCATAAGATAGCAACATAAAGAACATTTACTCTCTACTGCTTGGTAACTGGAATCTCACACGCAGCTCTTTTCACATATATGATATAACATTTCAGATGTTGAAACTCCTTTCTGGCTAATGTTAAATTGACTCCCCCCCACCCCCCCAAGTCCTATGTCAGCACCTATTTTCCTTTTCTTTTTGGAGTGTAAAAAGCTAATTAAAGCTCTGTTTTCTACATGCTTTCCATTGTGTAGTTGACCACAAATGGATTCCCTCTTGTCACTCTTTCTGTAGTAGGACAAGAGGGTAGGGGGAAGAAAGGACTAATATGAACTCTAATAGATCATGGTAGGTCCCTGTCTGACTGGAGAATAAATCTGACATTTGATTAAAGAAAAGCCTCCGAATTTAAGAATGGGTCAGAGGAGGAGAAAAGCACCTCCTAGGAGAGATAAAAAGAAGGAATCCTTTGGGAAATGGGAGAGAATTCTGATTTGAGGGAAAGAAAAGGATTACCCAGAGACAATATATATCACTTCTTAACTCAAATAGACAACTGCCTTTTCTACCCTTTATTTAGGTTCTGGCTTTACAGGAAAATAAGATAACAAGGTTAAAGGACAAAGATATAGTACTAAATGGAACAATTACCGTTAAAATATTATTTCTGTAGAATTCTATTCCATGTGTCCATCTGTGTTATTTCTTTCTATACTAATTTGCTTCTCAACTTTTTCTAGGTCTTCAGAACTACTGGCAGATAATTTTGGGGGACTTCATATTCAGAGGTCTATAAAAAGGTGACTGAGCCAAGTAAATTCTTTTAATTTGTTTTAATTTTTGTACTTCAATGAATGCTAAAAACTATAATTTTGATATGAGTGATCATAATTTATTCAGCAAATACTCTCAAATACCCTCTACGTGCCAGGTGCTGTTGTAGGCTGTGGAACTACAACAGAGGATAAAATACAAAAATCCTTGTCCTCATTGAGTTTTTACTTCGGTAGGAAGAGAGAGAGACAAATTAACAAGTACAAGATACTTTGAAACTGTTCCACCTAGAGATTTTAATTCTTATCAATTCTTTCTAGGACATATCTCCAACTATGTGATAAATTAGTAACTGCTATAACTACTAAGCTTGGTAAACTGTAGTAGGAGCCTATTGTCTTGTCTTATAAAACCAGGGTAATTATAGTAAAATACTGCATATAGATAATCTGTTAGAAGTTCTTCAGTTAACATTTGAATAGCTACATTTTGCATGTTATCTTTTTTTTTTAATTAAAAACACCCAATATTATAAGAGTATTATTACCCAATATTATAAGAGTATTATTTGGAACAGGATAACCAAGCTAATCCAAAATGCCTTCATCAGAAGAGTGGAAGGGGTCATGTAAAATTACACAAAAGGGAAATGGAAGAATTCATGAAAGTAATTACTTAATCTTTCTTAAAGTTATTTTTCAACTATCCAAATTAGCTGGGTTGAGATTTCATTAAGGAATGTATTAATCACTTATTCATTTATTAAGGAGACATTATCTGAAGTGATTTTTCCATCTTTTCCTTTTAGTGTATCTTTTTTTGACTCAGAAAAATAACCACTGTCAGCTTAGTTTTGTAAGTTTTCTTTTATCTAGACACCTACGTTTTTTTATGGGCATATAATAGTAATGGCTATGACAGAGGATTTTTTAATGGTGTTGAGTAATTGGTAGTGAGGGGTTCTTTACTGAAATATAACACATGATTCAGATTCCTGTATTGGTCAAGGTAGTAGTATGCTCATTATTAGACTCTGTTCTGGTTATTTAGCCAAGTAGCCTCTGGGCTTTGTTGTTTTGCTTTTTTGTTTTTTTTTTTTTTTGAGAATTATGCAGTGATACCAAATAGAGAAAGAGTTGGAACCAACAATCCCCAATGTTTAAAAATGCCCTTTTGGGCTTATTTGATAAGTATTCTCTCTTCTGTTACTTGTAGATTTTATCTCAATTTCCCAGAGGATTAGAGAATGTACTGCTCTCCTCTGTTTGGTTTGTTAGGGAAAGGAAACATTTATGTGTAAAATAGGCCCAAAGGCAGAAAGTTGTATTAGTCACTTTTGTTTTATGAGCTGTGAGGAAGCAATACATAGGAAGGTTTGCCCTTTTCATTTCAGTCTCAAGTCCAACATGTCACCTCAAGTTGAGTGGGAACGGGTATATTGCCACACCCGGATTTGGAGAGTCCTAGGTCCATTAGTGAGATCCAGCTCTTTCAAAGTGTAGGTGCCAGGGAGGACTGCTTAGTTTATAGCTGTTCTAGCATTGTAAAATAATGGTACAGAAGAGTATTATCTTTACGTGTTCTTAAAAATCTTGTCCTGATTCACTGTTCACTATTGGTTTTCTTTTCCATGTTAATTTGCTTCATATTTCAAAATAAGAGTCAAGCATCTGAGATCATCTACCATTTTAAAATTTGCATTGATCCCCTGTATTGACTCAATTAATATGGTATAGTTTTCATTTGATTTAATTTTTTTAGTATAAATAACCATTTTCTACTGTCTTACTTGTCTTATCATGAATCAGTATATCAGTCATGACTGCTTTTTGTAGTTTTTTTGCAAAAATCTGTATTAACCTGGGCCTTAACAGTCACATTGACTTTCTTTCCTCCCACATAAAATGCTTTGTGTTCCATTCTTTTAATGTTTTTTTTTTTTTACAGAACTATAAAATCACTAATGTAAAGTCAAAGTACACTTTTTCCCTTTGCACCATACCTCCAAATCTCTTAATCTACTTAATCTACTTTTGTTTCTTTACACTACCAAGTTTGTTTCTTTCTGTTCCCAAACTCCACTGGCTGTGGTCACCAACTCAAGGTATCCTCACTGCTTTTCCATGCAAAATTTTCTTATTTTTATCATGAAACTGTACACTTTGTGGTTTATGTTTTTATTCATACCTAGCAGTGGATATTATCTCACAGATATCATTACTAACTACATCTTCTCCCAAAATTATAGTTATTAAAAAGGTTTAAAAGAAGGAAAAGAGTATTCCATGACAAAAGAAGGCAATAAGAAACAGCTATTCAGTCAAATATAAGCAAATTGATTTCTTTTATCATCATATTTAATTTGGAAGGAATAACATTAAACTATAACATTAAACTAGTAAATTCTTTTAACTGTTCTCTTTCTTGTTAGTTAGGTCCTAGGGTGTCAGAAATTTTTGTTTGATAAGCAGTTGTGGAATGGGAGAAATGTGCTCATTGGTGAGCAGACTGTTACTTTCCCTTTATCTGAAAAGAAAAAAATTAAAATAGAAATGAAAAGTGAGCATAACTTTTGCTACCTCACTTTGTGGAACATTAATGTAGAACATAGTAAACACGATACA
Organism: Phocoena phocoena; assembly: GCF_963924675.1. NCBI lineage: Eukaryota > Metazoa > Chordata > Mammalia > Artiodactyla > Phocoenidae > Phocoena > Phocoena phocoena. The sequence continues at coordinate 7,425,408 of NC_089228.1, read as the reverse complement.
ATGTTGATCCCTTGTATTTGTTTTATATTTATCCCTTAAAAGCTTTGTTCAAAAAATAGAAAAATATTCAGTAGTATTTGCAATAAATTCAAAGAACTTTCTGGTTACTAGATGTTTTCCTTTTCTGTTCTAGGATTCCTCATGTCCATAACATGTTGGTTGAGGCTCTGCAGCTCACCCCCACTCTCAGAGTGGCCAGTCTCTGATAATTGGACCCCGTGATTTCCACTTTCTGCTGTGTTGGACGTCATGAGCATTGCAATCCCTCTGGGAGTCACCACACCAGATACATCCTACTCAGATATGGCTGCTGGATCAGAGTAAGTGCTGCTTCCTAGGTAGCAGATACATTACCAGTTTGTGTGGAGACAAATTTCTTGTGGGCATCTAATAATAAATAACGTGGTATTTTCTAAACCCAAGCCTAGCCCATTGTAAATGACATTAGACCTTTCCCTTTTCCCCATAGAAACTGGAGGAAAAAAAGAATTAGAAGCGGGAGGAAAAGAATTTGGTGGGGCGGGATTTCTGAGTAAATAATTAATAGAATTAAATTTTCAAGGTAGTGATTATGTTTTCATTTGTTTTGATGGGTGAGGAAGATTGAAATAAGTAAGTGTCACTACCTGCTTCTGTAGAGTTAATGATTATCTGATGAATGAAGGATAAGGAGGAGTTCTCTCCAACTGATTTTCCTTGAAGGCCTCTTCCTATGTACTTCTCATTGTTCTAGAGTAAAGGGGCTGCAGCTATATGGGCAGGTTACTTAGACATTCTGATATTTGGGATAGAAAATGTGGAAATTAGTATCATCTGTTTTTATAATATTCATTGCCTAGAAAGAGGACCTTCAAAATCAGTGGTACCAAACTTTTTTTTCAGCTAAGAGCAGCTTTAGGAATTCAGAATTTGTCGAAAAGTCCAATCCCTAAAATAGACTCTCAATTCTTGAAGAATTTAAATGCCAAATGGCAATGAAGGTAGGCCTTCATTATAAAACTTTATATTCACAGTTTAAAATTTTTTAGCCTTTTGTATCCCTTCTCTTTTAAGTTGTCCAAGATTCCCCCTGCTCACAGATTCCCCCCCTCTTGTCCTTTTACCTCCCTTGTACCCAATCTTCCTTGCTTACAGAAAGGAAGTGGAAGCCCCCTACCTTTCAAGACGAAGTGGCACTACACCAGGATGTGAAAGTCCAGCGAAAGAGACCCAAGGGGCCTAGGGGGCAGCACACCCCCAGAAGCCAAGTCTATTCCAGGCAGTACCAGGGATTAGGGTCTGGGCTGGAAAAATCCTGGTGTTTTGAATATGTTCAGGTCCAGTTCAGACTCTTGATCCCACAGCCACTTCTTGAGTGAGGTGGGTGTTGCTCTAATTCCCCTGTTTCTCTTGCCATTCTCACAGTCCCTGGGGATTCCTTCCCCTTCAGCAAAGTAAAGAAGCTGTACCAGAACTCTGGGTTCAACTGCATCCCTGATAATAGTGGTTTTCTTCCTTAAGACTGAGAATATCAGTAAAGAGCATGTATGTTTCTTCACAAAGCCAACTAGGATAATTTAACTGTTTCATGACTTCCTTAAAGAGGAAGACTTAAAATGAAGCTACCCTAAGAAGCAGTGTATTATATTCCGGGGTCGTGTAGAATTGAAAGCAGTTTCTGGCCTTATTCCCATATAAAAAGGAAGATGGAGGGTCGGGGGGTAGGGAAGGGTGGATTGTGTTACTTCCAGGGCCTTTTTTCCTGTTTTGTTTTGTTTTTGTTTTTTTGCATGCCACAGCGATGTAGTTATGCCAATAGCCGAGACTACCAATTTTACAACTATTTCCCAAATAGAGTACTTAAAAATCTTCCTGCATTCATAGATAATTGTGTAGTGTTAATGAATTTGTATAAAGTCAACCACTAACCTCCTATATGGATTGGCTGACAGACTGTATATGTAAACAACATTAACATTTGTCAGAAATTTCAACGAAAAGATTAACTCAACGAGTTTGGGGTTAGTAGCTAAAGAAAAGACCTAAAGCTATTATTCTTAAAACAGGGATTTTTCCCATAGTACAGAACTAACTGCCCATAAATGTTGCTAGGGAGTCCAGAAGTAATTGCAGAATCAAAAAATGATTGTGGCCTAAAAGTTTGACTGCAGTGTTTCTATTTCCTGAAACATTTTCATCCATAATCTCCAGACAGATTTCTGATACTGTGGTCTTAGCTAATTACACAGTTTTTCGTTTAGTATTCCTATAAAGCAAGAGGATGTCAACAATTAGCTTATATACCACTCTGTTAAATTATTGATGATATTTGTTAATGCTTCACTGTGCATATGTCACTGTCATGCATATTCCACTGTTCTGGGCACTCTAAGATTAAACCTGGTATTAAGGACAACATCCTCAACTAAATAAAAGATCTAGACCTTACCTTATGGGATTTTAAATCTGATGGCAATGGTATGCATTATGTTTTGTTTTTGTTTTTTTTGTATATTTGTAGGAAAACCTCTAGATGTAACAATAGAAGCAAAGACTTTTCTGAATTTACAATCCTGCCATAAATGAATTAAAGACATTTTCTAAGAGGTAGTGTTATAACAGCAGGTTGCATATTATACTTGGAACACAGTTGATGGAGTATATCTTTCGTAAGCATGGCTTCTGTGTATGTGCCTAGCTGTCATAGAAGTTCAAACATAGGGGAAGAAAGGCTATAATTACATTTGCATAAAATCATTCGCTAATAAAGAGATGCAATCCTAACACTCCAAAATTTTTATCGATATTTTAAAATATAGGTAAGAGCTGATATATGTTTCTGTATGTCAGGGAATATCCTAGGAAATCCTGTAGTTACCTGTCAGCATGTAACTATGTATTTAATCAGTAACCAGTATGGAAATTGCAAAGTTTCCTCATCAAAAGATGTGAGCTTAAATTTTAGTTTTTGGCACGCATAGCAATATATTAAATGCTATGCTTGACTACAAAGTATTGTGCAGTGGGATGGCCTTTTAACCTACACAATATACATTTTATTTTTATTCCCTAGACTTGCACATGAAGTGCATATGTTCATATTTACCCAGTTTGGAGATGGGTAAGATACAACCGGCATAGCTCCATCTCCATGGCCATCTTTTATTTCATGCCACTTTCCTTTTTCCCGTCCAAAAAAAACAAATTCCATTTCTAATAAACAGCTATCATGTTTCACCCCATGTGTTCAGTGGTACAAAATCTCTTACATAAAATATGTACAGCTCTTTGAAATACTTGTTTATCTAGTAAATTAACAATGTTATGTAAAGTTATTACTTTCTCTTAACCTGTCCATCATAGAAACTAAATTCTACCTTCATCTTATTAATGCTTGTTTGCCTTTGGTTTATTTAAGAAACCCCACCTGTTTCCTAATACTCAGAGCTGATTGCCTCTCAGTGAGCCACGTTCAGATCATCTATTTCTCAAGAATACTGACCTGCATTTTTGATGTATTCCCCTACCCCCACCCAGTTCCCATCTTGCAGACACTGTTAAGTAATAAAATGCATGCACTTCACTAACAGAAAATACTTTCCTGTGTCTAAAGTTCTTCTTCACCTAGAAATTACCTTTGCTGTTATTTATAAGATCCCTTCTTACAGTTTTGGAGCAAATAACTGGGTGAGTTGGATACATATCTCAGAATTTTCTTTTATCCCTCACTTCTCAGCTGACATTACACCACATTGAACTGCACACTTGATTCCTGCTGAGTCCTATATTATGTGTATTTCTAAGCAGGAAAAATGTACATTACTTGAAGCAAACAATATTCATTATTTGATTCCCTAAAAGACCCTTTGATCCACCACTAAGGCTGAGTTACGTGTGTCTTTGGAGTTTCTGATTTGTGAATCTCAGTGCTGGTTAATTTAAATGACGGATAACCCATTATTCAGTTCTGCAAATCATACAATTGCATTCGTTAATTATCTTTCAGTATTCTCCAAAACCTAACCAGGTACCTAAGTAATCAGAGTTAAAGTTCTTTTTGCCCCAAAACGTGAATTTTGTCCTTAGCCACCTATGCCTTTTTATTATCAAGTAAGGACTTACATTAAATTTCTAAATTTGAACACATTTATAATTATTTTATTTTAATAAATTGTGTTTGAACAGTTTACTTTCCACTCAGTGAGGGTACAAAAACATACTCAACCAAGCTTCTCACTAAGCCTGGTTACTTAAGATCTTATGTAATTTTCTTTAAAAGAAGAAAGTTATCGTGGTTTCCAAACCAATTAGGCATAGTGGAAAGAGCACAGACTTTAGAGTCAGACATTGTTTCAAATCCTGGCTCTGTCAGTGGGTAACCTTGGTGAAGTCATATAATCTCACCACCTCAACTTCATGTTCTGTAAAGATGGGGTGCTGTTTATCATGTTTAGTAGTGGCAGAGTAAATGAATTAATACATATAAAGCACCTTGCAAATAATGAGCAATTCAAAATGGTAGCCAATACTACTGTTGTTATTTGTCGTTAGACTAAACTTCTGAGTACAGTTTTGAATAGTTTGAAGTTCTATGGTATTATCATGCAGCTATTAAATAATTGTGTCCTTGATATGCTTGCATGTCATTGGTAGATGAGAAATTATTACTCTAATATTTGGAAGGTGTTTGGGGGTTCATCAAGATGAGAGGTATGATAAATATAAGATGCCATTGTTTTTACCTGTACTTTCTTCAGGGTATCCTGTCTTGGTAGTGAATGGAAGAGGGCCTGGTCCCTGGGGCAGTGCAGAAGGCACTTTCATCATCTCACTCACTGCAAATGTCATGTGAGGTTTCATGGAAGTATTAAGAGATCCAATTAAGAAGAATAGTTCTGAGTCTAAACCAGCCCAGAGTGGCTTCTCTAGGGGAAACTCCCTGCTCAGCTGGTACGTTTGTGTTTGTCATTAGGGACACCTTGTATCCCAGGTGCCTGCTTTGAGACATCTGCCTGTACTGGCTTCATGTAACACACAAATCCACATTTAATGACACTCCTACTGTTATTTATAGGCTTAGTTATGTTAATCAGATTGTTTCACTGAGTTCTTTCTCTTATTCTAGTGGCTGGTGGTTGTGGAAAGAGGAGGGGTTAGAATGGGAAGTTAAGTCTTAGTTTAAGGGAAGATTAGGTGTTATGCTATCATGCGTTGCTTTTCGCCTTTGTGCAGCCCTGAATCTGTGGAGGCTAGTCCAGCAGTTAATGAGAAGAGCGTGTATTCCACTCATAATTATGGGACCACTCAGAGACATGGGTGTCGAGGACTGCCTTATGCTGTGAGTATGCATTTGTTTCTCTCCAGAGCAGTGATCTTCCTGGAGTGTAATCCATTCTTATACATTGTGACTTTCTTGAAATGTTTATATGCAGCATGACGAAGTTGCCCCTTTTGCACTTCCCTGCCTCCAGCGGACGTCTAGCCCTGCATCATTGTTCTTGTTTTTATGTCCCAGTTGACCTTGGCATTTTGTTTTATCACTTTCCTGGTTGAAGCCAAAAAACGAAGGGTACTACTTTCTTCTTTCTTTCCATATGTACCATACTTTAGGGGAGAGAGGGGCCAGTGTTTGGACACTGTTGATTTAAAAAATCTTATTTTCAGGATCATAATTACGGAGCCCCTCCTCCTCCGACACCTCCTGCTTCTCCCCCTGTCCAGACGATCATCCCCCGTTCTGACCTGAATGGCCTGCCGTCGCCCGTAGAGGAACGCTGTGGAGACAGCCCGAACTCTGAAGGAGAGACTGTTCCTACCTGGTGTCCTTGTGGTCTTTCTCAGGATGGCTTCCTTCTCAACTGTGACAAGTGCAGGTAAGATCGTGTTCCATCTAAATCCAGCCCTGGGTTGCTGGGATTAGGGTTTCTTATTAGTAGGGAAAAGCTCAAAGTATTCTTTCTTGTGTTTGTTAATGTAGATGATTCCTTAGTGCTCCTTGGCTCGAATTCTCTGCACTAGGTGAGAATTGCTGACAACAAGGAATGAGAGATTGATGTTAAAGCTATTGAATTTGATATGAAATTTAATGTCCTGGAAACATTTGGTAGGTGGGAGGAAGGGGGTAGTATATGCAGAGATACTTCTCCCATGTGTGTTGATGATGCGCTGCATGCTGTTGGAAGGACTACTTTAAGTTTATTTTCCCTCTTTAGGGGAATGAGCAGGGGGAAGGTTATTAGACTTCATCGGCGGAAGCAGGACAACATATCAGGTGAGCCAAAGATGGGTTAGGACCATATTTTGACATATACTATTTTGTGGTTTTAATATTCATCCCAAGAACCCCTCTTGTAAGTTCCCATGGTCCCCAGCTCTTTTCATGGACAGTGATTGAAGTCCTCTCAAGACCATTGTAATTCTATTGTTGTGAATTAATTGTATCCAGAGTCAACAATGTTAGCCCTATAGTAATCAAATTATTCCTTGTGAGCATGCACGGGCGCGCACACGTGTGCACATGCACACACACACACATCCTTTTCTATGTTACATATACATTGAGGCAGTGGAGCTTGGGGACTGAATTCAAGGGTAGAAATACATGATATAGAACAGGGTTTCTGTGCTTAATGCCAATGATGCAGAAAGAATCTTGTTTCTATATGGAACGTAGGTATATGTCCCACAGATAATAGAGTTAATAGTAGAAGTAATAACTTACTGGGTATGGGCTAGATCGAAAGGAATAAGCTGCTTTTAATGTATTTATGAGGCTTTTTGTACAACATGAACTATGAAATAACCTTTTTTCAGGTGGGGATAGCAGTGCAACAGAAAGCTGGGATGAGGAGCTTTCTCCTTCCACTGTGTTGTATACAGCAACACAGCACACACCTACAAGCATCACCTTAACTGTTAGAAGAACCAAACCCAAGAAGCGGAAAAAGAGTCCAGAAAAGGGTCGTGCAGCACCAAAGACGAAGAAAATCAAGGTATGAAGGGTAAAGCTATCTCAAATAGAAATGTGTCTGAAATAGCCCAAATTTTGGATGAAGAAAGCACCAGAATTCTTTTAAGAAATTTGCTCCAGATGTTTGAAGGGCCACTTTTGCTCTTCTTGCACAAATCAGCTAATTTGTATTATGAACATGTAGATCAACCTCTCTTATTCCATATCATCACAACTGGCACAGAGTTTCTTTTGCTCCAGCCCCCATCCCAGGTATGAAATCCCAGCCCCACCTGGCACAAGCCCATGTGTGCCGCAGCCTCCAGTCTAGGCTTCCACTGTCCTTACAGTATCTCCCACCTCCTCAACCCCAAAACCCAGTCTGAAATTCTTGTCCTGGTACATGCCCACTTCATGTCGTTGGTTGATTGTTTTTCCCTTGTTACAAAAAATTCAGGAAACATCTCTTGAATGGTCTAGGCTTCCTCAGTGTTGTGGTCACTTTCCTGTATTCTCAACTAAAAAGTCTCCAGAAGAAATCTCTTCTGTTTTGTGTTCTTTCTTCCCCATCACGGCAACTTTGTTGCTCCTAGGTGACTTGCCCACCCCTTGTTAAGGGGATTGGTCTTTGTTTCCTTCTTAATTTCAAAACTGGTAAATCTGCAGCCTTACTTAACATTTTTATTTACATTTTCTTTTAGTGTCAGGGGTGCATATAGGATTTAAGTGATGCATGCTCTTCCCTGTTTATTACCTAATTCTGCAATGGAAAGTATTGGAATTAGCCTCAGAGTTCACTGGCCATGTGCTACCCCTATTCTTGATAATAGTGTGGGGAATTCCATTGTATTTGTTACCTAGGGTAAAGGGGACAGACTAGAACACTAGTTCTTGCCTTAGTTTTAGTCTCAGATAGGTATAACTGTCATTCTTGGTACCAAGTTTTGTTTTGTTCTACTTGTTTTCCTCTTTGGGATAGGCATTTCGAGAGGGATCCCGGAAGTCCTTGCGGATGAAGGTAAGGGGTATTCTTCCCTGATGCTGTGTTTTACTTCACTGTGATCTTGCATTTTGGTCAGCTTCTTTCCTGACATTGATGGTCTGGGAATCTTGGACCCTGCTTTTCGTTAGTTTGTAATTGTTGCCATTCAGTTTTCATAGAGCCTTTCTCCAAAGTAGATTTTCTTGACCGTTTTCTGAAATATTTTCCCTTTCTGTAATTAGCCTTCATTTATTGGTTTTTCATTAGCTGCTTCTCTCGGGGTGGGGGTAAGTGACATTTTGCCAGACAAAATGAGGCTGATGTTTTCCATCATTGTGATTGGCCTCCACCTCGGGAGTGAGGATTTTCTGGTGATAGAGCATCTCTTGTGCACCCGCCCTAGCACCCTGTAGACTTTAATCACCAGTTGGAAGGATAAATTTCATCAGTAGGAAGGTAGTAGTTTTGATAAGAATTATTCTTACTGGAATTACTTACTTTTGAGCTGTTTTCTCCTGGCATATCTGTTTGGTACAGAAGACTCGGGTGATGCTGGTGTGCTTCTTTTCTTCAGTTATCAAATAAAAGAGCTTATGAGGCATGATTTCGGGTAGTGGTTGGAGAATAGAGAAATTATGTACAATGGTTTAAAGGGACTTTCAGTTACTAGGTGATAAGGAAAGAGTTTGCCCAAAGGAGATTTGAATATACTGTCTGGTATCTTCCTTTACCTATGTGTGTATATAGAAAGACAGCATAGCTCCCAAACCATTACTTAATGGCTTCAAAGCATTTAATTAGAATTAAGGTTGAGTGTAATTCCATAAGTATACTTAAGCCTAAATGTGTAAGTGATATAAAAGCAGGATCTTTCCTGTTGACCGTTCTGTGGTAAACATTAAACTCTTGTTAGTGAGGAGAGGCTTTCTTAGGATTTATGTGTGCGCGCGTGCGCGCGCACACACACACACACACACACACACACACATATGGAACACCAATATGACTCATGTTAGAAAGATCTCAGGTAGCACTTTATATAAAATTAGAAGGCCTCACCTTGCATATACCCATAAACAGATTTGTACATATCTGTAAAAGAGATGGGAGAGGACTTAAGAGCCCAAGACCATCAGAATCCTGGGATGTCTTGGAACACAATTACTGTTTCCTTGTTAGATCTATCTCCTGCAAGGAGACAGTTGCTTAGAGGGGACCTTCAGTAGATTTAAGGGGCAGACGTAGCCCCTGATCCCAGGTGTTAAGTCCTTTTCTCTTTTATCAGCTAACTATTGGAACTTGCTTCCAGAGGTTTGAAAGCAGTTGATTGGCTCTCCCAGAAAACTACATGTAAACCCCAAATATTGCTTGCAGTTTTGAGATGTTGACAGATAGCCCCATAAGCATGTTAAAATTTAGATAACTAAAAAGTACTGGGGCTTCCCTGGTGGTGCAGTGGTTAGGAATCCGCCTGCCAATGCAGGGGACACGGGTTTGAGCCCTAGTTCAGGAAGATCCCACATGCTGCAGAGCAGCTAGGCCCGTGCGCCACAACTACTGAGCCTGCGCTCTAGAGCCCGCGCACCTAGAGCCGGTGCTCCAAGACGAGAGAGGCCACCGCAATGAGAGGCCCGCACACGGCAATGAAGAGTAGGCCCCCCCCAAAAAAAAATAGTACTAGTTGGTTTATTTTGATTCTCATATCAGAATTCTAAATTGAGTTATAAATTTTGTACTCAGAATTAATTGTTAGTAAGAACTACACCAAACATCTGAGTGGGAACAATACCTTAAGAATGAGAAGAACCTATCATTTGGCTTTTTAACCCCAAAGTTGAATTTCCCTACTGGAGACTGCTCTAAACCAGGGTTTCTCAACCTCGACACTGTTGACATTTGAACCAAATAATTCTTTGTAGGGATCAGGGCTGTCTTTCGCATTACAGTCAGCTGTGTAGCAGCATCCCTAGCATTTACCTGCTGGGTGCCAGTAACACACACACCCAGGTGTATTAATCAGAAATGACTTCAGGCATTACTAAATGTCTCCTTGGTGGCAAAACCCCCTCTGGTTGAGAACCACTGCTCTAAACCCACTGAGATGGGGTCTCCAGTACCTGGAAGAATGGGATAGCAGAGTATACAGTTATATTAGTGAACAGTAGCTAAAACTATGGCAGAGGCTTCCAGTATACATTGTTTAACAAGTTAAAAGTTCAGTGATCACTGCTGGGTGCTTACACCTGGGAATACTATTTGGGCACCCCTAATCCCCAGTCTTATAAACACCCTTAAGCCTCAGCTTTTGTACTTTTCTGTTGCTCAGCTGCTACTTACACCTCAAGCTGGTGATAGTCTGTTCTCAGTGTGTTAGCCTTAGGTGTTTGTTACATCCCTTGTTTATTGTTCATTCTTTTGGACTCTAGTGACAAATGTGGAAAACAGTGGTGTTAACTTTTTCCTTTGATTTCCCTGTTCCTTGGGGGAAGGATGGTAGACAATAGTCAATCAAAACTAGTGACACAGAAGTGAAAGAAAGTAATTGTTATAATGGGTATAAATGTTTTCTCTGTCATTTGTGGAAACTATATTTAATTTTTTCATACCTGTTTTTGCAAGTTTAGAGTCGACATGGATTTGCAGGTAGCTTTGGTACTATAGTGTCTTTTCCTTCTAGCTGTCACTAGTGTGACATCATCACACGTTTGTTTTGTTTTCTGACGACACCTTAAGTCCTGAACACAATGGAGGAGAACATGTATCAGAGTTCAGCTGTGTCTCTATAGCACAAGCACATATAAAACTGTTTAGGATGATGTTGGTGAGATGTAATAATCTTTCCTCAGTACTGTGTTGTCATAGAGGGCAGCGGTTTTCCGAAAGAGGTATAGCACAGTATCTCTCAGCATTTCCTACACTGCCCCTACCCACGCCCCTCCACCCACCTCACCTCTACAGAGGGTGGCTGTTTTAAAATGTCAAAAGTAGAGTGCTAGAAAGATATACTCCAAATGATAGCTTTTTCTATGGGAGGCAAGAGTATGAGTTACTTATTTGTTTATTTGGTTCACATGTATTTTTAGAATGAACATGTATTAATTGTATATTAAAAATAATAAGTCGCACAAAAACATTCTCCTGGATGCTAGTAAAACTACCAATTTGAGATGGCACACTGTTGTTTGATAAGTATTGAAATTTAAGCAATATGGATATTTTAAGGTGTCTGTATTGTTCATTTTTATGAAGATTTTCTTATGAACTTGATGTCATTCTTCTGATAAGTTTGATTTTTATGACTTAAAAATGGTCATAAAATGACAGTGATGGGATGGAATTGCAATCCAGATTAATTTCTCACTTTATAAATGAGGAAGCTGAACCTCACAGCTCACTGGTAATGAAACCATGATAGAAGCCAGATCCTGACTCCCAGGCCATTACTCTTATGGCATACCAACTGCCAAGTGAAAACTAATCTTCTCTGGATATTCAACCCGCCCCACCCCACCCACCCACCCACCCACCCCTGCCCTTTTATGGACTCTCCTAACCTACTTGACCTTTGTTCTCTACAGAATTCTCCTTCTGAAGCACAGAATTTAGATGAGAATACAACTGAGGGATGGGAAAATCGGATAAGACTATGGACTGATCAATATGAAGAAGCCTTCACTAATCAGTACAGTGCAGATGTACAGAACGCCCTTGAACAACATCTACATTCTAGCAAGGAATTTGTGGGCAAACCTGCTATTTTAGACACTATTAATAAGACTGAATTGGCCTGTAATAATACAGTTATTGGTTCCCAAATGCAGGTAAGGATCAAAGGGTTAAAGACTCCCTAAGTAGTTGAGGTTTTTTTTTTTTTTGCGGTACGCGGGCCTCTCAACTGCTGTGGCCTCTCCCATTGCGGAGCATAGGCTCTGGACGCGCAGGCTCAGCGGCCATGGCTCACGGACCCAGCCGCTCCACGGCATGTGGGACCTTCCCGGACCAGGGCACGAACTTGTGTCCCCTGCACCGGCAGGTGGACTCTCAGCCACTGCACCACCAGAGAAGCCCAGTAGTTGAGATTTTAAGAACCCAGGAAAAGGACATATTTTGGAATTACTGTTTCTTTCAAATGGCCTTAGAATAACAAATTAGCCAGCTATTGAGCATCTTTAACTAAAAGCAAGTTACAGTAACTGGAAACTGTTTGGATACATGTTTTTAAACTACGTATCTTTATTAATTAAAAATAGATAAATTAGGGTAGGAAATTTTATACAGTCTCAGTAGGAGTTATTAAGATTAATAGAAACCTAAACCTAAACTCTTACATTAAACATAGAGCCACTAAAATTTTAATCATATATTTTTCTTAGATTTTTTTTTCTTTTTGTCTTTGAGGATTGGGGGGGTGGCAGGTTCACTAGATGGAGCCTGTTTCCTAGAAATACTAAGGTTTTATCATATTTTAAAATGTCTGATCATCGAGCTAAGTAACATATACAAATAAAACCTAAAAATATTGGTGCCTTTTCCTCAATTAAGAAATATTTTAAATGTCTGCTAAGCTGCTGTTGATATTATCTAATGTTAATATTCTGATTTTATTTAGCTACAGTTGGGAAGAGTCACTCGTGTTCAGAAGCACCGGAAGATCCTGAGGGCTGCAAGAGATTTGGCTTTGGACACTCTTATAATAGAGTATCGAGGCAAAGTCATGTTACGGCAGCAATTTGAGGTCAATGGACATTTCTTCAAAAAGTAAGAGCATCATTCATTGAGTAGTAAGGGCTGAAGTAGGCCTGGCTGAGCATATGGCTATAAAAACCATCCTGGTTGATGGGATGCTCTTGGGGGAAAAGATTACAGCTCAGATAAGCTCACCCCTCTGCTATTTGTAGAGAAGTGCAAATAAACCTGCAAATTGTTTAACGTATAAAGTGGTGATGACTCCTTTCCAAGCAAAGCATTCCTTGCTTTGTGCTTATTCTTTAATCAGAAGCAGACAAGCATGTGATGTTTTCCAAGTGTAGGCGTTGCAAAGGACTACTGCTGCTTCTGTCAGCATATGCTTCATATTTGAAATCATGGGGTGGCCTTTTTATTTGTATTGAGAATTACAGGAATTTTAATTATATCCCTAGACCATACCCCTTTGTGCTCTTCTACTCAAAATTCAATGGTGTAGAGATGTGTGTGGATGCACGTACTTTCGGTAATGATGCTCGGTTCATCAGAAGATCATGTACACCAAATGCAGAGGTAAGATTTCTGTAGCAATTTCTCTTTGAATGGAACCACCAAAAGGACAAGTCAACTGAAGAAGCAGTCTGAAAACTTCACCCAGATTAAGGTCTGTAGATAATGGTTATGATCTAAGAGATGAAAAACAAAAGTAATAATGCATCTATTCTCACAGGATGGGGGCAAGGAATGGATTTTCTTTAGAGAAGGCAGAAATGGGCAAAAGCATGTTAGCATTTGCTAAAGAGAAAGAGCTAGACTGGATAAGAAGTCAGTGACGTTATATTAAAGAATTGCCGTATAAAAGATTTTATTATTGGGCCAAAACGAAAGTGTGTGGTTGCAGTTTTTTAGATTTTAGCTAATAGGATTGTGAGAGAGATTCTAGACATTTCTAAAGTTCAGTATTTGGTGCATAATGAGTGCAACCACATCAAATGCAGCAAGAAAATCCACAGAGCTTTTCTTTTAAGGAATTTTAATTTTCTGGTGCAACTGAAAACAGCTTTAAGATGTAGAGCAGGGGCTTCCTGGTGGCACAGTGGTTAAGAATCTGCCTGCCATTGCAGGGGATACGGGTTCAAGCCCTGGTCTGGGAAGATCCCACGTGTCGCGGAGCAACTAAGCCCGTGTGCCATAACTACTGAGCCTGCACTCTAGAGCCCACGAGCTACAATTACTGAGCCCTTGTGCCACAACTACTGAAGCCTGCGTGCCTAGAGCCCGCGCTCTGCAACAAGAGAAGTAACTGCAGTGAAAGGCCCATGCACCGCAACAAAGAGTGGCCCCCGCTTGCCACAACTAGAGAAAGCCCGCGTGCAGAAACGAGGACCTAATGCAGCCCAAAATAAATATAAATACGTAGATTTATTTTAAAAAAAATGTAGAGCAGACCCTGATTGCTAACATCTCAAGATTTCTTCATTTATTTCAAGAAGTATCATAAATTTTCAATTACTGTATGATAGTTTCAAATGAAATGATGGAGTTAAATGACAGACTACCATTAAGTCTAAGTGAGGAGATATCATTTTGGTAAAGGGTTTTTTCCCTCTTACGGAGAGTTCCTGGTCTTTTTGATAAATCATAACCGTAAGCCTTGTTCACACAGGTGCGACACATGATTGCAGATGGGATGATTCACCTCTGTATCTATGCTGTGTCTGCCATCACCAAGGATGCTGAGGTCACCATAGCATTTGACTATGAGTACAGTAACTGGTAAGATTTCCACAACCTTTCCTAACATGAATTGCTTGTCTTACAGATTAAGCTATTCTGTTCAGTCTGCTTTTGTGCCTTGCCATTTGCTTCTTTTTTTTTTTTTAAACCTAATCTTTCCATGAGTAATGCATTTTCTGCCTAGAAATTGTGGAGGGAAAGACAGACTGAGGGTGTTTTTTTAAGACACAGCTACATAGTGTGATACTGCTTACCAGTCTTCTAACCAAGGGTGTTTTGGCCTCTGCCTCTATGTAGCAAGCATAACAAAAAGTGTATGTATGAAACACTCGTAGAAATTGTAGTAGCATTTATTGTTATGCACACAGCACTTGTACCAGGGATCATATAGAATGATAATTTAAAGCTTTGCTCCATCCACTCAAGCCGTGTAATGTAGCTGTATATGGCAATGCAGAAAAACAGATGGCAAATCATAGGTGATTATGTGATGGGTTTTGTAAAATGGATGCTTTTCTCCCTTGGTCCTTTCAGGCAAACAGGGGTTATGTGGCAATTGATGTTTGGGCACAGGTGCAAGAAGAAAAGGTATTAATAATAAGTAGGGAATCAGTATATAAAAGTGAGGACATGGAGAAGGGTACGGCCACTGCAGAGTCTGTCACTGATTCACTAAATAGCGTAGACAGTTGGGAGAATTGAATTTAGTGGGGACTTCATTTCCTTTCCACTGACCATATATAGGGGAAGCGTTGGGGTTATATAGAGAAACACAGAATGTTGAAAGTATTTATCGGACTTTCTTAATGACTATTTACCTTGTTCAAAGATGAAGCTAGAGTAAATTACTATACTAATATTTCAAGAGAATGAATGGGTAATATAACTGATATTCAGGGGTACTGAAACAGGCACTTTTGATTGTTTCTTTGGAGCAGTAATTATAAAGTGGACTGTGCATGTCACAAGGGGAACCGGAATTGCCCTATACAGAAGAGGAATCCCAGTGCTGCAGAACCGCCACTTCCACCTCCTCCAAGCCTGCCCACCATCGGAGCAGAGACAAGACGTAGAAAAGCACGACGGAAAGAGCTAGAGATGGAGCAGCAGAATGAGGCTCCAGAAGAGGAAAACAACCAGCAGCCAGAGCAAATTCCTGAGAAAGTAATTGTATCCAGTGACCATGAGGTAATCTCCCCTGGTCAGAGGCTGTTGCTTTGGTGTTGATCCTCTTCAGATGAAGAGGATCCCAGGTTGCCACATGTTGTTTTATGTAGGGAATCTATATTAACACTTAATAACCTTCATATCAAGGTGGGTGTGCTTTCATTCATTATCTTTTTATTATTTTTTACAATGTCAAGAACATCCTTTCAGATACTTATCAGGTTTCAGTCCAGTGAATGAGATTTATCATCTGTGTTTACTATGTAGCCCCACATGAGTAACACTATAAAGCACTAGAAATTGTTTCTAGAGAGTTTTAAGCTACGAGCCAAAAAACAGGGATTGAGTTTTCTTAGAGCTTAAGAATACAGCTGAGTATTTACTCTGTCTTAAAGGCAATAGACAATCCAGAAGAAAAAGCAGAAGAAGAGAAAGAAGAGATTACAGATGACCAGGAGAACTCAGCTCATAGCAAGAGGGTGAGTACCTTCTAATGTCTTTTTGTTCCTGCTGACTCATGTTACCTATAGCATGTAAACCCTTGTCTTCTGAATTTACATCATCTCATTTCTTCAGTAAGTTACTATGCCATCACCTCTAGGTCACAGTGTGGGCTTTTTCTATAAAGTAGATTTTATTATGATTTTTTACACAGATACACGTAGTTCTCTAGTGACTGTTACCAGATGATGGTTTTAAGAGGTTTCTTACTAACGGTTTGATTTCCAAAAAACTGTCTTAATGGAACAAAATATCCTTAGGCTACTTACTCTAACTTAGGAATTTCCTAAGTTTGTTTGTGTGAATTTTGACATTTAAAAAACAAACAAAACATTCAGTCATATGGATTCAAAAATTCTGCTTTATGGCTGAAATCAGTCATGTTTATTTCTGTCCCTGAGAAGCTGTTTAAGAAAATCTGCTTGACTTTTTTTTTTTTTTGAACTCTGAAAATACAGAGAAAAATTGGTTTTGATAGCTATTTTTCTTTTGTATTAAAAAGTTTCAAAATAGCTGACCCTTTTTGAAAAGCTTGGGTTTGACCTTGCCTTTCTTTACAACTCTTTGCAACATTTAAGATGAAAAATTTTTAGTTTTTATCTTATGTTCTCAAAGATATATATATTATCTTATTAGTATTTTTCATAAATGTCTATCAATTTCCATTAATAATACTTCTGAAAAGCTGTTCCCTTCTCCTGGTTGAGGCTTCCTTCTATGCTAATGTTATTTCTTTCTAGACCCGGGAAGATAGGAAGGTTGAAGCCATCATGCATGCTTTTGAAAACTTAGAAAAAAGAAAGAAGCGGCGGGATCAGCCCTTGGAACAGAGCAACTCTGACATAGAGATTACTACCACCACCTCAGAGACTCCTGTGGGAGAGGAGACAAAAACTGAAGCCCCTGAATCTGAAGTTAGCAACCCTGCTTCAAACATTGCCATCCCAAGCAACCCACAGAGTGTTGGAGTGAACACCCGGAGGTCTTCCCAAGCAGGGGTAAGATGAAAAGCCTCCAGGTCTTAGTCGGTCTTTCTTTTGCTAATATCAGTTACCTAGCTTTTGGAATGGTTAATGTCAGCATTTTCAGCTTTGCCTTATTTGGCAGTAAGTAAGACTCTTTTCAGTCAGCTGATTCGTGGGATTCAAGGAGACAGAATTTGAATGACTAGATACTCTCAGACTAGAATGGGACTTTCTACAATTTCTGCCAGATATTGTTGGTGGTGAGCTCATAAAAATCATGTGGTTTCTCTTTGGCTTTCTGTGTAGCACTGTCATGTACCTGACCTTTCATAGGATTCTCAGAATTAATTCTTCGTTCCTTTTCCTACCTTAGCCATAGATTCTAAGCCTTAAGCTAAAACCTTAGTATCTGGGGAAAGAGACAAAGGAAGAATTACCTTCCCTGCTAAGAACCTAAAATTAGGTGGCTACTTTCAGCTGACTTTAGACCTATTTTATAAATACTTATTAGAAAAAGAAATAACTGAGACATCTTCCTGTAGCCTTTTTAGCTGATTTAAATGTATAAATTTTACAAGGATTACATTTGAGATTATTGTTTTTAAATGCTCACTTTTTTCACCAGTAAACATTCAGAGTGCTTAAAGTGAATAGGAAACTGGATAGAATGTTTGCTGATAAGAAATTTCTGGTAAGCAGTTAACTTTGCTATTGTTATAGGATGTTGCTGCCGAAAAACCAGTCCCCAAACCACCTCCAGCAAAGCCTTCTAGGCCCCGACCGAAGAGTCGAATTTCTCGGTACCGGACCAGTTCAGCCCAAAGACTAAAGCGTCAGAAGCAGGCCATTGCACAGCAGGCAGAGTTATCACAAGCTGCCTTGGAAGAGGGGGGAAATAACAGCTCAGTAACTCCTACTGAAGCTGGAAATGTAGACAGTTCAGGAGAAAACAGGCAATTAACAGGGTCTGACCCAACTGTGGTGTCAGTTACTGGATCCCATGTCAACCGTGCTGCATCTAAATACCCCAAAACCAAAAAGGTAAGTTACAAGTACATCTTCGTTAAGTGTAGTGTGCCGAAAGCTGTGGCTTAGTAAAGTGAAAGGACCTGTAATCCCCAGGGGGAAAAAAAAAAAAAAAAATCTAAGAATTATTAGATTGAAAGTTTTAGATAAAATGCTTAGACACGTAGGGCTGAGGTCTTCCTGCTGCCTTACTTCTGTTCGCATACTTTTTAGGCAGAGTTTAAATTGCTGAGCTGAAATCATTCCTTCCATAGTGCTCATGGAGAGGGTGAAAGAAGATACCCTTGTGCTCTGAATGTGCGATTCATACTCTCTGCAGCTGCTATATCTACCTCTGTCTAGTTTCTAGATGAGGTTTGTGTTTGTGAGCTACACTGCTTCCTCTGGCTTTTGCATCTGCAGCATCAACTGATGGTCTCTTTTTTAACTTAGTATCTAGTTACAGAGTGGTTGAATGACAAAGCAGAGAAGCAAGAGTGCCCTGTTGAGTGCCCTTTACGTATCACCACGGACCCAACTGTACTGGCAACGACCCTGAACATGTTACCCGGTCTTATCCATTCCCCGTTAATTTGCACCACCCCCAAACACTACATTCGCTTTGGCTCACCCTTTATCCCTGAGAGGCGTCGAAGGCCGCTTCTGCCTGATGGCATGTTCAGCTCCTGTAAAAAGGTATGTCTGTGTTTACGCAGTTTTTTCTTTTAAGCTAGGATTCCAGTACTGGTGACATATCTAACATGTTCTCTAGATAGCCACACTCTGCCCGTATGAGTTTATAATGAGTTAGTTGTTCAACCACAAATACTGATGCATCAAGAGTCAGTGAGACTAAGGTGGGATGTATACTACATTTTTGGTGCTCAGTTTGTGAGTATTCAATGTTGTCTTTTCTGAGAGCCCTTGAGGTTACTGAGTTGAGAGCACATAGCAGTTGGTGACTGGGTAGGGAGGGGTGTTCTGTGTGTGCTCCTGTGATATTGGTTAACATGTCCATTTGTGATTATTGTGTGAGATTGGGCCCCAGGTACTCTAGAGCACTGTTGCACAAGTTAAAGAATGATTGAATTGTGTTTTGCGTTAATTCAGTCACTGTTATCATTTGACTGAGAGTAGAGGAAAAGTCCTGTTTACAATTGACATAATTCCTTTTCCTTGATCAAATGACAAGTTGGACTGTTTATTCCCTAGTGATTATGGAACCCACTATAAAATTTCTCTCTCTCTCTCTCTCTCTCTCTCTCTCTCTCTCTGCCTCTCTCTCGCTCTTCTCTAGTTATATATTGTTTTTGGATCTAGTGACAGTAGTATTTGATGGCTGTTTGTTTTTGGAATGCTCTTTCTTAGTTCCCAGAAGCCCTGCATATTTTCCAAAGGTGTCTCTCAAGAATAGATCACTCCCTCAGACCTATAATGTCATTTTCGTGTTTCTAGAAGTATAGGACACCCTTTCATTTGGTCTTCTTTTGAGGTAGAGTCTGTTCCCTGGAACACCCTTTTCTCTTATCCTCAGATCTGGATTCAGGCTGCCTTCCTCAGTGTCTGCCATTGCCCTCCTCCACTGGCATCACGTACATGAGGATGCTGCATATAGATTATTTGATGTGATGAAGTCTCCAACTCCAGGCAGGTCTTCCCTGACTCCTCCAAACTTAAAGCTTTTCTCTTTTCCCAAAGAGCAGATACTATTTCTTGGGGGGAGGGGGCATAAAAGATGAGCCAAAGTGGTGTGGGATATGGAGGGGAGGAGGGCAGCAGGGATCTGCACACAAAGGAAGGGTACTACCACTGAATGAGCAGCATACACTGAAGAAAGTCTTTTCCTAATCTTACCTAAGTGTTTGAGTCACTTACTGGTTTATTTAGGGGAAATTACCAAGTACAACAACTCCTAAAGAGAAATTTGACTATGAGATCTTTGCCAGAAGTGTTTGTGGATGATGGACTAACATAACTTTCACGTGTCAGAAGTGAAAACAGTGACAACTTTCTTAAGAAGAAAATAAGAGTAGAAATTTGCCTAAGTGATAAAGGAAAGTTGGGTCTCTGGGGATCTTTTATTATACCAAGTTACTTATCCTGGATCTTAGAAATTATCTAAGAAGGAAAAAAAAAGTATTTGCCATTTAATGACCATTATGATTAGCCTAATTCTGTAATAATTGGAGAAGGGCATTAACTGTGGTATGGCATGCAAAACTAATCTTCCTGTTACATTTAGCTCAGTCCCTCATTAAGAGTAACAGCTCAGAATCTTTAACTACATTTTCAGAGTAGTATTGAACAATTAGAGAAGCTGTAAATATGGTCTTTAGTTTGGAGGAACAAGTCAAGAGATGGCTTACTATATATATGAAATAGACTTTTTCCTTTT
Organism: Phocoena phocoena; assembly: GCF_963924675.1. Classification (NCBI taxonomy): domain Eukaryota; kingdom Metazoa; phylum Chordata; class Mammalia; order Artiodactyla; family Phocoenidae; genus Phocoena; species Phocoena phocoena. The sequence continues at coordinate 7,405,042 of NC_089228.1, read as the reverse complement.
GTTCTGTCTTTGGCTAGACACAGTACTAGATTTCCTAGGATGTTAACTACTGAAGCATCTTACCAAGTCAGATAATAGAATTTCTTATTTTGGTCCTTTAAGAAGGGTGAACAATTATTAATACAGAGTAATAGTGAAGTCTGAATTGTAAATAGTATGGACTAGCCTCTTAAAATACTGCCTTGATCATTGTGATGCTGGGTTATAATCTTTCTATTCCCATCTTGCTTTTTTCCAAGTAGCAGAGTTCTGTGAAAGTCGAAAACCTGTAGAAATATAACTTCAAATCTGATAGAAAATCCATTTCTTAGAGCTCTTTTTACCTGGTTATGGTTTAGGACTTATATCTGTATCTCATCTTTGTGTCTCCATTGGCAACAGTTAGAAATACTTAACTCATGTCTGTGTTACATTCTCCGCATGTATCTGACCATCCTTAGTCTTGTTTTATACAGGCTCTGCTCAGGCACTTTTATCTATTTGTGTCATTGGTCTTTGGGAAGACCAAGGCTATGTATGCTGACTTATATATCAAATTATCTTACTTAAATTGGGTCTTTTAAAATTAAGTTTTAATCACAGATTTAATAGTTGCTGTTAGTGTATCAAGATTATATTACACAACAAGACTGTAACTTTTTATGGGACAAAATTAATGAAATTGGGCCTTATAGAAATTGAACTCAGCTTTATCCTAGATGGGGAAGGAGAAGATTTTTTAGATTGGTTAGAAAGTACTCATATAGTACAGGACCTAAGAAGATTTCCATGATAAAACAAAATTGTAATAAATTTCTGAAAATCCCTCAGAGAAGAATATAATTTAAACAGATGAAAACAACCATCCTCCATGGGATTAGTTAGAACAGTGTACATTCTTAATAGGCTTACTCTTTCATTTCTGATTAAAGGAGGTAAAAGCTTCATAAGTTTAAAACAGTAAAAAGCTGCATGGGTATATTTGCACCCAGATTCTTAGAGTATTTGGCAGAATGTTTTATGATGTCTCTGTAGTTTCTATATTAAATCGATTCACAGTTCTTAACTAGCATGTTATAGCATGTCTTTTGTTGGATTTTACTTCACTTGTTATTTTAGAATGGAAGCATTTATGACTGGCTAAGACGCCTTTCGGTAGTATCCCTCCTTGCTCTCTCTAAATCTCTAAACTTATCTTGTAGGCATAATATGTGTGGGCATTTGGTTTCCCATTCAGGCTGAAAATGAAACACTGTGTTTTGCATTGATATTTCATGATGTGCACTGGAGTGTTGTTAATCTGTATATCTCTGTACATAGCACTGAAATTCAGTTGAACTAGTCCTCACTGAACATGTGTGCCCAGTACTGTGCTACAGGCTTTCTTCACACACACTGTCTCACCATTCATGATAACCCTGTGAGGCTGGGATTATTGCTCCAATTTACAGATCCAGAAGCTTTGGCTCAGAAGCGTTCAGTAACTGGCCCAGAGTTAGGCGTCTAGTAAGAGACACAGCCAAGTTTCAATCCAGATCTTTGGACCCTAAAACCCAAATTAATTCCTTTCTCTTTCCCCATCGTAATGAGACCCTTTAAGACATTTCTGTTGCCCATCTCTGAGCTTCCTAAAAATCTCTTCAACACAGACTTTCAGGGAAGGGAGAAATGTTCTTTTGACCTTAATAACTGTAGCTAGAACTTGGGGAGAGGGGTTGTCTAAAGTTAATTTATTATCTGTAGGGGTGATTGGGATTTGTTAGATACAAATAGCTGTTCATGTTCCTTCTTTACAGGCCCTGAAATATTGTGTAGACGTACATATAGGGCCAGGGAGGAATGGGTTTGATCATGTTGCTGTGTTCGACCTTAAGCTAACCAAAGCAGCATCGTATTCCTTAGAATGACCTTGTCCTGGTTTTACTTTCCCTTTTTGTAGTCATCAGATCCAGAGTGTAAGTTCTTTTATGGGTGCATCTATTTGACACTGGAAATATAAGAAATTGACTTCTCTAGGAAGAAAGCACAGTGACCCCAAATGAGTCCTGTCATCTGCTCTGATGAAAAACTTGTATGTAATAAGGTATCTATAACAAAGGATTTTTACTCTTTTTGGCCTCCTGGCCTTATTTTCCCCATCTGTATAATGAGTGCATTAAGACAAGATAACGTCTGAGGTCTCTTCTTTGTAAGGAGCTATGGTTCTGACAGTTTTCATCTTTATATCAGTATTCTGTATGTAGGAGAGTTAGTTCATTTTTGGTCTTGTTTGGGCTTTTCAGAGACCTGATCAAATCCTAAAATGCTGATGTGATTCAATAGATGATGAGCTGTCTTTCTTAGGTACTTACTCACTCTTTACCCCCTCATGTTCATAATTTTATTCTTGCTTTCATTTGGCAGACCACATGGTCTGGTTTCCTCACATTATTTCCTAAGTTTCTAAGAGGGTAAATCTATTAGAATTTCTCTCTTTGGTAAAGAGAATATTTACTTACCTGTAATATTGGTTTTCTAAAGGTGTAAAGTTATAATCACCTTTGCTCTTCCTATTTGGGATAGGGTCTGACTCAGAAATTGATGTTTATCAAAATTCGATCTGTCTTATGTCAGGGCAAGAGAGCCACAGAGTGGTGAGCAACCTACAACTGTGTATCTTAAGAGAACACAATTACAGGTAAGAAATTTTCTCTTCCACAGGATGCATAATCTTATTACGCTAATCTCTGCAGACTTACTTTCTGACAAAAATCTATTTCCATCATTTTAGATTCCGTTATTCACAACAAAAAATGACTGATTAGAGAGCTCTTTTTTACTTTTTTTTGCCTTTTTGATTTCTGCAGAAGGTCATTTATTCAGGTGATGATTTGTATTATTCATGCATAATTTAACCAAACTACTTAACAAGGAGGGAAAACTCAGAGGATATTCTGAGAGTAGACTTTCTGGAAGCATTTCGGTACTTGTAGTGAAGAGCTCTTTATCCTCATCCAAAGTTTTCTTGTGAATCTTTTCGATTATTCAGATATGCCCAACACAGGGCAGACAACTCTTAAGAGATCTTTTATCTTCCTTCTATGCACTTACTTTATGTGCTAGTTTCATCCTGTGTGATCAGAGTCTCTCTTAAATAAATGCTAAGATTTCTTCCTTATCTTTTCCCATTTATCCCATTCTAAGCAATATGAAAAGTTAAATAGTAATCTTTTTTTTTTAATTGGTTTGGGCTTTTTTGTGGGACTTCATTATGTGTAATCCAGGTTTTCTCAGTTATGCCCCATAAAAGGAATTGATGGGGCACTATCCTAGAATGCTGAAACATAAGACAAAAACTACTTGACTGTGGACCCGAATGAATACATTGTATTGCATCTCTCACCAATTGATATGTAATGACCTGGTTAATGCATTTAAAATAGGTGACCTAAATAGTTTTAAATGATTATTGATAATTCCCTGGTTCTTTTCCCATTATAGCGCTGGATAAAGCAAGCCTTGGAAGAAGGGATGACCCAGACATCATCTGTACCCCAAGAGACTAGAACTCAGCACCTATACCAAAGTAATGAGAATAGTAATTCTTCTAGTATCTGCAAAGACAATGCAGGTATGTGTGGCAGACCTTTCTGAATACATGAGCAATGATTATTTTGGGTCTACATAAAAAATTTCAAAAAAGTCTGATACAAAAAAAAAAGAAATAGCATTGTTCTCTAAATAGTTACTTTACATCTGTCTTTACAGAGGAAGAGAGAGATCTCAAGTCAGGGATCAGTATTCCCAGGACGACAAAGAAGGAACTAGACAGTGTACAGATAACAGCAGAAATGGTTAAAAAAAGGTTAGATACATTTAAAGTAGTAAGTTTAGGAAATCTATATCCATATTTATAAGAGGGGAAATAAGCAAGAAAGATGCGGGGCACTATTCAGGAAAGAGTCAAAATCGTAGGTGATTGAGTTGGGTGGGACTCGGTTGAAGGGGCAGGGGATGAGTGAAGTAAATGAGAAATTATTATGAATTGGTTGTTTTCAAACTGGAGGGTCATGTAAAATCATCTGGCCCACTGGTTTTCCAGTGACTCTTGCAGGGGTTTTAATTGAATTGCAGTTGAAAGCACTGGTGTATGGACTTGATACCAACTTAACTTATTTTGGGATAGTCTTATTACCGGTTTCTCTTGGCCAGTATTACTTTAATTGAAAAGTTCTGTGTGATTCCTCTTAGTTTATTTACCTCTAAATCAATTCTGTGAATATTATGCAATCAAAACAAAATACCAAAATAAATAAGATGCTAAAAGTCACATAGTAATATTTCCGATTTTCATAAAAACCACTTCTTTGTTTCTGTTTATTGTCTGAGTAAACATGAACTTGAATTAAATAAAGAGATTTGTACTAGGAATATCTGCTTTATATTAAAACTTTGTGTAATACTGTATTTGGGGGGAACATAGGCTGCTAAAAACAGATTTTTTAAAAATTATTGACTTTGTTTTTCTATCCCTAGATTGGATTATACCTTGTAAGTTATCGCATGTGTAACCTCAGGATAATAAGATCCCAGTGTAGAACATCTGGAAGATAAATGATACCATGTATTTAAAATATCTTATTCTCTTCACCAAATATTAGGGAGATTTACTCAAACCAGGTTAACATAAAGAAATGCTGGTAAAAGATTTCCGTCAATATTATCAATTTATTGGCAGCTTTTACAGTACGGTGAGAGTATAACTTAACTGAAATCTTCTATCTAGTATACACACATATGTATGTGTATGGTCTGTGTGTGTGTGTGTGTGTGTGTATTTGAGGATGGGAAAGGGAGGCTGTATTAGCAATTCATGTCCTGACTGGCAAAGACTCATAGGGAAAGTTGCCTTTGTTATTATGTGCCCTGGTTGGAATGGAATTAGGACTGTTAGTCACCAACCTTTATTGAACTTCTCTAGTCTCTAGCAGTGAGAAACATTCAGAGGACACACCTTGCCCTTCAGGAACAACGTAAACAGGAAAATATTTAATTACAACCAAGCAGGGCTTCCCTGGTGGCGCAGTGGTTACGAGTCCGCCTGCCGATGCAGGGGACACGGGTTCGTGCCCCGGTCCAGGAAGATCCCACATGCCGCGGAGCGGCTGTGCCCGTGAGCCATGGCTGCTGAGCCTGCGTGTCCGGAGCCTGTGCTCCGCAACGGGAGAGGCCACAACAGTGACAGGCCCACGTACCGCAAAAAAAAAAAAAAAAAAAAAAAAACAAGCAATACTCAAATGAGTGACTTGCTATATTGCTACAAGTTAGTGTAAATCCTGAGGAATTATTTTTATTTGGTTTCTTTGGTTTTGTTTTTTCCTCTCAAAAAGATCAAGAAAATATTAAGAAAGGGAAAAAAAAACAAAAAGGGATACAGATTGGTGTAGTAGAAAGAATCCAACAGACCTGAGTTTGAAGACCATCTCTACCCTTTACTAACTATATGATGTTGGGCAAGTTATAAAGTTATCTCTGAGCCTCATCTGTGAAATGGGTATAGTAATATCTGCTTTGTAGAGGTAATATGAGATTAAATTAAGGTACATAAATTACCGTATCAGACCCTTAATAGGAATTATTATTGTCATTATCTACAGATTTCTTGTCGAACATCTATGGAACATTTACAGAAATTAGTCATATACTAGGATACATTAAAGATTCTAAGTTCCTAGAAGCTAAAGTTTATGGAGATAAATGGTATTACTCTTCAGGCAGGGGAGGACATAATGTTCATTATTTGTAAATGATGTGGATATCTATCTAGGAGAGCCTAGACAATCATTTGAAAAAATTAACAGGAGTTCAACAAAACTGCTGGATATGCAAAAATTAATACCATTTATGTACCAAGAAAATGAAGAAAAATTTTTCATTGCCAAACTTAACAGAACTGAGAAATTGCCTAGGAATAATGGTGGGGACATGTAAAGCAAATCATTACTGAGAAATATTTTTTTAAGTCTTGAGGAAATGAAGGGAACTCCCATACTGATTAATGGAAAGAAGAAATATAATGAGTCAGTTTCTTTCCTGGCTTCAGATAGTTTCCATCAAACTAGTTTGTTTGGGGGTTTGATTAAATGATCTTGGAAGTTTATCATAAAAAGCAAACATGAAAATAAGAAAAAATTGAAAAAGGAATGACAAAGAAGTACTTTACCTAGAAGTGTAAAACTAACTTCTATTATGAATCTAGAAGCTGGTAATTAGTACAGGTGCAATAATGGATGTATATGTGGAACAGAATAGCCAGAAGCAGGCCTTATGTAAGTGAAAGATTTGGTAAATTATTCTGGAATTTTTACTTGCATGGGGGATGAGAAAGACTTAGATCTTTGCCAAAGTAAATTCTATGTGCATTCAGTGTTTGGGGTTTTGTTTTTGTTTTTGCGGTACGCAGGCCTCTCACTGTTGTGGCCTCTCCCGTTGTGGAGCACAGGCTCCGGACGGGCAGGCTCAGCGGCCATGGCTCACGGGCCTAGCCGCTCCACGCATGTGGGATTTCCCGGACCGGTTCACGAACCCATGAACCCTGCATTGGCAGGCGGACTCTCAACCGCCGCGCCACCAGGGAAGCCCCCATGTTTTTAAATTAAAGTTAAATAAACAATGTTTCTATGTCCTTAGTTCTCTGAATTAATAGAGGACAAAAATATTGGGAGAAAAGATTTGCAACAAAAATGACAGGAAAGGGCTTCCCTGGTGGCGCAGCGGTTGAGAGTCCGCCTGCCGATGCAGGGGACACGGGTTCGTGTCCCGGTCCGGGAAGATCCCACATGCCGCGGAGCGGCTGGGCCCATGAGCCATGGCCGCTGAGCCTGCGCATCCGGAGCCTGTGCTCTGCAACGGGAGAGGCTACAACAGTGAGAGGCCCGCGTACCGCAAAAAAAAAATGTATATATATATATACATATATATATATATATATATATATGACAGGGAAGTAATACCCCTACTAGCAATTTGGTAAGATTTATCATGCATTTTATTTTTTTAGGTTACTTTTTTTTTTTGGCTGCATTGGATCTTTGTTGCTGTGCACAGGCTTTTCTCTAGTTGCGGCAAGTGGGAGCTACTCTTGCAGTGCGTGGTTTCTCATTGCGGTGGCTTCTCTTGTTGCAGAGCACAGGCTCTAGGCGTGTGGACTCAGTAGTTGTGGCTCCCGGGCTCTAGAGCGCAGGCTCAGTAGTTGTGGCGCACAGGTTTAGTTGCTCCACGGCATGTGGGATCTTCCCTGACCAGGGCTCAAACCTGTGTCCCCTGCATTGGCAGGTGGATTCTTAACCACTGCACAACCAGGGAAGTCCCTGTCATGCATTTTAAAAATTCATTCCTTAACCTGGTAGTTGTTGTTCTAGGTACTTGTTCTGTAGAAATAGGTGTGGACCAAAATTTTTATACAAAGTGTTAGTCATGGAATTATTAATAATTGCAAACACATGCAGGATAAAAACAACCTGGGTTTCAACAAATAAAGAAATGTTAGAATTTGTGGTTTATCTTCTATTACACATACTTTTGGTGGAATACTATAGAGTAGCATTAAATTTTTTACTCTACTTTATCAAATTAACCTCCAAAAAATAGCACAGTACTACTTTTGAATTAGATTTCACTGATCTGAATCTTGAATCTGTAAGAATATTAAAAGAATAGTATATTATGATGAAATAAAATTTTTCCGTGGAATGTAAACGTGGTTGGTTCACTATTTGAAATTTTATTCATATAATTTATTAGCCAGCCAAATGGAGAAGGGGGAGTAATAGCACAGTAACTGTGAATTTAATGATAAATCTAATAACATACTGAATGATTTTTTATTTTACATCTATCTGAAAACAGTTGCCAGTTATGTTTCCTGGTGAAAACTAGTTAGATTAAACTTTTAAATTGGTTATCAACTTATCCCAGTATTACCATTCTTATATAACAACATCTAGAATTGTTACCCAAACTGATTACCAAAAAGAAAATCTATGAGATAAAAGTTTTGGTAAAGAGGATGTATTTGTTGCCATTGTATACAAATAATATGCTGCTCTACCTGGAAAAGCCAAGAGAATTAACTGAAAAACTGGTAGAGATCAATAGGGTAGCTGGGTACAAAAATATGTAAACATTTTCTTACATGTTAGCAATAACATTTAGGTAATACACAGGGAGAAATACATCCAGTTCACAGTGGTAACAGAAGATAGTGAACACTGGAGAATAAACCTAATTAGAAATGTGGCAGATCTATAATGAAGAGGAATATACGGAATTCCTTGGCGGTCCAGTGGTTAGAACTCCACACTCTCACAGCTGAGGGCCTGGGTTCAATACCTAGTCAGGGAAATAAGATCCCACACAAGCTGCGCAGCGGAGCCAAAATAATAATAATAATGAGGAGGAGGAATATAAATGAAGGCATGAGTAGCTAAAAGATCGTGCCACGGTGCTCAGAATTCTTGACAAATTACTCATGAATTTAATACAACCCCAGTCAGCCTTGGGGAGGGGGTAGTATCAGCATAGTGTTTGTTAGTTTGTTTTAAAGTTGTTTGTTTTTTGATGTGGACCATTTCTAAAGTCTTTATTGAATTTGTTACAATATTGTTTCTGCTCTATGTTTTGGTTTTTTGGCCGTGAGGCATGTGGGATCCCAGCTCCCTGACGAGGGATCGAACCCGCACCCTCTGCATTGGAAGGCAAAGTCCCAACCACTGGACTGCAGGGAAGTCCCAGTATCAGCATAGTTGACAAATGATTTCTACAGTTCATTGACATGAACAAGTGTGCTAGAATAGGCAAAATGTTCTGGAGAGCTAGAGTAGAATAACTGGAATTGCCCAAACAATTTTACTAAGAATTGTACAGAATAACATTCAGAACTAAACCCAGTATCTAGTCGGATAAATGTCATATTTCAAATCAATAGAGAAATATGATTATTCTGTAATTACAAAAGAACTTGGAAGAATATGCTAGCCATTTGGCGTGTGAAAAGGATAGAACATACTAGTACCCAAACTACTATATGTTCTGAGTTGAATTCAAAAATTAAATATGGAGATAAAGGGAAAATTGGTCAGTATTTTTATTGTCTTGGGGTGGGGGTGACAAAAACATGACATCAGAGGCAGAAAATAAAGGAAATGGTTGATATATTTGACTAAATAAAAATATAAAACATTGTATAGCCCAAGACTATTAATAAAATTAAAATATAATTGTAACATTTTTGTCATTGTAATGGAAGGATTTTTACTATGTATTTCTGATTGAAAATAGTAGGTTATTGTCCAGTGTGATTTAGACAGGGTGAGTAAGGACATGTCAGGAAAGAGTTCTAGATGAAAATACACCAGCATATTAACAATGAATTAATTTGTGGATATGATTTCAAGTTATGTATGTGTTTCAATATGTGGGTGTTTGTTTAGATAACCTTGGGAATTATTTGAGTAAAGGTAAAAAACCATAAAAGATAGGTTTAACCACATGAAATTTGATAGCTGTGTATGGCAAAAAGAAGAAAAATGAAACTTGAAAAAAACAATTTTGTAAATATAGTGCCGTTCATAGAAAAAAGTATGCAGATTACCACTGGCCCATAAACCTCATAAGGGCAGGTGTCAGATCTCTTGTTGAATATATCATAATAAGTACTCAGTAAATATATTTTAAATGAATGACCTTTAAGTTGATTTTGGGGGTGGGAGAGTTCATCTGAACTTTATAACTTTTCTACAATCAACTTTATCACTTACATAATTACCTTTAGTAGTTACAGCGTTGGACCTAGCAGTATAGCAGCCTTTGAAAGATTCACTGTTTAAGACTCTCAAAATATATAAACCTAACTATAAGTCATGAATCACATGTTTGTTTATACCTAGGCACTTTTCAAAAGGAGAAAAGAAAAATGAGTATCTGGAACAGAAGGAAAATAGAAATACACTTCTAATCTAGGAAAATTTTTTAATTTTTATATATATGAAAGGAGAAATATGTATCTCCAGTGTTTTTTGCTTTTATTTCTTGTCTCTGCTTCAACCTTTACTGCCCTAGTTCAAGCCTCATAACTCTTTCTGTTTACTTCATTAACTCCAAATAGTTTCCCAGTGTCCATTCTCATCCTAACCATTGCTACCAGGAGAATCTTTCTCAAGCACAGCTCTGATTACTGTCCGAAAACTTTTCCTCAAAGACTTGGGGTAAATGTCACTCCTTCCACCAAGCCTTGGGGGTATAATTTAACCTAATGATTAAGAATGTAGATGGGAACCAGGTGACCTAGTCTTTCTCTCTTTATACATCAAATTCCTTATCTGTAAAGTGGGGATAATAATAGTACTGGGTTTATAGAGTTACTCAAATTACATCTGATAATTCACATAAAGCACGTAGTATAGTGCCTGGTGTGTAATAAGCACTTAAAAGCATATTTTTTTTTTTTTACTAACATAGCAGTATGATCACCTCTGTTGAGGTTCTTAAACTTATATTACACGTTTTATATAAGTTTTCTTTTTCTTACACATTTGTAAACTCATTTAAAATAGAATACATGATAACCATTTTCCCCCACCTACCTGGTTCAGTGGTTTCCATATTGTAGGTATTTAGTAAATGAATAGCTTTGAACTGTAAACGAATAAAAATAGATTTTTCCTTTGAGAAAGTGAGACAGGTGCATTGGCCTGAGTGGTCAGTAAAATTTATAATATATTAACTTCCTTTCTAAGTGGAACTAAGAAGTGTACAGTAGAAAGTAGGATATTCCAATCAGAAAAAGAGTACCACCCTACTTTTTGAAAATGATTGGGAGAAGTTTCTGTAGAAATGATTTCACACTTTGAAGCACTATAAAACTAAGGGCTCAACAAGGATCAAGAAATCATGTGTAACTCTTTCCTACTAAAACAGAATATTACATAAAGAGCTGCTAAAGAATGGCAAAAATACATAAAAGCTTGAAACTGAGCTGGTGACGTGGCAATTCAGTAGAGGGTGATTTTAGCAAAGAGACACAGATTAGAGATGTTCAGAAATTCAGTGTGAAAAAACTAAATTTATATTTTCCACTACAAGAGATTAAATTAGCTCCAGGGATTAGTTATCAGAAGGGTCAAATTCATCTGGTGATTTTCTGGGAGGTAGAGAATTTTGAGAATTACTTTAAGTGTGACAATTAAAAAGTCTTTGGGCTTTTGGTTTGATTGCAGGAGATAACAATGGGATGAGGCAAAAGTGGAGTTACCAGCCATTGTGGGCTAGAGATTAATAATGGCTTCACTATGAAGCAGCCCTTGAGGATGTAATTTCAGACCTCTCATCCAAGCTTTGTATTTCGCAGACTTGTTGAGCCCATTAAAGAAATGGAAATCTCGCTATCTGATGGAGCAGAATGTTACCAAGTTACTGCGGCCTCTTTCTCCAGTCACACCACCCCCTCCCAATCCAGGCTCAAAGAGCCCCCAGCTGACCACACCTGGCCCATCTCACCCAGAAGAGGAGTGTCGAAATGGATACAGCCTCATGTTCTCACCAGTCACGTCTCTTACTACTGCTAGTCGCTGCAATACTCCTCTGCAATTTGAGGTGATTTGGGTTTGGTTGTTGGGAGTGCTGAATATGAAAATCATTATTTGCACCTCCTCATTTCAAATACATCACTCCAAATGTTTCTTTACCATGTTCTTCGCCCATCTTAGCAAGAGAATGGGAAACCTCAGGGTCATTGTGACCTATTACCTGGTAGCCTCTCATCTTGGCAGTCCCCATACTTCCCAAAATAGGAATAGTGCTCCCACAGGTGACACTCATCTTATCTTTTGCATGCAATTCATCAACCTCCATTACTTTAGGTGGTAATCGTGCTAGATCTTTATCTTTACTGTATACCTTGGTTAAAATAGGCCTCTAGCTGCTTAGTAACCATTAATGACACCTGCCTGAGAGCTCAGGTTATACTGATTGGTTGTGCCTCCATTTCTAGGCCTTTAAATAAGTGAAGTGTCTGTTATTTTGCATTCTGTTATTTTGCATTCTCGTGTGCCTAAGTAAACAGATTTAGAAAGCACTGAGGTATGGTTTATGGCAATTTAGGGGTTTTTTTCATTCCCAGATTACTTTTCCTTCTCATGTGTTAGGAATGAGAAGTAGAAAGAGCCTAGCAACATGCATTTATAAGAACCGGATTTATTACACTCGCTCTCTGGTCAGCTGTTTCAAAAACTTACTTCTGAATTGCTTTAGTATTCAAGTTTGAGTGACGGCAGCTTTACTGAATAGAATCCGTGTGCGTGCGTTAAAAAAAAAAACTCATCTATCGCATGTTGCTTTGATTTATAATTAAATTAAACAGACACTATCTATTCCTTCTCAGAAAAATTTGTTCTGATGACTAAACACTCAGCTCTGACCCTACCTTGCACTTTTCCAGATGTGTTCTTTGATAAAGGTGAATGTTCTAATCAGTGCCATCCTACCTATTCAGTTTTTATGAGAGCATGGAGATTTAAAAGACCTGAACCTTTAAATGACTAACTCAGAAAGAGGAAACTTAGCAACCTTGAAAGTAAGAGATAGCTGTATTCTGTACCTAAACTCGACCATATTAACTTACTTTTGGAGCAAACCTTTTTGAGAAGGCGAACAGAACCTTCTGGTTACATTTGATTTCTAGGGAAGTTACCCTTTACCAAATTCCCTGTGGCGTTCTTTTTAGTCAGATAGCAAAACAGCTGATATGGGCCTTACTAACTTTACTTGGATCTAATTGTAGTTGATTTTTCATTTAGCAGCCAAAGTTTGATGGTAAAATTTCGTGAGAGGACGTTCTCACTGGGAGGCAGTAGATTCTAGGAGTAGAATTTCATACTTTATTATAATTAATGTTTTATTATAATTAAAGGTGAAATTAGAAGGTGGGTTGCCATCTAGAACAGCCGGGTTTAGCACTCAGTGTATTTCCTACCCCTTGCAGCGTTTTGGATAACTGAAATTCTATGCAAATGTAAGGTGTTTTTATTTTCTATTTTTTTAAATCAGAGATCATTTTAGTGATGCATAGTCTAAGCATAATGTTAGGATACCAGGAGGGAAAGAAAACATAATACATTAAGTAGCCGATCCTTTCAAAAAGTTCAGTGCATGTTTTCACTGTTTTAGTCTTATGATTTAACTAAGAAAATTTGGCCTTTTTCATCAATTCAAAAAACAGATTTCATCATCCCAACCATCTTTATCACCATTCTAATTGCTATACTCTTTCCTATATTCTAGTATGGGGAGGTGGGGAGCCTTATTTCCATCCAAGACTATGACACAGAGAAATAGCAGAAAGGTGACACAGAGAAATAGCAGAAAGGTGTCACAAGTAAAGATCAGCTTGGTTGGGCGAAGAATATTTTTGAAAGGAGGAAAGTGAGAAATGCTAAGGGAATGAGTTGAAAAGACATGTAGTAGAAGAGAAGCAAGATCATAAGGAAAGGGAAGCATCAAAAAAAAAGTGAAAGCAACATTGGGAGGCCAAGTTTAATGAACCCCTCCTTTCCAGCAGAATAACGCTTCCCTTGTCTTCCTGCCTGGAGAGCCATACCCCACTATCCATCTCGCACATACTACCACCCCACCAAATAAAGTGAACACCAGTACCCCTGCTCTGCTAAAACAGCCTCATTTCCTGCCCCAGGATGGGCCAGCCACCCAGGCCACAGCTGTCCAGAGCCTGTGATATTAGAGGCCCTCCCCTACCTTGCCCCTGAATCCTTGTCACAGCTACCACTGTCATTCTCTGCTTTTTACCCTTCATACCTTCCCATCTGAACTTACTGCCCAGTTCCTGTTTCATACGGGAGTGCTGCCTCATGCAAAAGCCGTCCTAATGGTAGCCCTGTTTAGGACCAGAGACTGGAAGTGTACACATCTGCCATTTTTTTTTCTTTCTTTTCTTTTTTCCCTCTGTTCCTCAAAGTACAGTGGATTTTAATATCAGAAGAACCTTAGTGGGGGTGGTCAGATCCAGTTGGATTATGTTAAGAACCATCTAGCCTATGAGCTAGAGAATCCATCAATCATAACTTCTGCAACTGTCATTCAAGAGGAACTGGCCATCTTCCTAGCCCTGTCAGCCCCCAACATGCTAAGCAGTTTCCCTGGGTAATGGTGGCAGGCCTGAGTCACACAGGAGAATTGAGGAAATGTGACATTCAGAATAGGGTGTGGGGTGAAGAGAAAACGTGCCCCTAAGCATGAGGAATGAGTGGTAGGGTGCCCCTCAATAACAAGTACTGTAGGAAATCTCTTCTAACATAGAAAGACATATACTGTAATAGTGTAAAATCTTACCAATTTAACTCTTGGTATCTGCTTGAGATGTTTACTTACAGCATGATACATAACCAGTTTATCCTTAAATGCTTTCAAAGACGCCAGGAAGCATTTTAACAAGTCATTCTGTCCATCGAGATGAATTCTGCATTTGAACATTTCCCTTGTGCCTTCTTACCCTTCTCCCTGCCCCACCCCCCAAAGTTTGTGGCTAACCATCTATGCTTGCTTTTTTTTGCTTTATTTTTTGTTTGTTTTGTTTTGCTTCTTTGAGTAGATGAATAACAAGATGCTTTTCCTCCTCTAGAACATATCCTCCCCTGAGAGTTCCCCTGCGAATAGGCCCGAGTCCCTGTCACCCGAGGTAGTTATCACACCATCTCAATCACACTTGGAGGCTGAGAGTGAGTGTGCATGAGTGTGCTCCTGCCTGTGTGGGGAGGGCTGGGGGATCTGAGTGAATGGGGTGATGGGCTGGAGGGTGGCCGATTGGTCACTGTAAGTTGAATGAATCTTCCCATGTGTGCCTGTGGTTACTCAGAACTCTCAATGTAGATGGAGGAAAATGAAGTAGTTTGTGTGTGTGTGTGTGTGTGTGTGTGTGTGTGTGTGTGTGTGTGTGTGTGTGTGGTGGGTTTGTTTTTGTTGTTTTGGGGGGGTGGGGGGGAAGGGTATGGCTGAAGAGTTTTCTTAAAGAATAGAATCTAGAAATCAAGTTTAAAGGAGCTGAAGATGTGGTGGGAACCTTGTTAAAGAAAGTCTAACAGTGTGTTTGTTAAATAAGGAAGGTTATATCAACAGTTGGTAGGAGCTGTTTTTTGATCTTTATTACCTTGGGCTGATAAAGGAGCAGCTTATATTGGAAAAGTTAGGCAGTGATTTATGCCTTATTCCCGGGTTAATCTGACAGCTGTTTAACTGGATGTTCTGAGCTTTGGTTGATAGATTAAGCAGCTTCTTTAGAAAGAGTCATGCCTCTCAGCTTAAGTCAGCCCATGGCTTCTGTGACTCAGGGCTCCATTCTGCAGTGCTTGGGAAATGGTTGCTGTACAAATGGTATCTCTTAGAATATCAAATCCTACTGCTATGGAGATGTTAAATTCAGATTTTAGTGCTAGAGTTTCTTAACTGTTAAAAGATTTGGACAAACGTAGTAATGATTAACTCCATGAATCCACATGGAGCCTTTTTCCTCTTAAAGAGAAAGTTATAGTCTCTCATAACCTTTCAGAAATTAACTAAACTGTTAACCCCACACCCTTCCAGTAAAAAGTTAGTGCTAAAATCAGTGACAGGTGACCAAATTCTGAATCAGTAGGATTTTATAGATCAATGTGAAACTGAAGAAGATTGTATTCTAGTGTACTAGAGGTCTTCTGGGTGTTTTTTACTCTATTTTGTAAGGAGTGTAAAGCTCTCCCTCAGTTGCTAAAGATTCTAAGATAGCATAATTTGGAGGCTGACATGGTGTGTCATCTGGATTTCTGGTACTATTCTTTCTAGAGAGTTAGCTATAGCTGACACAGTGGCAGAAAATCTTGATGTTAGGAGGTAATGATGACCAAGTAGATGGGTTTATTTTTGGTACGTTTCAGCATTTCAGATGCTCTGCAGTGATGAGCATTAGTGGTCTTGTGGTATGTTAACATACGTTAGAGGATGCAAAAAGAAGAATTGAGTGGCCAGAAAGTTTTATGAGAAATACATACTTAATAGTGAAAGTGAGTGAAGAACTGGTTGGTTGATGTCGTTAACTAATACCATTCTTCTTTCCTGAACCAGTAACTTAAATACTTGACTTTTCGTCTACTTTCTACTTTCTTTCACCCTTTTCCCTCCTCCCACCTTCCATCAATATTAGTTTAGAAATGAATAACACCAGAAGCCAGTTATCTTAAGACACTATTCTCACCTCTGTGGCTCCATGGGGCTCAGGTAAATCCCTAATTATACTGCCAGTCCCTGAATGTAGTGCAAGGTGACTCAGCAAACCTGATGAAAGGCTAAGCAGGCAAAATAGTCACATTTGGCCAGTTATCTAATTCTGACTTTCCCAGTATTCTCCTCCAGAAAGACTTTAAAACAATTTGGGGAAGGCCAGGATTCTTTGGTAATCTGGCGTGTATACACTGGTATTACATGGGACCTTTACAGATGTTAATGGCTTTCTCTCTTCTGCTTTCGTCCCTCTTACCTATTCTTATTCACCTGTGCCCCCTCACTTCCCTTCTTTTCTGCCCTTTGACTTTTTCCTTTCTCCTCTACCCCATGTCTCCGTTGATTTTTATTCTTTCAGCTTTGTCACCGAAAAGACCTGGACTTGACAAAAGTAGGCTACCTTGACTCCAACACTAACAGCTGTGCTGACAGACCTTCCCTGATAAGCTCGGGTCATTCTGACCTGGCTCCTCATCCCTCTGTTGGACCCACCTCTGAGACTGGCTTTACAAGCAGGAGTGGAGATGGACATCAGACCCTTGTGAGAAACTCGGACCAGACATTTCGGACAGAGTTTAACTTGATGTATGCCTACTCCCCATTGAACGCTATGCCTCGAGCAGATGGATTGTATCGAGGGTCTCCCCTAGTAGGGGATAGGAAGCCTTTACATTTGGATGGGGGCTATTGTTCCCCTGCAGAAGGGTTTCCCAGCAGATATGAGCATGGTTTTATGAAAGACCTCTCTCGTGGATCCGTGTCACCTGGTGGTGAAAGGGCTTGTGAGGGAGTCCCATCTGCCCCCCAGAACCCACCACAGAGGAAAAAGGTAAGTGTTTCACATTTTATAGGCTCTTTTGAAGAACTTTAACTGAATAATTCAACAGACATTTACTGAGTTACCACTGTGTTTTCAGCACTGTTCTCAGTGTGAGGAAAATGAAGATAAGTAAGACAGTCTCTTGGCATGTCTAGTGAAAGACTGTTTTAATATAATTTGATGAGTGTTGTAAATGTTAAGCAAATTCAAATGCCTACCATGTATGTGCCATACACGTGGCTAGGCAGTTCAAAGGATAAAGCAGTGAAAAAGAATAATGCTACTTACATGCTTTATATAGTACTTTTCATGTTCTAGGCACTGTTAAGCTCTTCTTATGCATTTAACCTCACAATAATCCTGTAAGATGGGTAATTTCCCATTTTGTAGATGATGAAACTAAGGCAAGTTGAGTAACTTGCCATGGTCACACAGCTAGTATATGGAAGAGCCAGGACACTACCCAGGTCTGTCTGATTCCAGATTGCATGCTCTTATTGCCACCATGCTATATTGCCTCCTAGGTTCCGCTCTAATGAAGCTTATAGCAAGTCAGACTGAGCTTAGCAGATAATTGTACTAATGATGAGAAAGGAGTTGTTCAGATGTGATGAGAACAACTTAACAGGAAATCTGACCAAGTCGGATATGTGGAGGGTACTTGAGAACAAACAAGAGGTTCATAGCCAAGTTTGAGGGCTGGTAGAGTGCAAGGTGACAGGTCACTGATTTGTCTGATCTCAAAACAGGAAGTAGGAATCAATCAGCCAACAAATTGAGGGGGTGAAGATCTTACAGAAGAGAGAGCAGAACAAGTAACTGTGACACTCCATTGAGTGGGCAGCAGGGATGTGATGTGGTTGCAGTTGAATGTTGCTATGGTGGCAGGTGAATAGTGGGGATAGTCAGGAGGAGAATACAGAGGTGGGCAGGGCCAAGTCGCAGAGATCTGGTTTGGGGCTTGACTTGTAGGTGATGCCTGGTCTATAAATTACAAAGCCAAAAGTGTGCTTTTTTTATGTCAGTGGTTTTCAACTAAGGGCATTTGGAAATGCATAGGAGTATTTTGAGTTGTCACAGCAACTTCCATTTACTGGTCAGAGCTAGAGGTGTTTAATGTTGTGTGTGTATGTGACAGTCTCACATAATTGCAAAATGTCTGTTGTACTCTTGTTCAAATGTAGCCTAGTGGCTTTTTGTATTTGCATTACAGTGAAATACGTTAACAGAATTTATTATTAACCCCTTTCCATGATTGTCTATAGAAAATGCATACACAAAATTGTCTTAATTTGTGTTTTCATTATATTTTACATTTGAACAGATAAATGAGAGCCCTAAGTGGATAAAAGAAGGAGGAAACACTGGCAGATAATTTGTAACAAAATAGCATTGCAGGGAAAATTCCCTGGTGGTCCGGTGGTTAGGACACCGTGCTTTCACTACGGATCCAACCCTGGTTGGGGAACAAAGATCCCACATGCTGCGAGGCGCAGCCAAAAAAAAAATAGCACTGGGTTTAGAATACTGTTGCATCAACAGCACTGACTAGCAGGAACAAAAGTGGAAACAGTCTTTGGATTTCTGGTTTCATTTATTATGTGCAAAAGTGATTGAAATCATGCCGTCTTTGAAATCATGACCTGTTATTTCAGAAATATTGTTGAGCACCTGCTATCAAACAAGTTCTGCACTGTATGTTAAAGATAAAAAGCCGAATAAACTTGGTCTTTGCCCTTGTAGAACATGACAGTTTACAAGCATACAAGACATTGTAATGGGTAGACAGGCAGTGTAAGCACTGTGTGCTGTAACAGCAGAGAGGAGGTGTACTAGGCAGGGCAGGGAGGAGGGGTTTGTTGTGGCTGTCAGGAAAGAATAAGGCAGAGGAATGGCAGATCAAGGAGAAGTTTCCAAGTACAGGCTTTCTAGAGCTGGCTTGCTAAAATATAAACAGGAAATCATTTCCTTTCTCCTTTTACACTAGTTTCTCTATGTGTAAAACAGTAACAGTAATAAATCCCTGGATATATCTTGAAAATTTGAGCACATTTAAAAACACTGAAGCATTGGCTTTTTCTTTTTGTTTGTGTGTGTGTGTGTGTGTTTTGTTTTGTTTTTTTAAACAACTAACTAGGGATTTCTGGGGAGTGAGGAAGAGCTATCAGAATCACCTACGAGACTTTTTCAAACTACACAGACTCCCAGCTCTTCACCTTCCCTTTTCTGGTTGCTACCGTTGTTCCAAATAGCTATGATAGCACACTTTTATTGAAGGGAACTGTAATCTCACAGGTTTTTCTGAAGGCAGAATAAAGGTTGAGGTCTACTGGTGAATACCATTTTTCAAAAATGCCATCTCCTAGTATATTCTCTTTTCCTTACCAGTTTCTGACTGATTTAAATAAGTAGCTGTGCTCAGGTCTCTCTCACATTGGAAAAAGTCACCTCTTGGTGCCTGCTTTGTTTGCATGGCTTGCTAGCAGTTTACTAGGCTTTCATCTTCTTTCCCCATTGCTAGTGATCCACTAATGATGTCTAGCTAGGGTCCTATTTCTTTTTTCCTTCCTAGGTATCCCTGCTGGAGTACCGCAAACGGAAACAGGAAGCCAAGGAAAATTCTGCTGGTGGGGGAGGTGACTCTACACAGAGCAAAAGCAAGTCTGCAGGAGCTGGGCAAGGCAGCAGTAACTCACTTTCTGACACTGGTGCCCATGGTGTGCAGGGATCCTCAGCCCGAACCCCATCTTCCCCTCACAAAAAGTTCTCCCCATCTCATTCCTCTATGTCTCATTTGGAGGCTGTAAGCCCATCGGATTCCAGAGGCACTTCATCTCACTGCAGACCTCAAGAGAGTATCAGCAGTAGGTGGTAAGTTTATGTTTGATGCTTTTTAATGATTAAATTCAGGAGGGAAGTAAACATCTAGGCTCTTTACCTAAGATGTATGGAAACACTTATCTGAGAAAGCCAGCCAACAGTGCTATCTACCCTATTCAGCTGATTTAATAGTATCAGCCACAATCCACCAGACCTACAGAAGCAAAGAATTGCCACCGAGCCTGCAAAACACCATGTTGGATGGCATATAGCTGTGGACACAGTGGAGTTATTTTTTTTGCTGGGCACTAACATTGCCTCTTCTATTTTCTCATTTCGTGTGAAAGGTAAGTCAGGATTTGAGCTCAGTTCCCCTTAAACAACAGATATCTCAGTTCCCCACGGCTAGAATATACAGAGAGATGTGACACGTTCTGAAAGGATTTGTCTGGTTTAGGGGACAACGTAAATAAATAATACTAATGTCAAGTACTGAGTATCAAATGAGTGAAATAAAGAATGAGACATTTTAGGGATCTTGAACTGAAGAAATGAGGTCTGAGAAAGGAGAGACATGGCTCAAGGGAGTAATGTTCATTCATCTGTGAAACAAACTGCTACCACGTGCCAGTCACATGAGTTCACAGAAGAGAAAATTAGCATTTCAAGATGGAGGTTAAAAGAAGTAAACAGCTTCAAATCCCCCTTTTCCTTAATTGCTATTTTTCTTTAGAAGTGTTTATTCTTAAGTGCCTGACATAGTTTGAGGCAGAGAAAATACCTTGTTTTAAATTGGTCCTGAAGAAAATAATGTTTAAAAAGAGGGTGTTCTAAGAGAAAACATTGTACAGTTTTTTGTCAGAGCTTTGTTTGTTCCAGACTCTTATCTCTAAAGTCCT
Source organism: Phocoena phocoena (assembly GCF_963924675.1). NCBI lineage: Eukaryota > Metazoa > Chordata > Mammalia > Artiodactyla > Phocoenidae > Phocoena > Phocoena phocoena. The sequence continues at coordinate 7,384,222 of NC_089228.1, read as the reverse complement.
GTGGCATAAACCTCCACACCCTATTGCCTTCACAGGATGGTTCCCACATCAGTAGAACGACTCCGAGAAGGAGGGAGCATCCCCAAGGTCCTCCGAAGCAGTGTGAGGGTGGCCCAAAAAGGAGAGCCTTCTCCCACGTGGGAGAGTAACATCACAGAAAAAGACTCAGGTGAGCCTATGGCCTTCTGCCAACCAGGTACAGGGACACGAGCCAGGCTCTACACAATGCACATCAAATGCTGGCCTAGGTGAGTCCATTTCTTATGCAGTTGGGCTCCCGTGTATGCAGAGTTCCAGCTCAGTCTTGCTTTCACTCTTTTGGGCTACAGCATTCTTAAGATCTAGCATTGCTTGCTCTTTGTCTGCTCTTTTTTCCCAAAGGATACCTTTATGTAACTCATCTCTCCAAAGCCCTGGGAATCACCTTGATGAAGGATGAAGAGAAAAAAGGAGACAGAAATCAGATCAGGCATTTAAAACACCCCATAATTAACCACTCCTTTTGCCCTTCTGGCATGCTGCACTCACCTGATTTGTCAGAAAGAGAGCGGCATGGGTTGGTGCTGGCACTGGTGACTTGAATGAACAATGGATCTCTCACACTTATTCTAAGAAAATAAGTTGATTTTGTATTACCTTCCAGACCCTGCAGATGGTGAAGGCCCAGAGACACTGAGCTCAGCACTCTCTAAAGGAGCAGCCGTTTACAGCCCTTCCAGATACAGCTACCAGGTGAGACAAGAAAGTGCTCATCTCTGGGCATAAGAATGTGTTCTGGGTTCCAAATGTTTTGTGATCCTGGCCATCCTTTGCAGTTGAGATGCCGTCTTTGCATATAGTTTCAGCAGCTTTGGAAATAAGTCATCATCTGCTCACCTTCAGGTAATAAATCATGCCAGAAAAATTAAGTGACCAAAGACAGCCATTTTACTGTCCTTGGTATCCTAAAAAGAACAAATGTTTAAGAAGATGAAGAAAAAGTAGGATATTTTAAATATTCACAAGCCTAAATGGCTTAAATAGGGACTTTTTCACCTCCTTATGTTTTCCTCCCAACTCTTTCTAGCTCCTGCAGTGTGATAGTCCACGGACAGAATCACAAAGCCTCCTTCAACAGAGTTCCTCCCCCTTTAGAGGACATCCCACCCAGTCTCCGGGATACAGTTATCGAACTACTGCACTGAGACCTGGGAACCCCCCTTCTCATGGTTCTTCAGAATCCTCCCTCTCTTCCACATCCTATTCCAGCCCTGCCCACCCTGTGTCCACAGACTCGTTGGCCCCATTTACGGGGACACCAGGGTATTATAGCAGCCAGCCACATTCTGGAAACAGCACCGGCAGCAGTCTTCCAAGGAGGAGCTGCCCTTCTAGTGCTGCTAGCCCTACCCCGCAGGGCCCCTCAGACTCGCCGACCTCAGACTCGGTTTCCCAGTCCAGCACAGGAACTCTGAGTTCCACCTCCTTTCCTCAGAACTCTAGGTCGTCATTGCCATCAGACTTCCGGACTATCAGTCTGCCCAGTGCTGGGCAGTCAGCTGCCTACCAGGCCTCCAGGGTATCTGCGGTTTCCAATTCACAGCACTACCCACATCGAGGGAGTGGGGGTGTGCACCAGTACCGGCTCCAGCCACTGCAGGGGTCAGGGGTCAAGACTCAGACAGGACTTTCCTAGGGCTTCTGGATTTGGGCAAACAGAACTTGAATGAGCCCATAGCTGCTTCCTTCCAGCTGCCTCTGGAACCTAGGCCGAGCATATTGCTGGGGGAGGGGGTACAAGGTGCCAGAGGATTGGGTCTGGTCAACAAGAAACAAGACTTGTGGTCGTGACTGGCTCTGGCCTTGGAGAAAGATGTAAATCTTGTCTGAAGCAGAGACTATAAAGAAGTTTCTCCCTGCTGTTAAGGGTACATTGTTGACAAGCAAATGGTGTTTCGGTTAGTAATGGTTCTAAGTGCAATGAGTTGTGTTGAAGCCTCCGTCTCCCATCCTTGCCTGTATCCTGTAGTCACTTGTGCAGTGAGGACATCTTTTTAAATCAAAAAAGTTTTCAAAGGAAAAAATGGTGAGAAGAGCCAATCTCAAAGCCCCAAAGCCATCTCAGTAGTGTTAGGGTTTTATGCACTTAAGAAAAAAGGTAGGTATATAAGACAACCATTCCAAAAGCAGTTATCTGGCCAAGATATGTCCACCCAAGAATATTCCTTACCTTTGTCTTAAAAACACCAAGAAAGAGGCGGGGATAGTGAAGCTTGGAGTGTGCTTTGACTGAGGGGTGCCTGGATCTCTGAGGAAGAGCTCATGGTCAACTCTTGATTATTCAGGAGCAGATTGTCCTAGTAGATTGTCTGAGCCCCCAGCTGGTACCATCCCACTCCCCTTCCCCAAGCTATTTCACAGCTCAGTAATCTATGAAGTAAGTAGGCAAAGAAAAGAGATATAACTGAGATGGGCCAATTGCATTGCTACTTATCAACTTTTGGCAATAAATTTGATTAGGAAGGGTCCCAGGTGGTTAGGGAATTCTTTGAATTTTATTTTTTCTACTCCCAATTAATCAGGAGTTGACGATCCCCTGAGTAGGACTGCCTCCATGATTGGGGAGCATGCACTCGTGACTGCAGGGTAAGAGTGGAAAGATACATTTGTGGAATGGCACCGACAGGACTGTGATTGTGTGTGGCATGTCCCACGTTTCTTTGGGAGATGCTTATTTGAGAGTGGCCCAGGTGAGAGTGTTATAAAGCCACCCACATACCTAATAACACTGTTCTGGATGAGAGATGAGAGCAAACTGGCTTCTCCCCATCAGTGCATTGTGCCTGTTGTACACCCCTGCAGGAGCCCTGGAGCCAGCCAGGTGGGGTACACAATCTTTTTAAATTCCATACGGTTGCCAGCTTATTTCTTTCACTTGTTTACTGTAATATCCGGCGTGTTTTTATTTATCTAATTTTGTATTCAGTTATAACCATGGTAGGGGTAGCAGATATCTGACAGGTGTAATCCCTGGTGCTGCAGTGGACCTTACTTCTTTCTTTTGGACAAGATAATACTGTGAGTCTCCCTCCTTCCTTCCCTCCAGTTTGTTTTCTCCTTTTTTCCCTCAGCCTCTTACATCCCCTTTCTTTCTACCCTCTCCTACAACTATCATATGCACAGTCTTCTCTCTTTGTGTGTGACTGTTACAAAATTTCACTTTTTCAAAATTGAAATCAGGTGTTTGCTCAAATGAGGGGAGATTTTTTTTTAATGCTGAGACTTCAGCAGAATACTTTTCTTTTTGTTTCCCCCACAAACCCATCAGTCTGGGAGAGCATTGGGAGTGGAAATCATGTTGCCTGGGATGCTGGTTTCTTTGTATATTATATAAAACGTATGTAAATGTCTCTCCATTTGGGCTGGGGTTTGCATTCTCCCCTTGGCTTTTGACTGAGGGGAGAGGCCAGCGGGCAGGCGGCCCTCACCCTGCCTGGCACGTGCAGAGACCCCAGCCACTCTGTGTGGGCAGGGTGCTGTCAAGACCAGACCTCTGGGGGGGGGGTGGGGGCGGGGGGTGGGGGGGGACTCTTGGAAGGGAAGAAGTATCACTTCTTTCTCAAGTGGAGTGTTTACACCTTGCTGTAACATTTGAACTTTCACAAGAGATGTAATAATTTTGATAATAAAATTCTTAACCATAATAATCATAAGTTGAGAACTTCTTTGTCCAGTTCTGTGACCTTGGCTTGCCTGGTTTTCCTAACGCTGTCCTTACTTGAAGAGAGCAAAGATGGACCCACATTCAGGAGACTGTGCTCTTGGTGTTGTTTTGTCCATAATGGGGTCAGGAATACAGACTGATCTTCCTTCACCATTTTATGATTAAGATCAGGCTATAATCCTTTACTAAACAGCTACTGAGTGCTAGGCTATATGTAAGGTGCTGGGAATATGAAGATAAGACAGCCTCCTTCTCTATTACTAGGTACGTTGCTTTCGATGTGATATAAGTATTAGAAGCTGAACTGTATTAAAGAAATAAGCAAGTGCACCTTGTATACAACTTCACAGTTAACCAGGCTCTTCCATTTATGTCATTGGTTGTCTCATTCATCCTTAGAATATGTTAAGGTAGGTATATTATTCCCATTCTATAATTTTTTATTAGTTTCAGAGGATATAATGTGTCCAAGATTTCTCTCTTCTAAATGGCAGGCTCCAACTGACAGTCTTGGAAATTTTGCAGTTTACCCAGGAAACAAAAAGAGATAGCTAGAGATGCTTTGAAACTGACTAGAAATTACTTAACTAGCAGGAAAAGTATATCATACCAGTTCTTGCCTTAAAAAGCAGTCTGGGCTTCTTAGCCTTCAGGCATCATTTTGATGGTGCATGGTTCTCTGTTTACTAAAGGTCACCCTGAAGAAAAAAATGCACTATTGTCCAAATGGAGTAGGCCATTTACTTTGAAACTACACTGATCATCAGTTCATCAGCACAGCCTTCATAACCTGCTATGAGGCTCAGAGACAGAAAGGTTCCTGTGCTGAAGATGAATAAAGGAAACAGCTTGGAGAAAAAGCATAGTTATTGAAGGAGATGGTGTTCCTCTATAACTTTTCCCTGCTCCTACACTCAAAACTTATTCTGAGATACAAAACCTTGGGCAACTTTATAGGAAAATTACACATACCCATGAGCCTCAAAAACACCAATAGCCACAAGACCTTCATGGTATCACGTTCTGTTCCAGAGGAAGCAGTGGTGTGTCTGATGGGTCTCAGAACTCCAAACGAGCACTCACTTGGAAGTTCAGCGAGCCAATTTGAGAACAACAAACTAGAAGGGATTTGCAGTGCGGGCAAAGGTGCTTGGGTAAGTCTGAAGGGGCTGGAGCAGTCTGGGCCCAAGACAATTCTAAACAGCAAAGCTTCCAGGACAGAGCTCCACACTGAAAAGAAACTCCTGATAGAATCCAAATTGAGCAGGAGAGGTGGAGGATCACATTAAATAAAGTATTTTGAATGAGTGAAACTAGGATTGTCCATAAAAGTGTTAAATAACTTACCTTGTTCTTTAACTCCTGAGAGAAACAGTTGGTCATAGGTTGTTCTGCTGGGGCTTCCCTGGTGGCGCAGTGGTTAAGGATCCACCTGCCAGCGCAGGGGACATGGGTTCAAGCCCTGGTCTGGGAAGATCCCACATGCCGCAGAGCAACTAAGCTCGTGTGCCGTAACTACTAAGTCTGTGCTCCAGAGCCCAGGAGCCACAACTACTGAGCCCACGTGCCACAACTGCTGAAGCCCGCTCACCTGGAGCCCATGCTCCACAACAAGAAAAGCCACCACAGTGAGAAGCCTGTGCACTGCAACGAAGAGTAGCGCCTGCTCGCTGCAACTAGAGAAAGCCCACACACAGCAATGAAGACCCAACACAGCCAAAAATAATATAAATAAATAAATATGTAAAAAAATTAATTGTTCTGCTGAATGTCAACTGCTATTGTTTGCACAGTCCATATTTTAATATTTTACACACACAGAAAAAATGTGCTGTAAAACCTTGAAACTAGAAAGAAATCATACCTCCCTTTATTTACCCATAAAAATGGGTAACAAAGTACCATAGTCAAATTCCAAACAGTTACAAGAAAGTAGCAGAATAATATCCCCACAGATAAAAGCATGCTAATGAAATAGGACAGGAAAAGGAAATAACAGGTATACAGATTGGGAAAACAAATGACTGTTCACAGAGGAGGACATAATTGTCTTATAGAAAATCCAAAAGAATTGACCCCCCCCAAAATAAAAAGATGCAACTAATAAGCAGTTATAGCAAGGTTGCAAGGTATAAGGTTAATGATATAAATGTCAGTTGCTTCCTTATATACGAACAACTGGAATTTGAAAGTTTAAACACTAACATTTACATAAGAACTGAAAAAATGAAATAGGTATAAATCTAACAAAATATCTAAAAGACCTATATGGGTAAAACTACAGAATTCTTGATGAAAGAAATCAAAGAACTAAAGAAACAGGGATATTCCACGGCCATGAATGGGAAGACTCAATCAATGTCAGGATGTCTGATCTCAACTTGACCTATAGATTTGTAATCCCAATCAAAATCCCAGCAGATAGGGCCTCCCTGGTGGCGCAGTGGTTAAGAACCTGCCTGCCAATGCAGGGGACACAGGTTTGAGTCCTGGTCCAGGAATATCCCACGTGCCGCAGAGCAACTAAGCCCGTGCGCCACAACTACTGAGCCTGCGCTCTAGAGCCCGCGAGCCACAAATACTGAGCACACGTGCCACAACTACTGAGGCCTGCACTTCTAGAGCCCGTGCTCTGCAACAAGAGAAGCCACTGCAGTGAGAAGGCTGCCCACCACAACGAAGAGCAACCCTCACTCAACGCAACTAGAGAAAGCCTGCATGCAGCAACAAAGACCCAACACAGCCAAAAATAAATAAAATAAAATCCCAGCAGGTTGTTTTGTGGATATCAACAAAATTATTCTAAAGTTTATAGGCAGAGGAAAAAGACCCAGAGTAGCCAACACAGTGTTAAAAGGGAAGAATGAAGTCAGCCGGCCTTTGAGACTTACTATAAAGCTACAGTAATCAAAATAGCACGGTATTGGAATAAGAATAGACAAATAGGTTGATAGAGCACCCGGAAATAAACCCACACAAATACAATCAACTGATATTTGACAAACAAGCAAGGGCAATACAGTGGGGAAAAGATAGTCTTCAACAAATGGGGCTGGAACAGTTGGACATCCACGTGCAAAAAATGAATCTAGACACAGACCTTAAACACTCTTCACAGGACTTCCCTGGTGGTGCAGTGGTTAAAAATCTGCCTGCCAATGCAGGGGACACGGGTTCGAGCCCTGGTCCGGGAAGATCCCACATGCCATGGAGCAAGTAAGCCTGTGTGCCACAACTACTGATCCTGCGCTCTAGAGCCCAAGAGCCACAACTACCGAGCCTGCATGCCACAATTACTGAAGCCCGCACACTGCAATGAACAGTAGCCCCCGCTTGACACAACTAGAGGAAGCCTGCATTCAGCAACCAAGACCCAATGCAGCCAAATAAATAATTTTTTTTTTAAATGAATCCGCCTGCCAGTGCAGGGGACATGGGTTCGAGTTACAGTCTGAGAAGATCCCACATGCCACGGAGCAACTAAGCTGGTGTGCCACAACTACTGAGCCTGTGCTCTGGAGACCGCAAGCCGCAACTACTGAAGCCCACACACCTAGAGCCCGTGCTTTGAACAAGAGAAGCCACCACAATGAGATGCCCACGCACCGCAACAAAGAGTAGCTCCCACTCGCTGCAACTAGAGAAAGCCCATGCACAGCAACGAAGACCCAACACAGCCATAAATAAATAAATAAGTTTAAGGAAAAAAACAAACAACTCTTAACAAAAACTAACTCAGTGTATCACAGACCTAAATGCGAAACTATACCTAGACAATAACAGAAAATCTAGAAAACCTTGGGTTTGGTGATGACTTTTTAGATACAACACCAAAACCACCATTCATGAAAGAAATAATTGGTAAGCTGGACTTGATTAAAATTAACATCTGTTCTAAAAACTACACTAACAGAGTGAGAGGACAAGCCACATACTGGGAGAAAATACTTGCAAAAGACATCTCTAATAAGGGACTGTTATGCAACATACAAAGAGCTCTTAAAACTCAACAACAAGTAAACAGACAACCAAAAGCAATCTTAAGATTGAGTGCAATCCTTACCAAAATTCCAATGGCGTATTTCACAGAAGCAGAGCAAACAACCCTAAAATATATGTGGAACCACAAAAGACCCTGAATAGCCAAAGCAATCTTGAGAAAGAACAAAGCTGGAGGCAGGCATCATGCTTTCTGATTTCAAACTATATTACAAAGCTGTGGCGATTACAACAGTATGGTACTGGCATTAAAAAAAAAAAGACACATAGATAAATGGAACAGAACAGAGAACCCAAAAATAAACTCACGCATATATGATCAATTAATTTATGACAGAGGAGCCAAGAATATACAACAGGGAAAAGGACAGTCTCTTCAATAAGTGGGAAAACTGGACAGCCACGTGTAAAAGAATGTAATGGGACCACTATCTTACACCATGTACAGAAATTAACTCAAAATGGATTAAAGACTTGAATGTAATACTTGAAACTATGAAACTCCTAGAAGAAAACATAGGCAGTATGCTCCTTGCCATCTGTCTTGATTATGATTTTTTGGATTTGACACCACACAAGCAACAAATGGCAAAGTAAACAAGTGAGACTACCTCAAACTAAAAATCGTCTGCACAGCAAAAGAAGGGAAACCATGGACAGAATGAAAAGGCAACTACTGAATGTGAGAAAATATTTACAAATCATATATCTGATAAGGTGTTAGTATCTAAAAATATATAAAGAACTCATATAACTCAAAAAGAAAAATTGCAATTAAAAAATGGGCAGAGGATCTGAATATACTTTTCCAGGTAAAAGAGACAGATGGCAAACAGGACATAAAAGGTGCTCCACATCACTAATCACCAGGGAAATGTAAATCAAAACTACAATGAAATACCACTTCACACCTGTTAGAATGGCTGTTATCAAAAAGACAAATCAGTTCAGTGAAGATGTGGAGAAAAGTGAACCCATGTGCACTCTTGGTGGGGATGTAAATTTTTGCAGCCTCCATGGAAACCAGTACAGAGGTTCCTCAGAGAATTAAAAATAGAACTACCATACGATCCAGCAATCCCACTTCTGGGTATTTACCTGAAAAAAAAAAAAGACTAACTCAAAAGACATTTGCACCCCCATGTTCACTGCAGCATTACTTACAGTAGCCTAGATATGGAAACATCCTACATGTCCATAAATGGATGAATGGATAAAGAAAATGTATATTTACAATGACAGCCATAAGCAAAAAATGAAATCCCACCATTTGCAACAACATGGTTGCTCCTTGAGGGCATTATGCTAAGTGAAGTAATTTAGAGAAAGACAGATACCATATGATCTCACTTATATGGGTAATCTTAAAAAAAACAAAACTCAGGGATACAGAGAACAGATTTGTGGTTGGTTGCCAGAGGTGGAGGTTGGGAGGTAGGCCAGATGGGTGAAGGTGGTCAAAATGTCAAACTTGGAGTTATAAATAAGTCCTAGGGATGTAATATACAGCCTGTTGACTAGAGTTAATAATACTGTATTTGCGGGCTTCCCTGGTGGCGCCGTGGTTAAGAATCCACCTGCCAATGCAGGGGACACGGGTTCGAGCCCTGGTCTGGGAAGATCCCACATGACGTGGAGCAACTAAGCCCGTTCGTGCACCACAACTACTGAGCCTGTGCTCTAGAGCTCGTGAGCCACAACTACTGACCCTGCATGCCACAACTACTGAAGCCTGCGCTCCTAGAGCCTGTGCTTCGCAACAAGAGAAGCCACCACAATCAGAAGCCCGCGCACCGCAACAAAGAGTAGCCCCCGCTCACCACAACTAGACAAAGCCTGCGCGCAGCAACGAAGACCCAATGCAGCCAAAAATAAAATAAATAAATTTTAAAATAATAATACTGAATTTGCAAGTTGCTAAAGGAGTAGATCTTAAAAGTTCTCATCGGGCTTCCCTGGTGGCGCAGTGGTTGAGAGTCCGCCTGCCGATGCAGGGGACACGGGTTCGTGCCCCGGTCCGGGAGGATCCCACATGCCACGGAGCGGCTGGGCCCGTGAGCCATGGCCGCTGAGCCTCCGCGTCTGGAGCCTGTGCTCCGCGGCAGGAGAGGCCACAACGGTGAGAGGCCTGCGTACCGCAGAAAGAAAAAAAAAAAAACATCACAAGGAAACAATTTTTGTAACAATGTGATGATGGATGTTGATTAGACATTGCGGTGAACGTTTCACAACATAAAATAAAAGCAAGAGAACAGAACAAATACCAAAAGTTATAATTCAAGAAAACTTTTCCTTAAATATTTCAAACTACAGAGTGAAAGAACATAATGCATACCTTGTAAATTCAACCAAGAATTCAAACCCAATATCAAGACATTCTAAAATTGTTGGAGTTTAAAGAAAAGAAAAAAATCTTGGATATCTAGGCCTAAAAAGTTATTTATAATGGAAGGGAAATTAAGCTCTGTCAGGTTTTGGTTTGTTTTATGGCTGCATTGGTTCTTCGTTGCTGTGCGCGGGCTTTCTCTAGTTGCAGGGAGCAGGGGCTACTCTTCATTGTGGTGCACGGGCTTCTCATTGCGGTGGCTTCTCTTGTTGCGGAGCAGAGGCTCTAGGCACATGGGCTCAGTAGTTGTGGCGCATGGGCTCTGGAGTGCAGGCTCAGTAGTTGTGGTGCACGGGCTTACTTGCTCTGCGGCATGTGGGATCTTCCCAGGCCGGGGATCAAACTCGTGTCCCCTGCATTGGCAGACGGATTCTTAACCACTGCGCCACCAGGGAAGTCCCTCTGTCAGGTTTTTTGACAGCCACACTTTATGGCAAAAGAGAATGGAATAATATATTTAAGATACTCAAAGAGACTATGAACCAAAAGTTTCATACCAACTATGTAATAGCAGCAAACTGTCAATCCTTATGCCAGAACCTGGGGAACTTTATTCCTCTTAATTCTTTCTTAGGAATATGTTAGAAACTGAGCTGATTTGGATGACCAAACTGTCTTAAACAGCAACAGAAGGTCTGGTTGTGAGTTAATTATATGCAGTTAGCTACGTGTAGAAGTAAGAATGAATGAGGAATATAAGGTGAGACTGCAGTGTCAGCTGGTTCACGTGACCTAGGCAGTGTAAGTACAGTGCAACTACAAAGAAATAAGCAGAAAATAATACGGTTTTAGTAGTTATATTTGTGGTATTATATATGAGGGCTTTAATGTGAGAGGAAGCAAATGAATCCAATGTCCTTGAGAACCAACTAAGAGTCCGCATGCCCCAACTGAGTCTGCATGCTGCAACTAAAGATCCCACATGCCACAACTAAGACCCGGTGCAGCCAAATAAATAAATATTAAAAAAAAAAAAAAAAGACACACCAATTTAAAGAGGCTTCTGCAACGACAACATTTTAAGCATTAATTATAAATGTAATGGAATCAAGTATGTTTAAATCCATGAGTTCATAATGGTACCAAAACATAATTGTTCATCTTGGGAGGATGTTAGGGAACCAACTCTATTTTTGAAAACTAGAAAATAAAGGGAAATACTCCAGCATTATTCTTGCCTTTCCTATACAAGTTGTACCACTATCTGGCTAGATCAAAAATGAGGATGTTTCCCTTTATAGAAGCTCTCCCACAAATAAGAGAATGATAGGTTTGGAGCATCACTATTGTTTAACCTGTAATTACACAAAAGCAATTAGATACTATGTATCTCTTGATTAAAAAACAAGAACAACTATGAAGCAGTCATTAAAATGTTCAAACATACACTTGAATGTGAATGAGCATCTAGATCCAGTTTTCTGGAAATACAGAGAACAGAGGGAACTTGTTCAGCTAAACCACAAGAATGGAGCCAGCAAAATCCCAGCTGTGGAACACTACATAACAAATCGTCCAGTTTCTTCAACAAATTGCAAGGAGGGATGAAAAGAAACAAAGTGAGTAAAGACATATCCAAAGAATAGTCAAAACTAAACGATTTTGTTTAAAGATGCTCACTTGGATGAAAAAAATTATAGAAGTTGGAAAGTGATTACAGTAAAAATCCAGGCGGTGGTTACTCTTAGGAGGGAAGGAAGGGGGGTAGTGTTTGGGGGCACTGGAAAGGCTTCTGGGGTGGTCAGCAAGATTTTCTTTGGTTATGGTGAGAAGGTTATGTTTAATAGGTCATCTGCCTGTACATTTGTCTTATGCTGCAATATGTCTAACAAAACAAAGAACAAAACCTTACATAGCCACGATAAGCAGGCAAACAGCCCTGCTACTAAGTGGCCTAATGTCATTTGAGCCCGGGGCCTCTGTCTGACTTATTTGTGTATTTCTAGAGCCTGGCAGTACCTGAGCAGAACAGGCATTTGACACATATTTTGTTGAATGACTAAATGAATCTGAAGAAGCCTCCAACCCACTCAGGTTGAATTTCGGCACCTAAATGAGCTTTCCAGAACTCCAGATCTGTATGGGTGCCAGCAGATGGTGTCACCAGTCCTTCTGCTCTGCCTCAGTGGACTTGAAAGGGGTTTCAAACTAGAGCTCTGTTGGAAACTTGGAGTCTGGTGAGTTCTACCAATTTCATGCGCCTTAGTCACCTCCCAAAATGACAGTCCTCCATGTCGTCTGGCTTCCCAGCCCTCTCTACTTTTACGACGTACCATCCTTCTCTCCCAACTTTTCTGCAGTGCTCTTTTCTTTGATGGACAAACCCCTACCTCCTCCATATTGTCTGTTGGCCTTGACTGAATATGGTTCTCTCGTTAGGACGCCACCTCCTTTGCAGCCTCTGACGTGGAGGCTGCGCCTTCTCTCACATCCTGTTGCGTGGAGGCTCTCCCCAAATGTTTCCAGACAAAATATATCTTGTCCCTCAGATTAAAAATCCCTGCTTCCTCTGCTGCTCACGCATTGGTTCCTGCGCTTTCAGCCCTCTTCCTGCTGTCATCTTAACTGTCCAACCTCTCTCTCTGATTCTTTGATTTTTGGGGCAACTTGGCTTGTCTTCTGCACACCAATTTCTGCCATTATCCTTACCATTTGGGTAGACATCCTAACCAGGTTGCCTCACATCTCAAAGTCTTTTATAAGAATTACTCAGAGTATTCAGGTCAAATACCCAACTTTCTAATTAGCTACAGTCTCCTAACCTTCCAGCTTTTTCACGTAAACTTTAGCGCCTTGATTTCTCCATTTCCTCCGTCAGTTTGCCCCATTGCAGGCTCTCCTTTTCCCATACTCAGCCTAGATCTGTTGGTGGCTCTCTGACTCGGCTTACCTTGCACCTCCCTTTCAGTCTATAGTCTACCTTCTGTGCCTGGCCTCCCATCTGTTGGTGTCACCACACATTCATGGTCACCCATCAGTCCTTTTCTTGATCCTTTTGTATCCTAGGACAGCTCCTTTAGCAGCTGTTCCAAACTTTCATAATTCTCAAACCCCTTGCTCATTCCCTTCTCTTTCAGTAGACAGTGTTGCCTCCTGCTTCACTGAAGAATTGGACGCCATCAGGCAAGAGCTCCCTAAACCTTGTACTTTACCCCAAAACAGAGGCTTCCTCGCCTCTTCCATTAGTCATCCTCTCTTTATCTTTAAACTCTTACCGGCCATGACCTACATTCAGAACTCCTCCATGTTTAAAGAAAAAGAGATTCCATAGCCTCCTGTGGATTACATGCTGGTATTTGTCCACTGCTTGTTCACTGTACTTAAGATTTCCTGAAAGAGTTCCAGTCACCGATTCTCCCTTCTTAGACACTCTTCTCCAGAAGGTGACCCGCACTCAGTCACCTCCCATTCTCTTCCTGAACAGACCTCATTTTGGCTCTAACCTCACTCCTCTGAACAGGCTTTTACCAAATCCAGCAGTAGCTTCCTTGTTCCCAAATCTAGGAGACACATTTCTAAGTCCCTAATCCTGGACCTCTCTGCTCCATCTGATCAGTGGACCTTCCCCTTGAATTCTAAATGCTTGGCTTCGCTAAGGCCACATTCTCATGGTTCTCGTCATAGCTCTCCTGGACATCCATTCCTCTGACCTTTATATGTTGTTGTTTTCCAGCATTTTGCAGCCCCGTGCTCTGTTCACACTACACAGTCACCCTGAACAAGCTCATCTGTACTTCATATGTCAACCATTACCTGCATGTGTTTGTGTTTCTGGCCCAAATCTTTCTCTTGAGCTCCCAAATCTAATTAAGTCAACTGACTACTGGACAGTCCACCAGGATGTCCCACATGCATGTCTCAAATTGAACTGATTATCTTGCTCCCCTGCTATTATTTCCCCCCAAGCAAAAAATTTAACTCTCCTCCTTGACGCCACTGTATCCCTTATCCCCACAATCAGTCAGTTACTAAGTGTAATTTCTACTTCCTAAATATTGAATTCCTTACCTCTCTCAAAACCACTGCCACCACCTTGCTTCAGGCCAGACTTCTGCTTTACTTTTTCTTAAAATTTTCTCCATCTAACTCAACCCCCTAACACTACAACCAGAGTGATCTTTCTGAAATGCATATCTAATTGTGTCCTTTTCCTGCTTAAAATCCTGCCCCATTGCTCTTAGGTCTGAACTGCTGTACACAGCATCAGAGCTTAGTCATCATCTGGCCTGCGCTGATCTCTCCAGATTAATCTCTGACCCTCCCTACCTCACAGTTTACAGTTCAGCGTTTCTAAATTGCTCTTATCTCTTCACAGGTTCATTTCGGTTTCTCATCTCAGCCTTTTTCCCCAAGCTGCGTTCTCTTTCATGAATGGCTCTCCTTGCCCCTGCCTGCCTGCCTCCCTCCTGTTCATCCTACAGTTAAAATTGTCCATCCCCTGCTCTACCCACCCCACCTAAAGCCATGCAAGGTATCCCTACCTGGGGTACCCACAGTACCCTGCACCAGGCAGACTTCATCTCCCCAACCAGACCCTTAAGACAGAAACTCTGATTTTGTTACTTTAAGTTCCTAGCAGATACTATGTGCTCAAGATGTGTTGAATGAAGATTCCATTCCCAAGTGCAAAATTTATAATCAATGTAGCTGACACATGGGGCGTGTTAACTATGTGCAAGACACTGCAAAGCAATTCACACGCATTCCCTCATTTGTTCCTTACTTTAGAGAGAAGTGAAAGGACTTGCCCAAGGCCACACAGGCAGAAAAGGGTGGAGCCTTGTTTTCAAGCCCATGTAATCAGGAGCTGGCAGAGACTGCCAGCTATTCTCTCCTTTCGCCTTGGAAACAACAATTTTATTTGTTAACAGATTACATTTCAGTTAGGTGTGCAGTGTGACTCAGTCCTATGGGATCTCCAGAAGTCTCTTTAAAATGAAATGTGGATCAAAGTGACGAGTCCAAGCAGCCACTTCAGGCCATGAGGTGTCCTTGAGGATGAAAGCCAGGGTTGAAAGTGGTGCTGGGTTCCATGTCAGTCATGGTCTGGCTACCTCCACATAAGGTCTGTTAATACGCAGCCACGGCTGGTACAAAGGGTCAGGTTGAATCTCGCCCCTCTTAATCCCCTGGGGGCCAACTCAGAGAAGGAGAAGCTAGCATGGGTGATATAAAGTGTTTCTTTATTTGAATGTCATTCCACCTGCACTGAAGCTCAAACCCAGCAGCAGCAGAAGGGGTCTGGACCAAAATCAATGTTACCAAATTGGACGATGAACAGTGAGGACACGTTCAGACGGAACTTACTAATGGGGTGTAGACAACACCAAGCTATCCTAATGACACACAGCATAGGCCCTCTGCTGCTCAGAGCTCAGGGGAGGACTGTGGCTCCCTTGTTCCCTTCTCAGGAAACTCCAGTCCCACCCGAAGGCTAGCCCTGAGCCAGGCAGGGGCCTGCGGAAGTTTCTCGTCCTGGGAAGGTCCCCGCTTCTCCAGAGAGAGGGTTTCCCTTTCTCAGTTCACACTGGAAGCTGGAGAAGGGTGACTCCCCTGTGCCCAAGTAGGAACTTCAAAAGGTGGCCAAAGAATTCTTCCCTACAGCCTTGTCTAAAAGCTCTCAACCTCTTGGCTATAGCAGGCCTGAAAAAGATCTTGATCCTACCCATGGTGTTTTCCTCCATGGGTACTGGTCCCCAGAGAGGAAAGTTCACACATCCCAAGACCCGGAAGGACTTGAACAAGCAGTGCTCTGACCCCCCACTAGGTTGGAGCTGCATTGGCCTCTCCTGAGATAGTCCCACACCAGGCAAAGGAAACCAGATGGTGCCAGAGCCCTCTGGTCCAGGCACGGCTGGGGGAGGAGTGCCTCAGTGGGCCACTCAAAGCTCAGCGTCTTTCAGGGACCAAGAGACGGATCTGGGAACGGGCCATCTCTGCTTCAGCGTCCTCCCGAAGGCTTAAGCCAAGTTGCCAGACGTGGGTGAGAGCAAACTACAGACATCCTTGCTGTGATGGCTTCCTGGCCCCGGAGAGCCACCTGGGCCCCGGCTTGGTGACACTTCAGCCTCACCTGGGGTCTCTGGTTGAAACATGTTTCCCGCTCTGCTCCCACCTCTGCTAAAGCTTCAGGGACAGGGCTTTGGTTTGGTACCCACTCCAGCCTCTTTCCCTTCCCTAAGGCACCCTGGTGTTCCTTCAGCCCCACCAACACTCCCCTCCTAACCCCAAGCTCCTGGGTGCGTCTCCCACTGCCCCACAGCAGCTGACTGGGTGGATGGTAACAGGGAATCACTGTCCAACCACCCCAAGGGGAACCACCCTCCCTTTCTCTACCACTAACCCACTCCAGTGGCACTAACCTGCTCAGCAATCACCTAGACAGTTCCCTTGATGTGGCGCCTCTACCCCAATGGGGTGGGGCATGGCTGCCTGGGCCCCGCCTCCGCCTCTGAGGAGGTAGGTCCTAACCTTCCCACTAGCAGCCCACAGGGGTCTGTGGCCGCCGTGGGTGGTAGACTCTCCCCTCGCACAGTGGGCACGCAGCAGCTGCTCCCCATTCCTCCGAGTCCTGTCCCCTCTATCCTCCTCTCCTTCCCCTTCCTTTCTCCCCCTGCACCTGGCCTCCAACAGCTCACCTCTCCCTTTGCCTCCTTCCCATCCCTGTTCCTTCCTCGTCTCTGGCCACCTCCCCTCCCACCTCCAGGTGCTCTATCCATCACGCCTCCCTCTCTGGTCACTTTCTCCACTTCTGTACCCTCTAAATCCACCCCACCACCCCCCCATCGCTTGGTCTCCCTCCCTCCTTCTCTCCCTGTCTCTGCACCTCCTTCTCTTTCTCCCATCTCTGTCTCCTCCCCATTTCTTTTTTCTTTTTATGGCTGCACCACGCAGCACGTGGTATCTTAGTTCCCCGACCAGGGATGGAACCCGCACCCCCTGCACTGGAAGCGTGGAGTCTTAACCACTGGCCCGCCAGGGAAGTCCCCTTCCTCCCATTTCTAATCCCTTCCTCCTGGCCCCTCCCCCTGATGCCCTCCAACATTGGGCTTTGGTTTGGATCTTGGAGGAACTCACTTCTGCCCCCCCACTCCACACCTTCACGAGGCTCCCCTCATCCTCCCACTCAGCACGGGACCCTGGTGGGAGCAGGGGAGAGGGGAGCACAGTGCAGGGACCAGAGCACAAGGGGCAGGTGTCTGCCCAGGAGGAGGGAGTAGAGAGGGCCGGGGTCAGGACTTAGTAAGTTCCAGGTTTCAGGAACCCTCCCAGGCCCCAGCATGTGACTCCAGTTAGGGTCCAGATGGGGGACTCAGGCAGAGGATTTCTAGGGTCTGTCTTGGAAACTCTGTCAGGTCCAGGTCCTATGGAAATGAACACAAGGCTGCAAATACATGGCACTCGCTGCCTTCCTCCCTCCTTGGGCTGAGGCCGACATGACAGGGAGACCACACGCTTCCCCACTGAGCCTGCAGGGGCCTCATGCCCCCCCTCCACAATAGGCCAGGCAGCCAGTACCTGGAGACAGAAGTAGGCACACGAAATGAAGCCAACCGGCCGCCAAAATGGGGGCTGGAAAGGGCCGTCCACGCCCCAAGCCAGATGGCTCTACCACCGGGTCCCCAAGGTAGTGAGGGGAGGTCAGAAACACCTGCAGCCTCCTTCCTGTGCTCCCTGCAGGAAGGGAGGAGAGGGGGAGAGAAGACTTCATCTGCCCCACAAACACCTACACGTGCGCGCGCGCACACACACACACACACACACACACACACACACACACACACTCATGCCTCGGCTCCAAGCGTGCCCACTGGGTTGCAGACCCTGGGCAAACCGCAAGGCGAGAGGTGGGCAGGGAGGAGGAAGAGGTGGGGAGAGGGTTACTAGGGCTGGGGATGGGGACAGGGGGTACCCTGTTCAGAGGTGACCTGCAAGTTCAAGTTATGCAGAAAAGTATCAAAGAGGCAAGACAGTCTCTGCCCTTGGCAGAAGGGGATGGGGGGACAGCACGAGAAGGGGCAGAGGGGCGACGCATCCCCTAATTCCCTACTCATGGGCGCCTCTCCCCAACCCTGACAACAGGGCCAAGAAGTCTACGCTGTACAAAACAGGCCGGGGTCAAGGGTCCAGTCACTGGTGAGCCATCCGAGCAGGGAGGAGGCCAGGCCAGCCCCAGAGCTACTTCCAGCCCCAGCTGCAGAGGCCAAGCGCCATCAAGACAGGAGTCCAGGCTCTGCCTCCAGAGCCTGCCTGTCTTGGGTCAGAGTCCACGTGGACAGGGCCCCAGTCAGCATCTGACCAGAAGGCCCTGTGCTTTCTCCCTCGGTACAGCTCAGACTCCTTTGGGAGAGCTGGGACCAGGCTGCAGCAGGAGCAGAGAGGCCCCAGGGAGGCCGGTGGCGCCTGGAGCTCTGACGAGATGATGGAACCACCATCAGCCAAAAAACAAGATAGGAAAGAGTCCAGTCGTCTGCCCTGGAGCAGTGTCTTGGATAAGTTTCTGCAGGAGGCGGGGACCAGAGGAGGCGAGGATAGAGCCAGGCAGCAGCCCTCCGGAATGAGGGAGCCCGGTGGGGGAACCACGGCGTCGCCTTCCCCTGAAGACTCTGCAGGGCCCTGGCCAGACTGGAGGGGAAGAGGAGGCCAGGGACTGGGGGCTGTCTCCCTTAGGTCAATTGAGGGAGGTGCAGACCCAGACCCTCCCAGGCTCTGCAGGGCCTCTCCCCTCCCTCAGGCTGCATCCCAGCCCCAGCCTCTCTTCAAAGCCCGGAGCTCGCAGGCAGGTAGCAGGTGAGGTCAATCCAAGATCGGGGTCTTCCCTCAGAGCGTGAATGGAGGGATGAGAGGGCAGAAGACAGGACAAGCTGAGGGCAGGTCAACTCCTGGGCTGTGATCCCGGCCTTCAGGGTCCCTGTGAGTGAGCGACGGGACAGGGGAGGACTCCCCATCCAGAGACATCACCCCCTGGCCGCAACACAGAGCTTACTGTAGAGCCCACAAAATCTAAGAGAGAGAGAGAGAATTGGAGAAAGTCAGAGGCCGCCCGGCACTGGGGCTCCGTCAGCCACTCCTCAGGGCAAAGCTGGGCAGAGGGGTGAGCTGCCCAGGTTCTGAAATGCAGCCAGCCCTGACTAGCTTGGAAGGCCTTGAGCCAGCCATTCCACCTCTCTGAGCCCCAATTTCCTCATCTGTAAAATGAACATAGCCTACTTCTTCACAGAGTGATTCTGAGGGGTTAAAAAGATGTAAATAATGCCAGCCGAGGGCTTTGCACAGTGTTTGGCCCATAGTAAATAGTGGAAATGACACCAAGTATAGCTTACTTTTCTTCCAGAGGTCTTTGGCTCAGAACTGAATGGTGAGGCTCACTCACCTTGAGCTGCCAGTGAGGGAAGGAAATCCCCAGATGCTGAAGGAAGGCAAACTGGGGCTCCCTTATGTCACTTTTAACACTGAGCTGTTAGGGCGCTTTGGGGAGGAAGGAGAGGACACTGAGTGGGCCAACCTCACACTAGTCACAACCCCAAACTTCTTTGGAAAGGCCACGTGGCTGTCTTAGTCTTGCACTTCTGGAAGCTGCCACCAGAGGGCAGGCTCCGACCTCACACCAAAACCATAGAAACCACCAGGTGCCAGTGTCTCCAGGGACAGGAGCCTCAGAGACGGACAGCTTAGCAGCCCAGGAGGGCCCTGAAAAGGGGACTTGGCAGCAGGGAAGAGCCTGGCCTTTGGACTTGGACCTCACATCCTGGCTCCACCACTTAGGTAACCTTGGGCAAGTCACTGGACCTCTCCAGACCTCGGCTTTCTCATTTATAAAATGGTGGTCATGATGCCTGCCTGATGGGGAGCTGTGAGGAGTGACAGCTTTCGCTGAGCATTCACCACTGCCCCGTCATAGGCAGTCTTTCTTCCTTGCAGGACAGCCCTGTTAGGTGGTACCATTCTCACCACCCTCGTTTTTTGTTTTTTTTCCTTTATTTTTCTTTCAGTTTTATTGAGATATAATTGACATACACTACTACAGAAGTTGGAGGTGTAGAGCAGAATGACTTATATTTTGTGAAAGTATTAGCAAACAATTTTTTTCTAATTTAATTAACACTTTATATAGCAGTTGGTAACCTCCATTTAAAACATATTAAATTTACCAAACATAACATTACCTGAAATGGGCTGTGAAACCCTCAATATTATTTGGTGCTCTGAAACTTTTTACATAAACCACAGTTGGGTGAGTGCTGATTCATGAGACAAATTCTGCTCTTTTCTTCTTTCTCTTACTCCACTGTCACCTCCAAGACATGTTAGACCGGAGGATGAGCTCTCCCTGCCATGGGGAGGCAGAGGAGGCGGCCTCATGGAGAACATGGACTGGGACAAGGGTCGGCAATAGATGCCTCAAAGACGTTAAACATCTGACTTGGATTAGGAGGCTTCTCAGGAGGAAGAAATGAAAGGGTTGTTCTGAAGCTGGAGCGCCTCTCCCCATCCCTTGTCCCATCTTACGGTGACAGTTCAGAGGGGTTGGTCTGGAATACGCACAGATGGTGGGGACTGGGGGACAGTGCAGGCCTGGACTGGGCTCAGGTGGGGTGAGTCAGGTAGAGTCTGGGTGTCAGTGCTTAGCACTGGGTCAGGTGTCCTTCCAGTCATCTGGTGTGCCTGTTTGTATCCAAGTCCAGTTGTACTTGGAAGAGGATGGAGACTATGGACCACTCCATAGATCAGGTCTCTGAGTATCCTCGGGGGATAAAAAGGACCTGAGTCTTACTTTTTTTTTTTTTTTTAACCACCCTCATTTTAGGTAGTGCTGGAAACTGAGGCTCAAAGAGGTGAATTCATTTCTTAGCTCAACCTGCTTCCAACACAGACAACCTGCCTTCACGGTCCAAGGGTGTTCACACCACAATACTAGAGTAACTCCTGCCAAATGAAATAACCCTCACTATCCCCATTTTACAGGTAAGAGGCTCCAAGAGATGAATGTAATTAAAGGAAAGTGATGAACATACACCCAGCACACACTAAGAGCTCAAGGAAGGGTGAGACAACGAAATCCGATTTCCCATGGCAGAAAACGGGCACCCAGACAGACAGGGTGTGTCCCCTTTCTCTAGGGGCAGCATGGGCCCCTGGGTCAGAGGACTGACCTTCCTTTAGAGAGCAATCTGGAATTATCACTGAAACTGTGAGTGTGCAATTCCACTTCTGGAAAGGCACCAAGAAAACAGAAGGCAAGGACAAAGATGGTCACCGTAGCATTGCCAGTAACAGTAAAAACCTGGGAACCTCCCTAACAGCCCCTACAAGGAGAAGAGTTAAGAAACTATAATTCCTTCGTCTTATGTAACGCTAGGCATTGGATAAAAAGGACAAGATGGTTCTCCACAAAATGATAAAGATCTTTAAGACGTGCTCTAGAGTTGAGCACAAAAAGCAATCTGAGGAGGGATTTGTTTTGGACGATGCCTCTCCTATATTAGCACATAACACTACCATATATTTCAGAAAGGGACATACGTAGATACACAGATAAGCATCTGATAACTGGTTATCCCTGAGACTCTGGGCTTAGGTGTCAATTTTTTCTTTATTGTATATTAATGTTACCTGATACATACGAAAGTTTATGTGTACCATACTAGGTATAAAGCATACTGCACCAAACATCTGTGGGCTCACCATGCAAGTACTTAACTCGCCAATAGTTTGTACACACCCACCTGTCCCCCACCGCATGTCCTTGCTTCCCTGCTTCCATCCCAGCTACAGAGAACCACCATGATACCTTTTGTATTGATCATGTCTTTGCTTTTTTAAAAAATATGCAATATTACCACATATATATATATTTAAACTGTATTTAGCATAGTGTTACTTAGTTTTTTAACTCAAAAAAATTATCTCACTGTCATCTTCTGGAATTCTATTTTTTCCCCTCTCTCTCAATATTATGTTTCCAGGATGTATCCATTCATTCCATTACATATAACACGTTCATTCATTTCCACAGTTGGAAACAATTCTGTGATGTGATGTATCACCATATATTTATCCATCCTCCTGTCAATGGCCATTTAGGTGGTTTTTAGTGTTTGCTATTTTGCAACTGCAGCCAACAGCATTCATACATTTCTCCTGGGTTTATACTCATGGGAGGGTTTGCTGGGTCAGGCGTGCCAATGTTCGAATTTGAGGGATAACCTCCAACTGTCTCCCAGGAAGTCGGCCTCTCTGTTAAGGTTTCCACCTTGTGCTTCACTTGACTTTGAAGGTGCCCCGCCTGGCGGGGCCGGCCTCGCCCACCTCCGCACCCCGCGACCGCCAGCCGCCCACCTGGAAGCGTGCGCCCGCTCACCTTTGTTCTCCTGCTTGAGCTCCTCCTGCAGCAGGTCCGTTTGCCGGTTGCCCAGCACGAAGGCAAGGAAGGAGAGGATGAGGGCGTTGAGGATGCCGATGATGGCCAGGATGTACGCCCAGCGCACCGAACAGTCCCCCAGGGAGTACTTCCCGGTCTTGGCCCCACACATGTCCCGGATCGTCTCGGCGTCCCAGCCGTCGGGGAAGATCATGCAGCCCAGCACGAGGCACAGAGCTGAGGGGGCGCCAGGCCGAGCCCACCGCCAGGGTCAGGAAGGAAGAGAGAAGGGGAAGATTACTTCCCAGAGCCTGAGGACCACCAGGAGGCCCCCTGAGGCTGGGCCCCGCTCCCCCGCACCGCCCATCAACCCAAGAGCCTATGAACCACCCTCTGTGGATCCAGAAACTCTAAACCCTGGGAGGGCCTCATGCCTTGGGGAGCAGAAACTTTCCAAAGCACAATGCCATCGCCTGCCCCCATCAAATCAACTCCTCCTCCGGGAAGGCTTCCTGGAAATAGGAGAAAATAGCAAACCAGGGTCACCTCCTTCAGCTCCCTTTAGCATCTTGGCCATGCTTACCCTCTCCCATCCTCACCATTCTTTATTTTTTATTTTTGTCATTTACTCAACAAATTTTTATTGAGAGCCCTTTTCCGGGCTCAGTAGGCCACCTCCAGCTGTGACCTTCCCCTCCTGGCAGAGAGTTTACGACTATGTCCACTGGCTTTATGTTGCCTTTTTTAGTGCCTGACAGTCCGCCAGTTACTGTTACTGTGTCTGAGACCTGAGGTCACCACAAGGCTCAGGTTGGGGCAGAGGGGCCCTTGACCCCCCCGCCAGGCCCACAGGTGCTTAACCTGGGTTTTAGATGACAGTGATGACAAAGTGGGAGTGGCGGTCAGTTCTGCCCACTGTCTAGGAGGCACATCTCGTTCGTTGCCAGGATGGGGAGGGGGACAGCTGGCTTTGCCATCTCTTTCCCTCATCTACCGTACGAGGAAGTGCTCCCCACGGCACAGACTCTTCCCTGCCTCGAGTTCTGCCTCCTCTGGCCTCACCCCGACCTTCTAACAGGACAGTCCTTCCACACTCCCCTAGGGTGTGCTCCTTATACTGACACAGGGCGCCCCTGACGGCACTGTGATCTTACACACTCAAACACACACACACACACACACACACACACACACACACGTTGGAGCAGGCCTTCCTCCCCTCTCCAAAGCGCTCGCCTTCTCCAAGACAATTCTTAGCTCAAGTGAAAGACACCTCTAATAAATGGCTGGGGAAAAGAGCTCGTGGCAAAGGGAATGGCAAATGCAAAAAGGCCCTGAGGCAAGAATGAGCTTGGTGAGTTAAAGAATTCAACAAGTTTGAAGATGCCCTTTAGATACCCAAATGGAGACGGAAACTCAGGGAGAAATCAGGGCTGGGGATATAAATGTGGGAGCTGTGGGCATGTAAATCCCTAGGACTGGACGTTATGGAAACTGAAGAGAAGGCCCAGGACGGAGCCGAGGGGCGCTCTAGCAATTATGAGGTGGGAAGAGAGGAGGAGCCTACGGAGAGGGCTTGACCCAGCCACCTTCCCAAATTTCCCTAACACTCTTCAGGACCCTCCAGGACCCTCCAGGACCCGGGAGAGGGGAGGAGGGTCAAATGCCAGGGATGGGGGGGAGTGGGAGACGGGGCGCCTAAGTCCTTCACATCTGCAGGGTCCTTTGAGGAGGGGCGGGGGAGGCTGCACTCCCACCTCCACGTCCTCGGCCCTGAATCTCCAGCTTGAGGCAAGGGTGAGGAAAGAGCCTGGGAGGGGCAAAACCCACCCAGTCCCTCCTCCTCTCCCGGTACAGTGTTTCCTCTCCAGCCCAGAGCTTCCCCGTCACCATGGAAACCGCGGCAGTAGCCTGCAGGTGGTCCTCCTCCCTCTGCAAGCTCAGCGTTCAAAGAGGTTTTCTCCCGGGGCTCTGCGCCTGCACGTTCTCTCTGTCTCGCTGCCTCATCACTTACGTGTCTCTCTAGTCGTGTCTCCATTCCTTTCTCTTCTCCACCCTTTTCATCTTTTTTTGCCTCTCTCTCCACACCCCTCCCCCTCTCTCTCCAGCTAGTCTATACAGTGCTTAATCCTCAGTCTTGACCCTCACTCTTCCCTTTTCTCCTTAGATCTCAGCATCTGACATTCATTCAACACCCCTCCTCTTCTCTCTGCCTTTTCTTGCTTGTCTTCCTTCCCTTTATCTACCCCTCGCCCTTTCCTCTCTCTGCCTCTCCCTTCATATATTCCACAAATAAATTCTGAGTGTCTTCTATGTGTCAGGCACTATGCAGGGTGCTGGGGACACTGCCAGTCACGGTTTCTTGTCCTCAGGAGCGGAGGTGTATAGAGATGAATCAAATCAAATCAACACACAAATAGAATATTTATACATGTCAGGGAGCAACTGGAAGGAGACCCAGGATGACAGGGCGCTCAGAGAAGGCGTTGGGGCGGGGAGCGGGGTGGGGGGGACCTCTCTCTCCATCTCTCACTCACTCTCTCTGCCTCCTTTACTCTGCAGTGTTTTAGGTGGTGGCTATGGGGCCCCAGAGGCTGCTCTAGGAACTACAAACACCCAGGAGTAAAGCAAGTGGAGAAAAGCCAATCAGACAGGTTTCCTGAGACCTGGGGCAGGAGAGGAAGAGACCTCTAGGGACAGCATAGACCAGGTAGGTGATCAAGAGGCTCAACGATCAGGAGGTGGAATAACTAGAGACAAGGCAGCCTTCAGCATCCCTGTGTGCTGGATGAGGAAACCATGGCTGAGGTCTCTGAAGTCCAAGTTCAAGTCTCTTGGAAATAATGAGCTAGCTGAAGAGCCACCTGCTATAAGGCATAGACACAGGTGCAGGGTGCAGGGTGGGGTAAGTGGGGTGCATTGTGGGATGTACAGCATCACCCCTGGCCTCTACCCACCACCCACAGTCATAGTGATTAAAAAAAAAAAAAGTCTCAAGCCACTGTCAAATGTCCCGTTGGGGGCAAAGATGTCCCTGGTTGAGAACCGCTGGTCTAGGGGAAGGGGCCTTCGGATGGGGCACCAATATCCAGTCACCCTAGAGTCTGCTGACTTCCCAAGCAGCCAGGTGGTGGTGGACAAATTTAAGATTAACAATATTACTGTTATTAATAATATAATAACGATAACAAATAGTATTGAGTGCTTAACTATGTGCCAGGGTGTGAAGCTCCTACCATGCATGATCTCATTTAATCCTATAGCAAACCTGAGGCTCAGAGAAACTAAGTAGTACCGTATCCACGTCACACAGCTAGGAAGTGGCGGGCTCTGTGTTCAAACCCAGACAGGTCTTTACTTAATGTTTCTCTCTGAATAGACTCACTTCTTCTTTGGCCGTGCCACGCGGCTTGTGGGATCTTAGTTCCCCAACCAACCAGGGACTGAACCCAGGCCCTCAGCAGTAAAAGCTCGGAGTTCCAACTACTGGACCGCCAGGGAATTCCATAGACTCACTTTGTAACTGAGAGGCATTTACTGTAAAAGGAAGCTTTACATCACTATCAAAGAAAAGGAAACCAGGATCATTTACCATAGATAGAAGGCAACTATCAACATAAGTATAGTAAAAAACAAAACATTGTTCTTAGGTTCTAGCTGGATACTTTTCCCTGCCAAATGATCTGAGACACCTCAAAGCACCTTAAAAAGGAAGGAAATTCTGACACAGGCTACCACGTGGAGGAATCTTGAGGAC
Source organism: Phocoena phocoena (assembly GCF_963924675.1). Classification (NCBI taxonomy): domain Eukaryota; kingdom Metazoa; phylum Chordata; class Mammalia; order Artiodactyla; family Phocoenidae; genus Phocoena; species Phocoena phocoena. Next base: position 7,358,016 of record NC_089228.1, on the reverse strand, counting down.
ATTATGCTAAATTATATGAGCCAGTCACAAAAGGTCAAATATTGTATGATTCCACTTATATGAGGAACCAAGAGCAGTCATTCCTAGAGGCGGAAAGCAGAATGCTGGTTGTCAGGGACTGGGGGCGGGGCGTGGGGAGTTAGTGTTTAATGGGGACAGAGTTCTGCACGTGGAAAGAGTTGTGGGGACAGATGGTGAGGGTGGTTGCACAACAGTGTAAGTGTTCTTAATGGCACAGAACTGGACATCTAAGAGTGGGTAAAATGGTAAATTTTATGTTATGTGTATTTTACCAAAAAAAAAAAAAAAAAAAAAGAAAAAAGAAAGAGGAAGGAAGGGAGGGAGGAAAGGGAACACAGAAAATGACACGACGTATTTTCCTCATGGATGTGTATGTAAATGCACACAAAAAGATCAGGAAAAATAGAAATTACGTTCATAATAGTGGTGGCCTCTGGGCAGGGAGTGGGTGGGGACTTTAGCCTGTTTGTAATGCTTCAGCTTTTCACGGAGTGAATGTATTCATGTATTACTCATAAAATTAAAAGAAACATAATTTAAAATATTGGTTTTTCAAATAATATACATACGTAAGCTTGCATGTCTATAAACATTTCTGGAAGAATACAGAAGCAACTTAATGATGGGAACCTCTGAAACACTGCCTGGGGTGGAGGAGGAAAGGAGGGAGACACTTTTTATTCTCTGCCCTCCTGTACTGTTGGAAAGTGTTTAACATTTGCATATATTACTTTTATGATAAAAATGATAATATTATGTCCAGTCCTTTGCCACCTATGTCTGGCCATGAAATCCTCTTACACTTTTAAAATATAATTAAGCAACTAAAGGAAAGTTAAAAGGAAAAACAATACTTGAGTTTGGGGAATGAACCCAGGATGAGACTAAAAAAGTGATGAAGTTAAGAGAAAATATACAATATACGTGGGTGTTTGTTTCCTTTAAAGCCTGTGGTGTAAATGTGTCTTTATGTAAAGCTTTTTAATTATGCATTTTATGCTTAACTATTTTAATAGAGTTTCATTATGACACCATGACACTATCCTCAAGGGACATACACTGAGCCGATCACTCCTAAAGGGAGGGCTTTGTTTATGCTCAGCTGTCCCCTCCATGCCTGATGCACCCCGGCTGCTACCCATTACTAGGGGGTCAGATTGGATGTCCCCCAGGGCTTTCTGTCCCTGAGCAGACTCCAAAGAGGCTTGATATGGACTGAACTGTGTCCCCATAAAAGTCATATTTTGAAGCCGTAACCTCCAATGTGAGAGTATTTGTGGAAGGGGTCTTGGGGAGGTAATTAGGGTTAGATGAGGTCATGAGAGTGAGGCCCCATGATGGGATTAGTGCTCTTATAAGAAGAGATACCAGAGAGCTTGCTCTCTCGCTGCACCTGCCACCTGACGACGCAGCAAGAAGGTGGCCGTCTGCAAGCCAAGAAGAGGACTCTCACCAGAACCAGACCATGCTGGTCTGGAATTCTAGGTCTTGGAATTCTAGTTTCCTGAACTATGGGAAAATAAATGTAAGCCACCCAGTCTATGGTATTTTGTTATGGCAGCTACATGCAACAACTTGGATGCCTCTTAGAGTCATAACATTGGGGAAAAATGTGACTTCATTTATATAACATTCACACTGATAACACTGGTTACTTCTAAGGAGGGGATTGAGGAGCCAAGGATAGGACAGGACGGAGACCTTGTACTGCTAACCTGCTACACCTTTTGAATTCAGGACCACGTGAATAAGTGACCTACTGAAACCTTAAGGTAGGTGGGAGTTGGTCACTAATAAGTGACTATTGCCAGAGATTTTTTCACTCACTTGGAATGATATAATTAAAGCAACAAAGAATTGCAATGCGCAAGCCAAATGGAGCTCACAGAAATAATCACAAAAAAAACGTAAAACTGAAAATCTCTAGACCCCTTTTGACTGAGCTTGCCAATTTCTAGGAATTTATTCTAAGAAAATGCTCAAGGATCTGCTCTAAGATTTAGCTATGAGGATGTCTATCACATCTTTATTTGCAAGAAAGAGAAGAAGGAAGAGAGCAGGAAAAGAAGGGAGGAAGAGAGGGAGAAATAATAAAAGAAGGAAGGAAAGAAAGAAGCAACTAATTATCCAACAACACAGGAATATTCTTTCATACCATGGAATACTACTCCCCTATTAAACTATACTGAGGAAGATTTAATGATACAGAAAATACTTATGATATGTTAGGTTTCAAAAGGATGTGAAAAATAATGTACAATATAATTTCATTTTGGGAAGAAATACTTACATAGTTATAGCAAATAGTTATATAAAATTTACCACATCAGGAACTATGCTAAGTATCTACACACATTACTTCATTTAATCCCCACAACACTCTGTGGAGTAGGTACTATTATTATCTTCTTTTTACAGTTGAGGACACAGAGGCACAGAGAGGTCATCCAAGTTATCCAAGGTCACACAGCTGGTAAGTTACAGAACCAGGATCTGAACCCAGACAGTCTGGCTCCAGAGCCTGCTCATAACCAGTACTCTATACTGTTACGACTTCAGACCAACAGTTAAGTTGACTGTTTCTGGGAAAGTGAGATTATGTGTGTAATCTTGGTCATCTATATTCTCCAATCTTTGTACAAAGAACAATGATAATTTTACAAAGCTGTAAAAAGTCCTAGAAAAGGTGAGATATACAGAGAAGCAGTATAGCACAGAATGCACGGATGGCTGCTCGTATCCTGTATCTTCTATGAGTCCCTTCCTCACATTTAGGAAGGTTTTTCTAGAAAGAACCAGGCTGACTTGGGGGCTGAGAGAAGCCCGGAGAAGGACCTGTGTCGGCACCACGACCACAGCTTTCCAAGGGAGCGCCTCCCCAGGCCTGGTGCACTAGGGGGCTGTAGGGAGACACCCCCCACACACACACCCTAAGAAGGAGGTTGTCCTCATGTCCCTCACACCAGCTCTGTCCTGCCCCCAAGGGCAGGGGCTTATCGTACAAGGGAGACCAGACCTCTCCTAACAGTCAACCCCACCCGCTGGATTTGAAGATCCAGGCCCAATTTTAGTGCCTCCATCAGCTGGGGAGCTCGGAGGGGACGGGACTTTCGTTCCTGGGCTCCCTACACCCCATCCAGCACCCAGATTATGGGGACACCCTGACTCCTCCATTTCCCTCACCCCCAGTCCAGTCCACTTGCAAGGCCGACTGTCTTGACCTCCAAAAAATATCTCGGACTGACCTCTTTTCTCCATCTCCACTGCCACTATCTGTCCAAGCTGCCATCATCTCCCTCCTGGAAGACCGCAGTGGCCTCCTAACTAGTTTCTCTGCTCCCATCCTTGCCCCATCATCTGTTCTCCACTCAGCATCCAGAGTGAGCCGTCAAAAGCAGATGGTGACACTCCCCTGCTCAATACCCTTCAAAAGCTTCCCACTACGCTCAGGATAAACCCTGACGCCTGGTCCTGGCCTGTGTGACCCACAGGCTCACCCCACTTTCCCCCACGCCATTCGGCCTCTCGATCCGTACACTCCAGCCACCCTGGGCCTCCCTTCTAACCCTAACCCTGTCAACATTTCTAGTTCAGCCCCCCTGGAGGGCTTGGCACTGACTGTTCCCTCTCCCTGGGACACTTCCTCCAAGCCATTCAGTCCCCGGCTCGTGGTTCCTGATCTTGAGGAGACTACTGTTTAGTAGGGGGACTGTTAAGAACACAAGTAGGGGCTTCCCCGGTGGCGCGGTGGTTGAGAGTCCGCCTGCCGATGCAGGGGACACGGGTTCGTGCCCCGGTCCGGGAAGATCCCACGTGCCGCGGAGCGGCTGGGCCCGTGAGCCATGGCCGCTGAGCCTGCGCGTCCGGAGCCTGTGCTCCGCAACGGGAGAGGCCACAGCAGTGAGAGGCCCGCGTACCGCAAAAAAAAAAAAAAGAACACAAGTAATTGTATCTGTTGTCACAGATGCTGTTATGGAGAGATGGGACGCCCATCACTTTGTGTGGTAATTATTTGGGAACAGTATTTACTCCACCAGCCCTGGGCCCAGCCTGCATGGAGCCCACACACAGCCTCTTGACAACCTTTGAATCCGCTGCATCCCCCGCTACCCTGGCTCGGCTCTGCCACACTCATCTCAAGGGCTCGGTCAGAAAGCTCCCGCCGCTCTCCCCGCATCCTGCCTCACTCCTCCAGTCTGGCCCAGGCCCATCCAGGTGGCTCCGTCCCTTCCGCGTCCCTCTGACTCCTCCAGGCAGCCGTCCTTTCTCAAGGCTGTCCTTCTCAGTTTCTCTGTTGCTAATCTGAGCAGCTGCTCTGGCGCCTCTCTCCAAGCCGCCTTTTCTGGCTCCTCCTCGACCTGCATCTTGGTGTTTCGAGGCTGTCTCCTCTTTTCCCTCTACACACTCTCCCCAGGCAATTTCACCCACACTCAGACTGACATCTAACATCTCCAGCTGAGACCTCTTTCCTCGGTTCGAGGCCGGATACCCAACAGCTGGTCAGAACCCTCCTCCTGTGGGTCTCATAGGGACCGCAAATTCAGCATTTCCCAGACTGAGCGGATCTCCCTGCTGTGTCCTTTGGGAATGTCATTCCAAGACCAAATCATTCAACGAGAGGACCCCGCGTCACCTGCAAGGCCTGCCTGTCCTCACCCCGCCCCCCCACACACACCTACTGGGCTCCTAAATAGGTCTCCAGTTTTCTCCTCCTCCCGTCCCCCGGCCTCAGCCCCTCTCACCTGGACCACTGCCACTGCTTTCCCCCCAGGCTCCTGGTCTCCCATCAGGCCTCCATCAGTCCCTTCCCTGCAGCAACTGCCCAAGTCACCTTTCTTTTCTTTTTTTTTAAATTTATTTATTTTTGGCTGCACTGGGTATTCGTTGCTGCTCGCAGGCTTTCTCTAGTTGCCGTGAGCGGGGGCTACTCTTCGATGCGGTGCGCGGGCTTCTCATTGTGGTGGCTTCTCTTGTTGCAGAGCACGGGCTCTAGGCATGCGGGCTTCAGTAGTTGCGGTGTGTGGGCTCAGCAGTTGCGGCTCGCGGGCTCTAGAGCACAGGCTCAGTAGTTGTGGCGCACAGGCTTAGCTGCTCCGTGGCATGTGGGATCGTCCCGGACCAGGGCTCGAACCCGTGTCCCCTGCATTGGCAGGCAGATTCTTAACCACTGCGCCACCAGGGAAGTCCCCAAGTTATCTTTCTAAACCCACACCTGGCCCTGGTCATTCCCATGCCTACAAGTAATTGCCCATAACCTAAGAATAAGACCCCAAACTTCAAGGCCCAACTTTCAGAGCTCCCCTGCTTTTCCAGGTGTATTTCCCAGTTCTCCCCAGTTTTCAACCTTTCCTCCCTGGTTGTAGCACAGACCATGGAATGTTGGAACCAAAGGGTTATGATGAAAGTCACACGACAGCTAATAACAACTGCTATTTGGCAAATTGGGTTTCCTTTGTGCCAGGGTGTGTACACACATTCTCAATCAATCCTTTAACAGCCCCATGAGCTAGTTACTATTATGGTCCCCATTTTATAGGGGAGGAAACTTAGAGTCAGAAATTGTATAACCTTCCAAAGGACACTTAGTTGGTAATGCCATACTCAGGATTCAAATTCAGGTTGGCTGACTGCTGAGCATGCTGCCTCCGAAGGAGCGGGTGGTGGAGCTAGGACTTAAATCAGAGCTTATCATTCAGGGACTTCCCTGGCGGTCCAGTGGTTAAGACTCCACGCTCCCAATGCAGGGAGCACAGGTTCGATCCCTAGTCAGGGAACTAAGATCCCATAGGCCGCACTGCACGGCCAAAAAAAAAAAAAAAAGGAAAAGAGCTCATCATTCATTCATTCAATAGACACTTATTAAGCACCTACTATGTGCCAGCCCAGACTCCTGATCCAGGGCTCTCCTTATGCCATTAAACAGCTCTGGGATAAAAGGTTGATAATGATGAATAACGTGAAATGGAATGAAAAGAATAAGACAAAAATAAGAGGCTGTCAGAATAAGAACAGTTCAGCCCTCATCCTCTCGACACCTCCAGCCCATCCTCTCTACCAACAACCAGATCTATGACTCCCCCCCGCTCAAAACACTCCAAGGCCGTTCTAGGTATTATACTACACTCAGGAGCCATATAGGAGGGAACTGATGATTTGCTTATGTCGAGAAAAAACAAATTTCACCATGAGGAAAACATCCATAGACAAAGTCAAAAGATAAACTGGGAGACAATATTTGTAACGTATCACAAAGAGCTAACTTTTTTAATTTATAAAGAGTTCTTACAAATCAGAGGAAAAATACCATTAGCCTGGTAGAAAAATATTTCTGAACTGACAGTTTACAGAAAACATACAGGTACACCTCGGAGATACTGCGGGTGCAGTTCCAGACCTCCACAATAAAGCAGATATCACAATAAAGGAGTCACACAAATTTTTTTTGGCTTCCCAGTGCATATAAAAGTTATGTTTACACTATACTATAGCCTATTAAGTGTGCAACAGCATTATGTGTAAAAAAATGTACAAACTTAAAATACTTTATAGCTAAAAAAAGCCAAAACAATTACAAAGATCACTAATCACAGATCACCCATAACAAATATAACAATGAAAAAGTATGAAATATTGTGAGAATTACCAAAATGTGACGCAGAGACACAAAGTGTACCAAATGCTATTTGGAAAAATGGCACCGACAGACTTGCTCAACACAGGGTTGCCTCAAACCTTCAATTTGTTTAAAACAAACAAAAAAAGGCAATGTCTGTGAGGTGTACTAAAGTGAATTGCGATAAAATAAGGTCGGCCTGTATATATAAAAGATGCTCGACCTCATTCATAAAAGAAAGACAAATTACTATCATAAGAGAGTACTTTTTCCCATCAGTTTGGCAAAAATAAAATATTTGACAACACAGTTGGCAAGAATGCGGGGAAACAGGTACCCTCGTACATTGTTGCTGGAAATGTAACTCTGCATAACTTCCACGGAGGGGACCTGACTGGATCTGTCAAAATTGTAAACATAAAGACCATTTAATCCAGCAATTCCACTCTAGGCCTTTATGTTATCCTTATACTTACATATGTATCAAATTATATACATCATCCACTGAAACACTGGGATAGCAAGATATTGTAAATAACTTAAATATTGATGACATAAAAGATGACACATCCACACAGAAGTATATTATGCAGCTCTTAAGAAAAAAGCAGCTCTCTGTACACTGATCTGGAACAATCTCCAAGATGTGTTGTTGAATTTAAAAAGCAAGACAAACCAAGTGTTTAGTGTGCTACCATTTGTGGTGGTTTATAAATATGTCCACAACTTTCTAAATATACTTCCTTTCGAGAGGAGGAGCTGAATTCTCCTCCCCTTGAATGTGGGCTGGATTTAGTAACTCACTTCTAACAATAGAGTGTGGCAGAAGTGGTCTGTGATATCTGAGATTAGAACATAAAAGGCATTTGCTACGACAAAGGAGGCAAGAATGTACAATGGAGAAAAGACAGTCTCTTCAGCAAGGGGTGCTGGGAAAACTGGACCACTGCATGTAAGTTAGTGACAGTAGAACACTCCCTCACAGCATACACAAAAATAAACTCAAAATGGCTTAAAGACCTATATATAAGACACGACACCATAAAATCTTAGAAGAGAACATAGGCAAAAGGTTCTCTGACATAAATCATAGCAATATTTTCTTAGATCAGTCTCCCAAGGCAAAAGAAACCATCAACAGAATGAAAAGACAACCTACAGAAAGGGAGAAAATATTTGCAAATCATGTAACTGACAAGGGGTTAATATCCAAAATATATAAACAGCTCATACAACTCAATAGCAAAGGAACCAAATAATCCAATTTTAAAATGGGTGGAACACCTAAATAGACATTTCTCTGAAAAAAGACATACAGATGGCCAACAGGCACGTGAAAAGACGCTCAACATCACTAATTATTAGAGAAATGCAAATCAAAACTACAATGAGGTACCACCTCACACTGGTCAGAACGGCCATCATTAAAAAGTCCACAAATAACAAATGCTGGAGAGGGTGTGGAGAAAAGGGAACCCGCCTACACTGTTGGTGGGAATGTAAATTGTTGCAGCCACTATGGAGAACAGTACAGAGATTCCTTAAAACAGAAAAAATAGAGGGCTTCCCTGGTGGCACAGTGGTTGAGAGTCTGCCTGCCAATGCAGGGGACACGGGTTCGTGCCCCGGTCCGGGAAGATCCCACATGCCGCTGAGCGGCTGGGTCTGTGAGCCATGGCCGCTGAGCTTGCGCGTCCGGAGCCTGTGCTCCGCAATGGGAGAGGCCGCAACACTGAGAGGCCCGTGTACCGAAAAAAAAAAAAAAAGAAAAAAAATAGAGCCACCATATGATCCAGCAATTCCACTCCTGGGCATATATCCAGAAAAGATGAAAAAGATGTGGTATATATATACAATGGAATATTACTCAGCCATAAAAAAGAATGAAATATTGCCATTTGCAGCAACATGGATGGACCTAGAGAATATAATACAAAGTGAAGGAAGTCAAACAGAGAAAGACAAATATTATATGATATCACTTACATGTGGAATCTAAAAATAATACAAATGAACCTATATACAAACCAGAAACAGACTCACAACTAGAAAACAAATTTATGGTTACCAAAGGGGAAAGGGAGGGGGGGAGAGGGATAAATTAGGAGTATGGGATTAACAGATAGAAACTACTACAATACATAAAATAGATAAGCAACAAGGATTTACTGTATAACACAGGAAACTATATTCAATATCTTGTAATAACCTATAATGGAAAATAATCTGAGAAATGTATGTATATAACTCAATCATTTTGTTGTACATGTGAAACTAACACAATATTGTAAATCAACCATACTTCAATTAAAAAAAAAAAAAAAGGCAGTGGGATGGCCAAAATAATCATGAAAAAGAACAAAGTTGGAGGACTCACACTTCCTGATTTGAAAACTCACTACAAAGCAACAGTAATCAAGACAGACTGTTACTGGCATAAGGATAGACATACAGATCAATGGAACAGAAGTGAGAGTCCAGAAATTAACCCATGGTCAATTGATTTTTGGCAAGGGTGCCAAGACCATTCAGTTGAGAAAGAACACTGTTTTCAATAAACGGTGCAGGGACAACTGGAGAGCCACATTCAAAAGAATGAAGTTGAACTCTTACTTTACACCATATACAAAAATTAACTCAAATGGATGAGAGCCCTAAGTGTAAAAACTAAAACTATAAAACGCTTAGAAGAAAACAGAGGTAAATTTTTGTAACCTTGGGTTTGGCAATGGATTCTTAGAAATGACATCAAAAGCACAAGCAACAACAACAAAAAGATAAACTGGACTTTGTGTAAATTTAAAACTTTTGTGCTTCAAAGAACACCATCAAGAAAGTGAAAAGACAGCCATAGAACGGAAGAAAATATTTGCAAATCATATATCTGATAAGGGACTTATAACAAGTGTATAAAGAACTCTTACAACTCAATAGTAAAAAGAAAAATAATCCAATTTTTAAATGGGCAAAGGGGAAGGGAATGAGGGGAGGAAAGAAATAGGCGAGACAGATTAAAAGGTACAAACTTCCAGTTGCAAAATAAATGAGTCATGGCTATGAAGTGTACAGTGTGGGAAGTACAGTCAATAAATATATGTTTATATGGTAACATACAGTAACTAGACTCATCATGGTGATCATTTTGAAATATACAGAACTATCAAATCACTGTGTTGTATGATAGGAACTAACAGTGTTGTAGGTCAATTATACTTCAAAAAAAAAAAAACATAGAAAAAGAGAACAGACTTGTGGTTACCAGAGGTGGGGGTGGGGGGAGAGACAACTGGATGAAGGCAGTCAAAAGGTACAAACTTCCAGTTATAAGGTAAACAAGTGCTAGGGATGTCATGTACAGCATCAAAAATATAATTACCACCTCCGTATGTTATCTATGAAAGCTGTTAAGAGAGTAAATCCTCAGAGTTCTCATCACACACAAAAATTTTCTATTTCTTTAATTTTATATCTATATAAGATGATGGATGTTCACTAAGCCAAATTATGCTGTACACCTGAAACTTATACAGTGCTGTATGTCAACTGTATCTCAATAAAACCGGAAGAAAAAAATGGGCAAAGGATCTGAATAGGTGTTTCTCCAAAGAAGGTATATAAATGGCCAACAAGTGCACGAAAAGATGCCTAACACCACTAATCATTAGGGAAATGGAAATCAAAACCACGAGTTACCAGTTCACACCCAGGAGGATGGCTGTAATCCAAAAGTCAGATAATAACATAAGTGTTGATGAGGATATGACTAAGCACCTTCACACACTGCTGGTGGGAAAGTAAAATGGTACTGCCCCTTTGGAGTACAATCTGGCAGTTCTTCAAAACGTCAGAGTTGCCACCTGAGCCAGCAATTAGACTCTCGGGAATATATCCAAGGGAAATGAAAACGTGTGTCCACACAAAAACCTGTACACAAGTGTTCATAGCAACATTACTCATAATAGCCAAAAGGTGGAGACAATCCAAGTGGCCATCAGCTGATGACCGGATAAACAAAATGCAGTATATCCATACAATGGAATATTATTCAGCTGTAAAAAGGAATGAAGTATTGACCCATGCTGCAACATGAATGAACCTTGAAAACATTATGCTAAGTGAAAGATGCCAATCACAAAGACCACTTATTATATGATTCCATTTATACAAAATGTCCAGAACAGGCTTAATAGACAGAAAGTAGGTTAGTGGCTGCTTAGAGGACAGAGAAGATGGGCATGGTAGGCTTAAGGGGAGACAGCTAAAGGATAGATATAAGGCGTCTTGAGGTTATGTAAATATCTTAAAATTGATTGTGGTAATGGTTACACAACTCTGTAAATATACTAAAAACTACTGAATTGTACACTTTATATGTGTGAATTGTGTGGCACGTGATTTAAATCTCAATAAAGCTATTACCAAAGAAGGGGGGGTGGGCATCATACCTTCTTATTTCTCTCTCTCAGAGCACTCATTCTGAGGTCTCCTCCAGCCGACCCCAGCTAAGGTCTTGGGTGCAACTTCATGAGACACCTCAAGCCAGAACTACCCATCTAAGCACTCCCAAATTCCTGTGACTCACAGAAACAGAGATAATAAATGCTTGTTGCTTTCAGCCACTAAGTTTTGGGGTAATCTGCTATGCGTAATAGATAACTAATATACCATATTTATTTTTTTTAAATATCGTTTGAATTTGCTTGTATATTTATGGGATTTCTTGGAAAGGATACTCAAGAAATGGTAAAAGTGGTTGCCCCTGGGAGGAGACTTCTGGGAGGATCACTGAGAAATGAGAGCAGGGAGGAGGCTTACATCTGATTAAACACCATTTTATCTTTTGAATTTTGTTTCCCGTGCATGTATTAACTTTTCCGAAAAGTAAGTGAAAGTCTGGAAACATTTTTAAAGATTAAAAAAAAAAAAGTCAACAAGTATCTGCTGCTTATAGACAAAGTCTAAACTCCTGACCGTGGCTTAGAAGGCAACCGCAATCCAGCCCCTCTCCACCTTCCCAGTCTCAGCTCTCACCTCCCCTTGTGCTAATTGTCTGTGGTGCCCAAAACACACCAGGCTATTTCCCTCCTCCACACCTTCAGTCATACTGTCTCTTCTGCCTGGCTCCCCTTCTCATCCTTTAAGACTCAGCTCAAATGCTGTTACTTTTTGGAAGACTTCTCTGGCTGTCCTTAATGTGTCAGAAGTGTGTGCCCCCAAGATACCCTTGCATGATTCAATCATTTCATATGTCATCCCATAGTGTGATGATCCAATTTCTTTCCTGCCTCTCCCATTAGACTATGAGCTTCCGGGGAGCGAGGACTCTTACTCAGGATTCCCTGAGCCTAGCATAGCCTGACACACAGAGGAGGCTGTCAGTAAAGGACTGATGTGAGAAAGAAAGGAAGGGAAAAGGGAGAGAAGGAGCAAAGCAAAAAAATGCAAGGAGGGAGGGAGGGAAGGAAGGTGGAAGGCAGGAAAGAAGGAAGGAAGGGGGGAATTGGGGGAGCAAGGAAATGAGGGAGGGAAGAGTGGGAGGAAAAAAAAAAAAGAGTGGGAGGAAAGAAATTCCCCCAATGTGCTCAGCAGTCTCGTTGCATTCAACAGAGACTCACTGGGTGAATAAAATCCCAAACCAAATCTGAAACATAAGCCAAGGAAGTGGGGAGGGATGTGGATGCATATTCTAGGCTGTAGTGACACTGCTGCTCCTGCCTCAGAGACCCCTGATGATTTAGGACACACATCCGGGAGGCTGGAAGATGCTCACCTCTGGCGCACCAACCAGCCCCTGCTGCCACCTCCACCATCAGTCTCCCCAGCGCCCACTATATCTCACACGTGCTGTTTGCCACCATGATTCTAGCACTGGGCAGTGCCTGACACATAGTAGGCTCTCGACACTGAATAAATGTGGTCAGAATCGCCTCCCTTCTGTGGATAGAGGAGTCTCACTTTGTGAGCATGGCCTTGTCTCTTCTCTCTGGGACTCAGTTTTGTGATCTGTACAACAAGGGAGTTGAGCCAGCTGATTGGTAAGACCCTTCCCAGCTGACAGTCTATGACTTCTTAAGGCCTTTGATCATCTCAGCAAATCCAAAGTCTTTCACCTGAGTAGCAGGGACCCCTCACAAGCTGCTCTTCACTCAGACTATGTCACAAGAATAACAGTGACCATTTACTGATTGTTCACACTGTATACCAGGAACCACACTCAGCATTTCAGCCCCATGGTTTCATTTCTTTCTTTCCATCACCTCTGAAGTAGGTACAATAATCACCTCCATTTTACAGATAAGGGAACTGAGGCTCAGAGAGGAAACCCACTTATCCAAGGGACACAGCTGGGAAGTGGCAAAGTGGGAATTCTAAGTCCTCCACCACTTCCCCACACTGCCCCCTCGGACCCTTGACCAGGCTTCCAGTCTGAGTCTCTACTCCAGCCAGCAACCTCCCCTTGGCTAACCTCACTCAGCCCACAGGTAAACACTGAGTACATACACCTGCCAGTTGTAACTTGTAATCTGTGTATTCACGTCCTGTGTTTCAGTTCAGGGCTAAAAACAGGTTCTAGATCCATTTAGACTCATGTGAAGCTTCAGCTCCTTCTTTCACTAGATGTGTGACCTTTGGACAAGTCATTTTAACAGATGAACAGTAAATGACATAACGAATGTGAAAGTGTCTAGCACCCGAAAATGGGAAAGACCAGGTAAAGAGTAGCAGAGATATCCTGAGAAGCCTTGAAAAACTGACCCCTGGGACTTCCCTGGTGGCGCAGTGGTTAAGAATCCTCCTGCCAATGCAGGGGACACGGGTCTGAGCCCTGGTCCGGGAGGATCCCACATGCCGCGGAGCAACTAAGCCCGTGCACCACAACTACTGAGCCCGCATGCCACAACTACTGACGCATACACGCCTAGAGCCCATGCTCCTCAACAAGAGAAGCCACCGCAATGAGAAGCCCGGGCACCGCAACGAAGAGTAGCCCCTGCTTGCCACAAGTAGCAGAAGCCCACACACAACAACAAAGACCAAACACAGCCAAAAATTAATTGATTAATTAATTTTTAAAAAAAAGAAAAGCTGACCCCTAACTCCACAAAGAGCCACCTGAGTCTCCCAGCCTCTCTACTTAGCATTCGACTCTTCTGGCAAATTCATCCTGTCTCTATTCCCATCCTGAATGTTCCTTTATAAATCCTTGGGCTTTCTAGTTAGACAGACTGTTACAATTCTGGCTCCACCACTTACCCCCTGTATGACCTTGGACAAATGACTCTTTCCTTTCAGAGGCTCAGTGTTCTCATCTATGAAATATTCATAGTGGTACCTACCCCATAGGATTTTTGTGAGGATTCAATGACAGTATGCATGTAAATGCTTAGCATATGCTCAAGCATATAGTAAAGGCTCAGAAAATGTTAACTATTTTTTTCCTGATTATTATCAAAAAATTTGGATTTACTCAGCAGGCGGTTCGAAGCTACGACCACTGTTGTTAATAAACAGTTAATAAACAGTGTTAATAAACAGTTAATAAACAGTTAATAAACAGTGGTCATAGCTTCGAACCGCCTGCTGATTAAATCCAAATTTTTTGACCCAGTACTCAGAGCCTTGCACACTGTAGCCCCATCATTCCTTCCTGGCCTCTTTCACTGCTGCTCCCCTACGTGGATGCCACACTCAAGCCGGATGTGGCTTTCTCTCCTCTGTGTCTCTCCGTCCATGATCTTCCTCTCCATTCAGAATGCTCTCTCGCAACTCACACCTGTCCACACCCAGCCTCACTCAAGCTTCACCTCCCAACTAAGGCGGTATCCTCCTCAATTGCCCTGGTCTTCCACAGCACCTAAAGCTGAGCACGTATTAGTGCTCAGACTGTCCAGGATGAGGCCTCTGTCTGCACTTGTCTAACCCACAGTAGCCCTCTTCCAGTGGTCACACCTGATTCCCCTCTGTGGGAATTTATCTTTCTCCCCTATCAGTTCATGTGTCCCAGGAATGGGTATGTGGCCGAGACCTGAGACAGTAACACTGATTAATTAAGAGGCAGACACTTGACCAAAGCTAGACAATCAGAATCAGCCCTGGAACTTTTGCTGGAACCATTGAATAAAAGCTCTTTTTTATTCCACAGGCATCACTAAGCTGAAGCAATGTAAATTCAGAGCTGCTGGTAGCCTTACTTATAACCGTCAAGAGAGAAGTGAATTTAAAAGTGAGCCAACACAGAGGAACCAGGAAATGGAGACTGACTGATTTTTTTTAATATTTATTTATTTATTTGGCCGCACTGGCACTCAGGATATTCGTTGCTACATGCAAACTCTTAGTTGCAGCATGTGGGATCTAGTTCCCGACCGGGGATCAAACCCAGGCCCCCTGCATAGATAGGGTGTGCGGAGTCTTAGCCACTGGACCACCAGGGAAGTCCCAAGAGATTGATTTTTTTTTTGGAGTATAATTGCTTTACAATGTTATGTTAGTTTCTGCTATATAACAAAGTGAATCGGCTATATGTATACATATATCCCCATATCCCCTCCCTCTTGCCTCTCCCTCCCACCCTCCCTATCCCACCCCTCTAAGTGGTCACACAGCACCGAGCTGATCTCCCTGTGCGCTGCAGCTGCTTCCCACTAGCTATCTATTTTACATTTGGTAGTGTATATATGTCGACACTACTGAGAGACTGATTTTTAATGACGTTATTTGAGCATCTGGATCCATCCGTGCCTGAAGCCAGTGCTCTTGACTTTTAATGTATGTGAGCCAAAAACACTACCCTCTTTACCTTATTTTATTTTACTTTTTTTTTTTTTTTTCCCCGGTACGCGGGCCTCTCACTGCTGTGGCCTCTCCCGTTGCGGAGCACAGGCTCCGGACACGCAGGCTCTGCGGCCATGGCTCATGGGGCCAGCCGCTCTGCAGCATGTGGGATCTTCCCAGACCAGGGCATGAACCCGTGTCCCCTGCATCGGCAGGCAGACTCTCAACCACTGCACCACCAGGGAAGCCCTTTATCTTATTTTAATTTACTTAAGGCAGCTTGAGTTGGGCTTCTGTCACTTTTCACTGAAAGACTGCTGACCTAGATTCACCTAGATGGTAAGCTTCCTGAGAGCAGGGATTGCCCACATGCTGCATGGCATGGCCAATAAACAGCTTGAGTAAATGTTCACTTGAACAAGAACCATACAACAGGCATTCTCTCTCTTTTTTTTTTTTTTCTGTCTGCACTGCATGGCATGCGGGATCTTAGTTTCCCAACCAGGGATCAAACCTGTAGCCCCTGCAGTGGACACACAGAGTCTTAACCACTGGACCGCCAGGGAAGTCCTTCTAATTCTTATCTGATACAAATAAGGCCCTCTGCTTCTCTGCAGTTTCTCTGAGGATGACTAATTTCTCACTTTCTGAGTGGAATGATCTTGGTGAAAGAGTTATTCTAGGAGCCCCACAGGCCTGAAAGAGATACTTTAAATCCACTAATCTGATTAGTCCCCCACTGTACAGATGAGAAAACTGAGATTTAAGCTAAAAAGTGGTGGCTTAACACTACATGGTGAGTCACAGGCAGAATTAACTAAGACAACCCTCCCCCACCAGCACAATCCCATGACTTGTAGTCTAGTGCTCTGGCCTCTGCCCCTTTTTTTTTTTTTTTTTGAATTTATTTATTTATTTTTGGTTGCGTTGGGTCTTTGTTGCTGCGCTTGGGCTTTCTCTAGTTGCGGTGAGTAGGGGCTACTCTTCATTGTGGTGCGCAGGCTTCTTATTGAAGTGGCTTCTCTGGTTGCGAAGCACGGGCTCCAGGCGCGCAGGCTTCAGTAGTTGTGGCACGTGGGCTCAGTAGTTGTGGCGCACGGGTTTAGTTGCTCCACGGCATGTGGGATCTTCCCAGACCAGGGCTCAAACCCGTGTCCCCTGAATTGGCAGGCAGATCCTTAACCACTGCGCCACCAGGGAAGCCCCTGACCTCTGCCCTTTATTAAGCAAAGTAAGTCAGTCACTTAGCCAGAGCTCAGAAATCTCTAAGTAAAATACAATGAACTGCTCAACTCTGATAACTGCCCTTAGGGGTGGGGCGAAACACAAGGGAAAGAGCACTGGACCAGGAGTCATGACTAGTTTACTCTATTACTGGCTGTGTGACTTTGGGTAAGACCTTTATGTCTCTAGGCTCAGTTTCCTCTCTCTATAATGGGGGTGGAGGAAGGCAGGGTTTGAAGGAGCTGATTCCTAAGATCCCTGAAATTCTATATTTACATGGGGGTTGTTGAATAGTTCATCAAATCCCCAAGATTAAACCCACATGGATTACAGAGAATTGGATGGATTATAGCGAACTGGAAGGCCAAGAGGTCAGTAACCCATCTGCAGACTACAAATCAAGGTTCAGGATATGGGAGTTCCAGCTGAGCATATATTCTTTCCAGCTCGCCTTTTAAGAGTAGAATGGAAATCACCTTCTGGGTACTGATAAATATGGAGATACGTCCCACATCCTACAATTCTCCTTTCTCACTTTCTCCAAAATCTTAAAAGACCTCCATCTAAGTCAATTGGAGCAAGCCCACTAGAATGTCCACACTGAATAAATGCTGCCTTCTGCAAGGTAGTCCTTTTGGGAGTTTGAACAATTCTTCCAACGGGCCAGAAATTCCTCCCAGCATTTGTAACAGTCCTCTTGGGGAAGCAAACCAGCCTCGTGATTTTGCCTTCACACCTTGGCTTTCATCTCAAGTGACAGTTCTCATCTTGACCACCCATTGTGTTTTCTTCTTTTTTAATTTTTTAAATTAATTTATTTATTTGGTTGTGCTGAGTCTTAGTTGCAGCAGGCGGGCTCCTTAGTTGTGGCTGGTGCGCTCCTTAGTTGTGGCATGCGAACTCTTAGTTGCAGCACGCACGTGGGATCTAGTTCCCTGACCAGGGATTGAACCCGGCTCCCTTGCATCAGGAGCGCGAAGTCTTAATCACTGTGCCACCAGGGAACTCCCATCCATTGTGTTTTCTACACTTGGCCATTTCCAAAAATCATAGTCCTCCTTTAAAAAATGGAGGTTTGGGACTTCCCCGGTGGCGCAGTGGTTAAGAATCCGCCTGCCAATGAGGAGGACACGGGTTCGATCCCCGGTCCGGGAAGATCCCACATGCCACGGAGCAACTAAGCCTGTGCACCACAACTACTGAGCCCACGTGCCGCAACTACTGAAGCCCACGCACCTAGAGCCCGTGCTCCACGACGAGAGAAGCCACCACAATGAGAAGCCCGTGCACTGCAACGAAGAGCAGCCCCCACTCACCGCAACTAGAGAAAGCCCGTGCGCAGCAACGAAGACCCAATGCAGCCAAAAATAAATAAATTATTTAATTAAAAAAAAAATAGAGGTTTCCCCTCAAAGATGATGTTCAAGAGTATACACACCACAATCCAAAGACAATTTCCTACAATGTTTTGAGGAGTGGAACTATCAGCAAGTGACAGAACAGCTTCTTCAGGAGGTCTCTTTTGAAGGGGCTAACACTTGTTGAATATTCTGAGGTGCTTATTTTGAAAAACCATCTCTGGTGCATGATCACATTTCCCTTCTCTTTCTCAACCCTGGAAGGCTCTAAACGTTTTCCTTCACCAGCCTTCATCAGCCTCCTCCTCCATCCCTGCCATCCCCTGGCCCAACTGTCCTCAGCCCAACGCTCTTCCCTGCCTGCAATTAGGCAAATGCCCAAGCTGCTGAATCTTCAAAATCTGTCTTCGATTGAAAGGTAGGCAGTGATGGGGGACTCTAATGGATCCTGGAAAACTGTCTCAGCAGTTCTTACTCCCAAAAGGCCCTTCTCTGGTTTTTAGGGCAAGGTGTCTGTCTTAACCAAACATTTCAGAGGGTCCCAGAGACTCATTCCCACTAGGCATGGCACCAGAACCCTTCCTGCCTTGGTGGGGGTGGGAGGCTGGAGACCTGCTCTCCAGAGGCCCATGTTGCCAGGTGTTGTCAACCGCCTACACTTCAAACATTGGACAGACACTACAGACAGCCTTCTCTTTAACACCACCCTCCATCCTCTCCCAACTTTATAGTTTATAAATTACTCTTTCATGAGTTCTTGGACTCTTCTCCACTGTTTTACAGATGAGGAAACTGAGCCTCAGAGAAGTAAAGTGAAACATCCAAATTGATAACGTTAGCAAGTTAAAGGTCACTGTCAGATCTCTTGATTCCCCATCTCATTGTTTTGTTTTTAATTTTTTAGGTCACGCCGTGTGGCATGAGGGATCTTAGTTCCCCTACCAGGGATCAAACCCGTGCCCCCTGCATTGGGAGCACAGAATCTTAACCACTGGACCACCAGGGAAGTCCCTCATGCTTTTTTCAATGCAACAGAAATTGCTCACACCTAGAGTAACTCCTCATTCAGACAGTTATTTCCCTTAAGAGCCAAGGGTCGCTTTCTCAGAGACCCTCAGAAACTCAGACATAATGCTCATCCATCAAGAAACGCAATCTGCCCACATCCAAGCACACAGACCTATAGACCCAGTTCTAAGGCTATGCCCTCTGACCCAAGGTGTCTCTCTCATAGAATCCCCTCCCCACTGGCTGCTTAGAGTCAGCGAAGGAGGTGTGTCTTTAGACAGAGGAGCAGAATCTGTCTCTGACTCCTCCAAGAAGGGGTCCTGGAAGAAGAAGCCCCTTCCTCAGCGTCTGTTCTAGAAGTCCCACCCCCGCCCCTCCCCTACCTGCCAAGAGCTGCATCCAGGCGCAGATCTTGTAGACCGTGGCCGTGTTGCAGAAGAAGAAAAGAGCAAAGCAGGTGATGCAGCCGAGGATCAGCACCATGGAGAGCAGCACGAAGAAGGCGGCCGCCTTGAAGGCGCCGGACGGGATAGTGCTGAAGTCGGTGAACGAGCCGCGGCAGGTGAGCTCGCGGCCCGCCAGCCCGCTGCCCACACAGTAGTGGAAGAGGCCGAAGTAACCAGGCTTGGGGGTGCTCACGCTGTCGCCCACCCAGTAGGGCTGGATGAAGACCACCACGTTGATGATGGCGAAGCAGATGGTGAAGATGGCCCATAGCACACCGATGGCCCGCGAGTTCCGCATGTAGTGCTCGTGGTAGAGCTTGGAGGCCTCCTGCGAGGGCAGCATGGTGCCCGGGGGCGGGGCCGGCGGCGGCTTGCGGGGGCCGCCGGCCCGGGACCGACAGCCGGGCTGCCGGGCGGGAGCTGGGGACGCACGCGAGAAGCGACCCTAAGCCAAGGAACCCGCGAGGGCGGGGCCTGAGGCGGAGCTGAGGGGACTTGGGGGCTGGTATGGAGGAGCTAGGAGGGGGTCATGAGAGTATCGGGAAGGTGTCAGGGTAGGGGGAGACTGGGAAAGATCTCCAATTCGGGGACATAGGAAGAGGCCATGTAAAAGTTGGGGGGCTGGGATGAGGGAGCTGGAATGAGCACAGGAGAGCTGAAGGCGGGGCGCTAGAAAGTGGTTACGGTGGCGTTGGGGAGGGGGCTTGGGGGCTGGTACCGGCGAAGTAAGAGGGGACCGTGGGGAGATGGAATGGAGGCTGGAGACCGGCAGCGGAGAATTAGCAGCGGGGTTTTACAGGGAGCTCGGAAGGGAATCTGGGGGCTGGTGTTCGGGGTAAAAGGAGGTCTGGTATTGGGTGTCTAGAAAGGGGCTGTGGAGAGCGGGGTGGGCGCTTCTACGAGGGGGTAAGAAAGGGATGTAAGGGGTTAGTGCCAGGGGACTGGGAAGGTGATATGGGGGCTGGGACAGGGAGGGAGAAGAGCAGGAACCAGGATGAGGCTAGAGGGACATCGGGGGCCGGAGCCGCAGGGTCTGAACAGGGGGCGGGGGGGTTGGGAGGGTCCCTCAGAAGACAGGGCTCGGGGGAGCCTACGTTTGGCGGGCCAGGGCTACAGGGAGAGAGGTTTTCCAGGCCAAGGGGACGAGGGGCAGGCGCCGGCAGGCAGCCCGAGCCGCGAGGGGCGGGCAGTGGGCAGGGGCTGTCCCCGGGGCGCGGGGGAGCGGCCGGGCCCGGGTAGGGCCAGGGATGGGGGGTGGGGGGCGGCTGCCGCGCGCCCAGGCCGGACGCACGCGGAGGCTGCGGCCGCGGGAAGGGGGTGCGGGGAGACCAACCTGGGCCCGGTCCGGAGCAGTGGGTCCGGGACTGCCACGGCCTAGGCGCCGCGGCTCGGCGCTCCGAGCGGCGGCTTCCCGGGCCCAGGCGGCGGACTCGGCACGGCCTCCATCTTGCTCGGGCTCTCCCCGGGGCGCGCTCCCGCGCGGAGGCGCGAGCTCTCGGGCACCGGCGCGGCCCGACAGAGGCGCGTTCCTGCCGCCGGCGTGCGGGGCGGAGCGGAACAGGAAAGGGAGCTTGGGTGTCCGCCAGTCTCGGAGAGGGGTCGGCACGGTCCCTGGGGTCCCCCAGCCGGAGCAGTAAGCCCCCGCCACAGTAAGGCCTTCTAATTGGGGGGACCCCCCTCCTTCCGGCCGGAGCTGAGCGATTGTGGGTCCACGCCAAGCCCATGGGAACGCTGCAGGGGCAGAACAGGGTGTTAGTTCACAGCGTTTGAACTGATCCCTTGCTCCCAAAATTACCTCGGGTACAGCCTACCACAGTGTCTGTCGAGTGGCACCGTTACGCTTCCAGTCCTTTGGGTCTTGGAGGCGTTGAAGGTTCCCAGAGTCTCCTAGGAAATCGCCAGCACCTCTGGGAGAGGGAACCTCCTAAACTGTTAGCGGCCCACGCCCGCGGTGGGGATTCGTTGGCCGCCAGTGTGTGGAGCTGGGCCTGGAGAGTGGGACACGGGGTGAGTATGGGGAACAGGAGAAAAGGAGGCTGGGAACGTGTTGGTTTCTCTCCCTACACTCTCCCAGTGCCTGGCATGAAGCGGACACATCAGGAGGGTGTGTTAAAGAACGGAGCATAACAGTCCAGGCAGTTTGCGGTTAGGCCCGAGAAAATGAGGGGACACTCCAAGGGAGCCAGTGCAGGTCATTTCTTCCCTGCAGTGAAATACCTTTTGGCTTAGGATCTGCCAAGATCATCTGGGTTGTCATCCAGAAAGCTCTGACTACTACTTAACTGTCTCCGTGACCTTGCACTTGCTCTCTGAACCTCTATTTCCCCATCTGTAAAGTGGGCAGATTAAGCCCCACTTCACAGGTGTTGAGAGGTGGTGAAAATAATCTGTTAGTAGGTTCCAAATACTGGACCATACACAGGGATCAGTCTGGTGAAATTTAGATCTATGTGCAAAAAAACCACGTAATTATCATCATGTGAGGTTGCCACCTGTCTTTTTTCTCCGGGGTAGAGGGACTGTTTTGTTTTGTTTTGTTTTGTTTCGTTTTGTTTCTGAGATGATGTACCTCCTGCCTTCCTGGTATAAAACTTCCATTTTTTAAAGAAATGGTGATGACAGTTAATGACAGTTGTTCCCCACCCCCCCGCCGCCGCCAGTGGCTTTATTTGGCAAAATAAGAAACAGGCAGTGTTATTTCCTTCCAAAATTAAAAAAAAGAAATGTGCAGTCCCCCACAATTTGGGGACCACAGACCCATGTGAAGTCATCTCACCTGAGACAGTATATTCAATCAGTTTGGTTTCCCCTTCCACTGGTTCCTTGAAGAGGCATCCAGGCTGTCTCCTGAGAACCCTAAGATCCCAGAAGCATGAGCTGGCAGGGGCTGTGAAGAGAGTCTCATTCTACACCTTCTCCCACTTGACAGATGGAGAACAGAGGCCAAAGAGAGGGATTGACTTGTCCAAAGAGGTGAGTCCATCCTGCCAATTCAAGTGATCAACCTGATTCATTAATTTATTTCATCCACCCAATAAGTATGTGATAGGCTCCTGCAATGTGCCAACACAGCACTATGCTAGGCCCTGGGAGAAGATGGTGGGTAAAACAGATGTGGTCCCTGCCCTCCTGGAGCTCACAGCTTCATGGGGAGACAGAAGGTGCTGGGAAGAGGGGGGAGGGAAGTCATCCTCAAAGGGCACCTCAAAGTCTCCTTCTGTGGGTGCTCCTGGTGTGGGTACTGTTCTGAATATAAGTTACCAGAGCCAGAAGTTCCATCTTTTCTCCTTATTCTGCCATGAATTATTGTCTTTTTTCCTATCCTGCTGAGCCAAGCTAGGCACTCCAGGAAAAAAATCACAGAAGTCCACTTACTACTCACTCTCCAGGGAAGAACTGAGAGTTCTTGCTAAGATGGGCCCCCAGCTCCTCACTGGTTGCTCTGTTCTAGCTCTGCAGAGCGATGACACCCTGGAGAGAGCTGCCTGCCACCCACACCGCTTCTGACATCAGTACTTTGTCTTTAAAGAAACTCCTTTCCCCCTCACTCAGGCCCTGGATTTGGTGAGACTCACCCTACTCCTCTCCAGAACCGGGCAAATGATCAGGCCTGGACAATGAACATATTCCATTGTTCTAGACACAACGATTGGCTCTGGGTGGGCCCATAAGCCAAGCCAAATAGTTGAGAATGATATCCAGGTCATTTGTTGCAGTTTACGAGAAAGAGATTGTTCCCCTTTTACTGAGTTTGTTGAGCTGGGGCTTCAGCTTCAACCACAGGGGGGCATGTTTGACACTCCAAGCAGAGAGATTGTCTAAGAATAAAATGAACACAAAGAGAAGCTAAGAAATGGAAAGAGTCCTGGTGTCCTGGTGACATAATTTGAGCACCTGGATCCATCCATGCCTGAAGACCTGCTTCTGGATTGTTCTGTTAGGTAAACCAATGAATTCAGTTTTTGCTGAAGCCAGTTTGTGTTGGGTTTTTGTCACTTCCAGTCAAAATAGTCCCAAATGATTTACCTACATCTCCCCCAACCCGGACTGGTGTACTGGATTATTTACATTGTAGAAAAATGCCTGAAAGGGTGAGCTACTCCTGACATATTGGAACCCAAAGGCAAAAATTTGAGGTGCATCTCTGCCACTGTATGACCTAGGACGATGATGCTACTCCTCACAGCCTCATTTTCTCCATTTATAAAATAGAGAAAAACATCCTTCCTTCCTACAGATGTTATGAGGATCAAGAGAGAGAATGCACGGAAAAGAGCTTTGTAAACTGAAAATGGCTTTATAAATGTAAGTGATTGTCATTAAATTTTAATAAGTGGCTTGCCCAAGGAGTAGAAATTACAGTGGTATTGGAAAGGCACTCTCAGAGCTATAAGTAGCTGGGACAGAATGTCTCCTCGTTTTCAAGACTAACCTTGGGGAGTCTTCCTTTCCTACAGAAAGGAAGTCTGAGAACTCTCCACAGGAAGAACAGAACAGAACAGTTGTGAGCTCAAGTTGGGAACTTTAGACCATAAGGCAAAGATGATCCTGGAGCTGGATGAGAGAAGCCCCCAGGGCACTTAAAGCCAATATCCTAGCAGAGAAAGGTTTGTGACTTGTCAGATAGCCTTATGCCTAAAGTAAGTGTTCAGTTGCCTTGAACGGTTATTAAGCCCTTACAGCATTCTAGCTCCCCTGATCTTTGCTTTAGATATATTATCTCATTTAATCTTCACAATAACCCTAAGAGGTAGTGTTATGGGCTGAATTATATCCCTCTCCCCCACCCCCAAATTCATATGTTCAAGTCCTAACTCCCAGTACCTCAAAATGTGACTGTTTGGAGATAGGGCCTTTAAAGAGGTGATTAAGGTAAAATGAGGTGATATGGGTGGGCCCTAATCCAGTATCACTGGTGTCTTTTTTTTTTTGCGGTACGCGGGCCTCTCATGTGGCCTCCCCCATTACAGAGCACAGGCTCCGGACGCTCAGGCTCAGCGGCCATGGCTCACAGGCCCAGCCGCTCCACAGCATGTGGGATCTTCCCGGACCAGGGCACGAACCCATGTCCCCTACATCGGCAGGCGGACTCTCAACCACTGCGCCACCAGGGAAGCCCACACTGGTGTCCTTTTAAGAGGAGATTAAGACAGAGGCTAGATGATGACCATGGGGAACATAGCAAGAAAGGAGCCACCTTCTGAGGGGCCTCAGAAGAAATCAAACTTGCTAACACCTTGATCTTGGACTTTGAGCCTCCAGAACTGTGAAAAAATAAATATCTGTTGTTTAAGCCACGCAGCCTATAGTATTTTATAATGGTAGCCCTAGCAAACTAATACAGACGTGAACTGTTTTACACATGAGGACAATGAGGTATGCCCATTTTACAGACGAGGACACAGAAGTTAAATTACTTCCCCAGGGACTTCCCTGGCAGTCCAGTGGTTAAGATTCTGCACTTCCACTGCAGGGGGCACAGGTTTGACCCCTGGCTGGGGAAGTAAGATCCTACATGCTGCGAGGCATGGCCAAAAAGAAAAAAAATTACTTCCCCAAAATCGCACCTCTAGCAAGTGAAACAGCTGGTATTTATCCCTAGGTAGAGCCCACATTCTTAACTACGATGCCATATAGATTATTCTGTAGAGTAGATTCAATTCTTCTCAACCACCTGGGTTTCCTTTTTATTTCCGATGCCAGTGGTTACTGGCATCAGACCATCTGGGTTCAAGTCTCAGCTCTTCATTCCTTGGATTATAAGCTGTAAGGATGCTACGTGTTCACCGTCCCATGGCAAAGACCAAGAGAATAGGCCAACATATCCTCAGATGAAGAGTTTCTTTTTTTTTTTTAATGGCTGTGTTGGGTCTTCGTTGCTGTGTGTGGGCCTTCTCTAGTTGCAGCGAGCGGGGGTTATTCTTCGTTACGGTGCGCGGGCTTCTCATTGCGGTGGCTTCTCTTGTTGCTGAGCATGGGCTCTAAGTGTGCAGGCTTCAGTAGTTGTGGCACTAGGGCTCAGCAGTTGTGGTTCGCGGGCTCTAGAGTGCAGGCTCAGTAGTTGTGGCACACGGGCTTAGTTGCTCCATGGCATGTGGGATCTTCCCGGACCAGGGCTTGAACCCGTGTCCCCTGCATTGGCAGACGGATTCTTAACCACTGCACCATCAGGGAAGTCCGAAGAAGTTCTTAATACTTTTAAGAGCCTGTGGTGAAAGTTATGCCTGTCTTTCTATGGTTTTCTTAAATCCCCCTCTTTTCTTTACAATGGTTTGAATTAGTTTTCTGTCTCATGTCCCTGAAAGAGTCCTAAGGAAGGCCATTTCTTTCTCTTTCCTCCCTCAACCTCACACATTAAATCTTGCTCTTTGACTTGATAATCAAGTCATTCATTCCTTCAGCCACTCAGCTAGTAAGTGTCAGTGACATCTTCTACTTGACAGGTCCTTTGCTATGCAGTGGGGACACAAAGATAAGGAAGACCCGGTCTGCCCTGGAAGAACTCACTGTCTAGTGCACGAACAAGGAAACAGATGGGGTAGAATTAGAATGACAGAGGTTCACTCAGAGATTTTCAGAGCCACGTGAATGGGCTCGCTGGAGCTGTGATATTAAATGAGTCATTCAACTTTTTTTTTTTTTTTTTTTGGCGATACGCGGGCCTCTCACTGTTGTGGCCTCTCCCGTTGCAGAGCACAGGCTGTGGATGCGCAGCCTCAGTGGCCATGGCTCACGGGCCTAGCCGCTCCGCGACATGTTGGATCTTCCCAGACCGGGGCACGAACCCGTGTCCCTTGCATCAGCAGGCGGACTCTCAACCACTGCGCCACCAGGGAAGCCCCATTCAACTTTTGGAATCTCAGTTGTTTCATCTATAAAGAGGACATCGTTAAAAAGTATGTATTCTTTCATGGGTGATGAAATAATGGGCTCTGTACTTGAAACAAACTTTACATGTGAAGAATTGTTCATTCAATAACAAGATGCCTTCATAGCTGTACCATGTCTCACCTGGGAAGTATCTGTTTTATTCAGAACTCTTGGGTTGCAAATGACAGAGACCCAATAAAAACTGGCATAAGCAGGAATAGGTTCCAGTAGGATCCAGCAGCTCATGTGATAGGGTTGGGAGTCAACATCTACCCATGGACCCTGCTTTCCCATCGGTGGTTGGCTCCATGCCCAAGCAAGATCTTCCCAAGCCATGGCAAGATGGGTTTGCTAGCTTTGTGGTCAGAGAATGTGGTCTGTGTGATACTCATACTTTGGAGTCTATGGAATATCCCTTTGAGGCCTAGTACATGGTTCATTTTCATAACTGAGCTTTTAAAGAATATGCTCTCCCTGTTAATGGAAGGAAGTTCTTTCTATGTCTGTTAGCTCAAGTCTGTTCATTGCATTGTTCACATTTTGTAGATCATTACTCTTTTTTTTTTTTCTGTCTGCTTGATCCATGCATTTCTGAGAAGTGTGTTAAAATCTCCCATTACTGGGACTTCCCTGGTGGTGCAGTGATTAAGAATCTGCCTGACAATGCAGGGGACACAGGTTCGAGCCGTGGTCCGGGAAGATCCCACATGCCGCGGAGCAACTAAACCCGAAAATGTTGGGGAGGAAAATCTCCCATTATGATTGCTGATTTACCAGTTTCTCCTTGTGAGTCTATTGATTTTTTGCTACATATATGGAGACGAAGTTATTATTATAGATGCATACTAGCATTCTTTTGACTAGTATTTTCCTGAAGTATAGTCTTTTATCTTTAGTCTTTCTGTCATTATGTTTTTGGAGTGTCTTTTGTAAAAATCAAAAAGCTTCATAACGGCTTCCCTGGTGGTGCAGTGGTTGAGAATCTGCCTGCCAATGCAGGGGACACGGGTTCGAGCCCTGGTCTGGGAAGATCCCACATGCCGCGGAGCAACTAGGCCCGTGAGCCACAACTACTGAGCCTGCGCATCTGGAGCCTGGGCTCCGCAACAAGAGAGGCCGCGATAGTGAGAGGCCCGCGTACCGCGATGAAGAGTGGCCCCTGCTTGCCGCAACTGGAGAAACCCCTCGCACAGAAATGAAAACCCAACACAGCCAAAAATAAATAAATAAATATTAAAAAAAAAAAAGCTTCATAAAAAAATCCAATATTAAAGTCTCTGTCTTATAATAAGTAAACATTGATCTGTTTACATTTATTGTGATTATTGATCAATGTGAACTTATTTCTACCATCTAATTTTGTGTTTTACATTTACTATGCTTTCTCTATGCATCTTTTTTCTCCTTCTAAGCCTTCTATTTTAATGGTTTAGTTTTCTTTATTCTTGGTTTTGCTTCTCTTAGTTTGGAAGATCTGTAATTCATACTTTGTGAGACATTTCCCACGAGAATCCTCTTGGTTTTCAATACCAGAACATCACACAACTTTCTTATCTCTCAACGCAACATTTTCTGGCCAATATTTAAATAAGAAAATTTTATATTTACATCCCTAAAACTCAGCACAATGTTTTAAACAGAACTCAGTGTAGGAAATAGCTCAAGCAATATTCCAGCCACTATTGGTAGAATATCAGAATGAAGTGTTCTTTGTAAATTGTGCCTCCACAGCAACAAAATGGGTGTGCATCTGAGATGTTGGTGCTAAGGGAAGTATCATGGTATTGGGCTATTACACACAATGCTTTCGTTTGCTAACAGCAGCATCATTTGTTTGGTGGTTAGGAAGCAGTGGTTTCTGGTTTTGCTTCTTGTGTGTAGTAAAATATACATAACGAAACTTACTCTTTTAACCATTTTTAAGTGTACATTCAGTGGCATCAAGTACAATCACAATGTGCAACCATCTTCCATTTTCAGAACTTTTTCATCATCTCAAACAAACTCTGTACCTATTAAACAATAACTCCCTATTTCTTCTGTGTCCCCCAGCCCCTGGTAACCTCTGTTCTACTTTCTGTCTATGAATTGGCCTATTCTAGGTACCTTATCCAAGTGGAATCATACAATATTTGTCCTTTTGTGTCTGGCTTATTTTCCTTAACATAATGTTTCCCAGGTTCATCCATGTTGTAGCATGTATCAAAATTGTATTCTTTTTTAAAGTTACTATTTCATTTTATGTATATAATATATTTTGTCTATCCATTTATCTGTTGATGGACATTTGTGTTGTTTCTACCTTTTGACTATTGGGAATAACACTGCTATGAACGTTGGTGTACAAATAACCATTTGAGTCCCTGCTTTCAATTCTTTTGGCTATAAACCTAGAACTGAAATTGCTAGATCATATGGTAATCCTATGTTTAACTTCTTGAGAAACCACCAAACTGTTTTCCACAGCAGCTGCACGATTTTACATTCCCACCAGCAGTGCCAAGCGTTCTAATTTCTCCACATCCTTGCCAACACTTGTTATTTTCTGTTTTGTTTTAATTGTCGTCTTACTTGCTATGAAGTAGTATTTCATTGTGGTTTTAATTTGCATTTCCCTAATCACTAGGGATGTTAAACATCTTTTCATGGACTTATTGATGTTCATACATCTTCTTTGGAGAAATGTCTATTCACAGCCTTTCTTCATTTTTGGATTGGGTTGCTTGTTTGTTGTTGAGTTGTAGGAGTTCTTTATATTCTCAGAATATTAATCTCTTATCAGATATATGATTTGTAAATATTTTCTCCCATTCAGTGGGTTGTCTTTTCACTCTCTTGTTAGTGTCCTTTGATGCACAAATGTTGTGAATTTTGATGAAGTCAGATTTGTCAATTTTTTCTTTTGTTGCCTGTGCTTTTGTGTCATATCCAAGAAATTATTGCCAAATACAATGGCGTAAAGCTTTTCCCCTGTGTTTTTTCTAACATTTTTATAGTTTTAGCCCTTATGTTTAGGTCTTTAATCTATTTGAGTTAATTTTTGTACATGATGTAACGTAAGGGTGCAACTTCAATCTTTTGCATGTGGCTATCCAGTTGTCCCAGTACCATTTATTGAAAAGACTGTCTTTTCCCTCATTGAATGGTTTTTGGCATCCTTGTTGAAAATCAACTGACCATATATGTGCGGCTTTATTCCTAGGCTTTCTAGTCTATAGTCTGTTCTGTTGGTCTGTATGTCTGTCTTTATGTTGGTACTACACTGTTTGAAGGAAGCAGTGGTTTTAATCATATTAAATCTTTTTTTTTTTTCATTTTTTTCTTCCATTTTAATGAACACTTTACAAAGTACAAAATATACTATCTTTTTGGGGGGGAACATTAGGTACTTTTTTTTCTCCATCATACAGTACATGAATCTCAAGGGTTTTGTGTTTCTTCAAGAAAGAAAGAAAGCGTGAGGGCCTGCGGTACAGGGCTGCCTAGTTTTCCCCCCGCCCAGACCTTGGGACAGATGTAAGTGCTGCTGCTACTGCTGGTTAATCATATTAAATCTTAATACAATAGACTGTTGCTTGTGTACAGGTGTTTCACTGTATTTTATTTATGTTTTAGGAAATTGTTTGGGG
This sequence comes from Phocoena phocoena, assembly GCF_963924675.1. Taxonomy (NCBI): domain Eukaryota; kingdom Metazoa; phylum Chordata; class Mammalia; order Artiodactyla; family Phocoenidae; genus Phocoena; species Phocoena phocoena. The sequence continues at coordinate 7,328,072 of NC_089228.1, read as the reverse complement.
TTTGGTGTTGACACATCATGCATTATAATTTTTCCCATTTAAAATAATGGGAAATACACTTCCTTCTGGTCTGTGTTTTCACACAGAACATCTGATTTCTAACACAGATTACTGATGTTAAGCAAAAGATGCCTGTATTTTATTTCTACCCTTTATTGGTTACCCCTACATTTTTTTTTTTTTTTTTTTTTTTTTTTGCAGTACGCGGGCCTCTCACTGTTGCGGCCTCTCCCACTGTGGAGCACAGGCTCTGGACGCACAGGCTCAGCGGCCATGGCTCATGGGCCCAGCTGCTCCGCGGCATGTGGGATCTTCCCAGACCAGGGCATGAACCTGCGTCCCCTGCATCGGCAGGCAGACTCTCAACCACTGCGCCACCAGGGAAGCCCCAACATAGATCTTTTAAAGCATAGGCTCATCCAGAAAGAATTGCCAGAGGATTAAAACTCATGCTGAGTTCAATCAAAAATCACCACTGGAGTGTGAAAGGAACTTTCCTAATTAAGCAATTCTAGAACATTCCCAACTCTTGACTACATGAGCAGTGGTGGGGAACCGTCATATCCGGGCTTGCTGGTAAGATGCCTTCTCCACAGACAGTGACCAGGGTGGCCTGGAAAAGTGCATAGTAGTCTGACATGGAGCAACGTACCTTGGTGTGCTGTACCCCACAGTGGGTGGGTATCAGCGAATGCCACCCAGGAGACTCGAGTATCCCGGAGCTGCAGTGCTTTAGAACAGACTGAAGGTGTTTACAGTGAAGGGTAAGGAATGTGCCATCTAGTTTAGTTTCATTGCAGCTCATACGTGGAAACTGGATAGACTGGGCAGCTGTCCATCCACTGGGGGTCTGGATATCTCACTCCATGTGATACTGACCAGGGTTCTTGGCCTTCCTCAATCAATAGAAATTGATCAGAGGCCAGACAAGAAATTCAGGCAAGGCCAGAGGTATAATTTAGATACAATAAAATTCATTCACTTCAGTATTGACAGACACATAGAGTTGTGTGTGACCACTGCCACAATTAAAATACAGAACAGATCCATCACTCCCCAAAATTCCCTACTTTCCCTCTGATGTAGGCTCCTCACCCCACCCTAAACCCTGGACAACCACTTGTTTGTTTTCTTTTTTTTTTTGTTTTTAATTTTTATTTTATATTGGACTATAGTTGATTTACAGTGTTGTGTTAGTTTCAGGTGCACAGCTAAGTGATTCAGTTTTATATATATATATATATATATACACACATATATGTATTCTTTTTCAAATTCTTTTCCCATTTAGGTTACTACAGAATATTGAGTAGGGTTCCCTGTGCTATACAGTAGGTCCTTGTTGGTTATCTATTTTAAATATAATAGTGTGTATATATCAATCCCAAATTCCCACCACTTGTTTGTTTTCTTTCCCTGTGGGTTTTGCCTTTTCAACAATGTCACATAAATGAAATCATACAGTATGTACCGTTTTCAGTCTAACTTGTTTAAGTTGGCATCATGCATTTGCAATTCAACCATGTTGTTGGGTGTATCAGTAGTTGGTTTCTTTTAGTTGCTACGTAGGGATCCATTGTATAGATGAACCATAGTTTATCTGTCTGTTCACCAATTGAGGGCCATTTGGATTGTTTCCACATTTTGAAAATTATAAATAAGGCTATTCTAAACATTCATGTATAGGCTTTTGTATGAATATAAGTTGTCACTTCTCTAAGGTAAATACCTAGGAGTGAGATTGTTGAGTCATATGATAAGTATATATTTAACTTTATAAGAAAATGACAAACAGTTTTCTAGAGTGGCTGTACCACATTGCATTCCCACCAGCTATGTATAAGTGTTCTAGTTTTTCCTCATCTGCACTAGAACTTGGTACTTTTTTTTTAATTTGAGCCATTTGAGTGGCTTTTAATTTACATTTCCCTAATGACTAATGATGTTGGGCATCTTCTCATGTGCTTATTTGCTTAACTAGTGAAGTGTCTGTTCAAATCTTTTGCTCATTTTCTGTTGGGCTGTTGGTTATCTCATTATAAAGTTTTCAGAGTTCTTTATATCTTATGGATACAAATCCTTTGTTAGATATGTGTTTTGTGAATATTTTCTCCTAATTTGTAGCTTATCTTTTCATTCTCTTAATAGTATCTTTTGAAGAGCAAAAGTTCTTAATTTTGATGAAGGCCAATTTATCAATTTTTATTTTATGGATTATATTTTTTATATAATATCTAAGAAATTTGTGCTTGATCTAGGTAATAAAAATTTTCCTCTAAGTTTCCTTTCAGAAGTTGTATAGTTTTAATCTTTACATATGAGTCTATCATCCATTTTGAGTTAATTTTTCTTTATGATGAGAGGTTAGGGTGAGGTTCATCTTTTGCATATGTACATCCAATTGTTCTGGCACTACTTGTTGAAAAGACTCTTTTCTCCTTTGAATAATCTTTGCACCTTTGTCAGAAATCAATTGAATCACATTGAGATACCTCTTCACAACGACTAGGGTAGCTAAAATTAAAAAGACAGATAATAGGGCTTCCCTGGTGGCGCAGTGGTTGAGAGTCCACCTGCCAATACAGGGGACACGGGTTCGTGCCTCGGTCTGGGAAAATCCCACATGCCGCGGAGCGGCTGGGCCCGTGAGCCGTGGCCGCTGAGCCTGCGCGTCCAGAGCCTGTGCTCTGCAATGGGAGAGGCCACAACAGTGAGAGGCCCGCGTACCGAAAAAAAAAAAAAAAAAAAGACAGAAAATAAGTGTTGATGAGGATGGAGAAATTGGAACCCTCATACATGGATAGTAGGAGTACAAACTGGAGCGAATTCCCTGGCGGTACGACGGTTAGGACTCTGCAGTTTCACTGCAGGGGGCATGGGTTCCATCTTTAGTTGGGGAACTAAGATTCCGCAAGCCGTGCAGCGTGGCCAAAGAAAAAAGAATACAAAATGGAAAGAAATTTGGAAGTTTCTCAAAATGTTAAACATAGCATTATCATATGACCCAGCAATTACACTCCTCACAAAGGAGAACAGTGACTAGGTTACAACCTCAAATCTGAGACATAGGAAGGCTATAAAAAGCAGAGGTGATTGCTCCTGGGAAACTCCCAAAGACTAGCAGATGCCATAGAAACACATTCCCACATTTGTTCTAACCTGACCATCTGGAGCTTTACATACCCTAAACATTCATAGTTTAACTTAATTTGGGGGCAAGTGAGTGCTCTCCATGTGTTCCAAGCTCAAGGTCTTCCTAAGAGAAATGAAAGCATATATACACACAGAAACTTGTGCATAGGGATTTCCCTGGTGATCCAGTGGCTAAGACTCCGTGCTTCCAATGCAGGGGGCCGGGGTTCGATCCCTGGTCAGGGAACTAGATCCCACATGTGTGCTGCAACTAAGAGTTCACATGCCACAGCTAAGGAGCTCGCGTGCTGCAACTAAGGAGAGGGCAAGCCACAACTAAAGAGCCCGCAAGCCGCAACTAAGGAGCTTGCCTGCTGCAACTAAGATCTGCTGCAACCAAATAAATAAATATTTTTTTTAAAAAAAAGAAAGAATGGATAAATTCCTAGAAACATACAACCTGCCAAGACTGAATGATGAAGAAATAGAAAATCTGAACAGACCGATAGTAAGGAGATTGAATAAGTATTCAAAAATGTCCCAACAAAGAAAAACCCAGGAACAGGTGCCTTTATGGGTAAATTCTACCAAACATTTAAGGAAGAATCAGTGCCCATCCTTTTCAAACTCTTCCAAAAAGTTGAAAGGGTGGGAATACTACCAAACTCATTTTATGAGGACAGCATTACCCTGATACCAAAGCTAGATCAGGATACTCCAAGAAAAGAAAATTACAGACCAATATCCCTGATGAATACAGATGCAAATATTCTCAGCAAAATACTAGCAAACTGAATTCAACAGTTCATTAGAAGGATCATATGTCATGATCAAGTGGTATTTATTTCTGGGATGCAAAGGTGGCTCAACATATGCAAACCAATAAATATAATACACCATATTAATGGAATGAAATATAAAAACCATATAAGTATCTCAATACATGCAGAAAAAAACATTTGACAAAATTCAACATCCTTTCATGATGAAATCTCTCAACTGATTTGGTATAGAAGGAACATACCTCAACATAATAAACGCCATATATGACAAATTTATAGCTAACATAATACTCAGTGATGAATGGTTGTAGCAAAGATTAAGGATTCTCAGCTTAACTTTGTGACTCAACAATGACAGCAAGGAACCAAGAACTTTCCATCTTTCCTCTCTGCATTGCATCTGTAATATTCTTTATTATGGTCACAAGATGGCAGCAGCAGACATGGCCATGCCCAGAGTAAAGGAAGGGGGATTTTCCTCTCATGCATCTCTTTCTGTTAGGGAGGACAATCTTCTCCAGAGTCCCTTTGCAAACTTTCCCTCAGTTCCCAATGGCCAGGACTCAGTAACCTGCCTGTATCCACAAGAGAGGCTGGAAAAATGTATGTGAGCGTTCTTCACTCTCTGTAGTGGTAAGTGGGCTCTTCCAATGGTGAAAAAAGGACAAGTTGGAGTTGGAAATGGTTTTTTGGTAGGCAACATTTCCAAACAGTTCTAGGAGTGTAGACGGGGAGAAAAGATAGTTTGTTACCAACTCAGTCTACCATATAGGCTAAAATTCAGTATTACTTTTATAATTAGAATAAAATAGGACTAATTTACTTTTTAAAACTCTGTCCCAAGAATCCCAGCCATTTTACACAGGTGCACCCCTGCTGCAGACCGTGGTGTACACCTTGACCTGTGAGGGGAGTCAGTCTTTAACTCAAGTGAGTTGAAACTTCCAGATTATTAACTTCTTTTCCAAAAGAATCAAAACTTCACTACGTTTCCTTATAGCTGATACCTTATGAAAAAAGTGATAATTTATCTTAAAGAAAGATTGAGGAGTCAAAATAGTTATTTTTCTCACTTGCAGTATAAACTTAACAGCTATAGTTTAATTATGGATAAGATGGACATTTCCAGTAAATGTGTTATGATGAGCTCCCAGGGCTTGGCTTGACTTCACACTGCTTCTCTTCTCTGAATGTCTTTTCTACATTCCTATGAAGGATAATTCTTATTCCTATAAATAGCCAACGTTGGATTTTTTTTCTGAAGTGTCAAATATCATCCTGGTTTGGAAAAAAAAATAAAAAGGACCAAAGAGCTATACAACTAAAAGAATCCAAAAAGTAAAATTTAGCTTACTAATAAAAAGTAAAAAAAAACAAAAAAAAGAATCCCAGCCATATTGACTAACCTCCCTGCCATTCTCTCTAGCAAGAAATCCAACCTATTTAGAAAGCCCAACTGATTTGAATGTCATTTTGTGCAACAAGGAAAAAACAAAGAAAACGTTTGTTCTTGACTGCCATGTGTTGGGTCTGTATAATATGTATTGTCTTTAATCCTTTTGATGACCAATGACAAAGATGCCAGTGTCCCCATTTTACAGATGAGAAAACTGAGACTTAGAGAACACAAGTGCCTTGCTCGGGCATTCCCTGGCTGTCCATTCACTGCCAGCCCGGGTTCAATCCCTGGTCTAGGAACTAAGATCCTGTGTAGCACAGCTGGGAAAAAAAAAAGTGCCTTGCTCAAGGTTACACGGCCTGGAAACCCAGCACAGCCTGGTCTGCCTGACTCCAAAGTCCATGCACTTTTCTTTGGGGATTCATCCCAGTTATTTGTAAGGATAGACTCAACAATCAGAAATGTAATTTCCTGGGCTTCAACTGGGCCAAAAAAAATCCATCTTGAAGTCAGGAGTCTTGAGAGTGGGGCTTGTTATTAAATAATCCACCAGACAGGCCCTTGATTAGCAATAATGAAACTCTACCCAGAATCTTTCTGGGGATACCAATTGGCAATTAAAAAAATATATTTATTTATTTTGGCTGCATCAGCTCTCAGTTGCGGTGATCAGGCTCTTCGTGGTAGCACGTGGGCTCCTCTCTAGTTGTGACACATGGGCTCAGTAGTTGCAGTGTGCAGGCTTAGTTGCCCCATAGCATGTGGGATTTTATTTCCCCGACCAGGGATTGAACCTGTGTCCCCTGCTTTGGAAGGTGGATTCTTAACCACTGGACCACCAGGGAAGTCCCACCATTTAGCAGTATTAAATAGAGGGCATATATTAGTCTGGCTGGAGAGTTAATTCCTTCTCTGATTCAGGCAGCTGTCCTGGGAGAGATGTCAACTGGGAACTCAGCCTTCTGGTTCAGATTTTCTGCAGATGAGATTCCAGAAGAGCAAATTTTGCCAGAGCATCTAAATTGCTCTTCCTTGGCATTCCACCCACTGGATTGCTGTTTACCCTCTGCCTTCCCTACAAGATGGTGAATAGCAAAGCTCAAGGATCCACCACTCACTCCCAGGCCTTGTCTGGTGCCTGGCACATAGTAGCACTCCATATAAACTTGGTTAATTAGTTGATTGATTAACAAATCATTGAAAGTGGTAGCGTTCTCCTCCTATACTGTTGGTGGGAATGTAAGTTGGTGCAGCCACAGTGGAAAATAGTATGGAGGTTCTTCAGAAAACTAAAAATATGGGACTTGCCTTGTGGTCCAGTGGTTAAGACTCCATGCTTCCACTGCAGGGGGCACAGGTTCCATCCCTAGTCAGGGAACTAAGATCCTTCATGCCGTGCGGCACAGCCAAAAAAAGGGGGAGAAAAAAAAGAAAACTGAAAATAGAATTATCATATGATCTAGCAATCCCACTCCTGGGCATATATCCTGACAAAACTATAATTCAAAAAGATACATGCACCTGTATGTTTATAACAGGACTATTCACGATAGCCAAGACACAGAAACAACCTAAATGTCCATCAACAGATGAATGGATAAAGAAGATGTGGTACATATATGCAATGGAATATATATACAATGTGATACTACTCAGGCATAAAAAAGAATGAAATAATGCCATTTGCAGCAACATAGATGCAACTAGAGATTATCATACTAAATGAAGTAAGTCAGAAGGAGAAAGACAAATAACATATGATATCATTTACTTTTTTTAAATGTCCATGGTATCTTTTTTTATATATAAATTTATTTATTTTTTATATTTATTTATTTTTGGCTGCTTTGGGTCTTCTTTGCTGCATGCGGACTTTCTCTAGTTGTGGCGAGCGGGGGCTATTCTTGGCGGCAGTGTGCAGGCTTCTCACTGAGGTGACTTCTCTTGTTGCAGAGCACGGGCTCTAGGTGCGCGGACTTCAGTAGTTGTGGCACACAGGCTCTAGAGCGCAGGCTCAGTAGTTGTGGCACATGGGCTTAGTTGCCCTGCAGCATTTGGGATCTTCCTGGACCAGGGCTCAAACCCATGTCCCCTGCATTGGCAGGTGCATTCTTAACCACTGTGCCACCAGGGAAGTCCCCATATGGTATCATTTATATGTGGAATCTAAAATATGACAGGGGCTTCCCTACTGGTGCAGTGGTTGATAGTCCGCCTGCCAACGCAGGGGACACGAGTTCATGCCCCTGTCCGGGAAGATCCCACATGCCCGGAGTGGCTGGGCCCGTAAGCCACGGCTGCTGAGCCTGCATGTCCGGAGCCTGTGCTCCGCAACGGGAGAGGCCACAACAGTGAGAGGCCCGCATACCGCCAAAAAAAAAAAAAAAAAAAGAATATACTTCCAGAAATTATGAAATGTATTTATAAATTTACCAATCCACAAAATACTAGTGTAACAGATTGCTTACTTCTAGTTTTAACTAGGAATTAAGGATTCTAAGGGTTAAGAATTCTAAAAGATGTATATAATTAAAACTACTAGAAATAATACAGGAAACTTCTCTATGTAAGGAATGTAGGATGTGTTTTTTGGTGAGAAAAGGTGCCTTTTGAGTAATCTGCCTGGAAAGTGAAGATTTTGTGTCTTATCAAAATAATTTACTGTACTTCATGTTACCTCTATCAGGTCTTTGATTACTTAAGAAAATCCTGAATCTTTTTTTCTTAATGAATTTTTTTTTTTTTTGTAGTACGTGGGCCTCTCACCACCACGGCCCCTCCCACTGCAGAGCACAGGCTTCAGACACGCAGGCCCAGCAGCCATGGCCCACGGGCCCAGCCACTCCGTGGCATGCGGGATCCTCCCAGACTGGGGCACGAACCCGTGTTCCCTGCACCGGCAGGTGGACTCCCAACCACTGCGCCACCAGGGAAGCCCATTTAATGAAAATTTTTGTTCATTGAGCTCAAATAAAATCAGACATGGAGCCTACTGCTGATTGAACCAAACCAGCACTGTCTTATCAGCTACAAGAGGGCTTTTTCATTTTTCCTATTTGCTTGACAGTTCAATGAAGTTATTAAAATAAAATCTAAATTTTCTTTATCAAACCACAAAAAAGTCATCATCCTGTTCCATGTCATAATTGAAAATTATTTACACTATCCACCCCTTTCCCCAATGTACAAAAATTTTAACTTATTGCCAAATGCTAAGCTTTATTTATACAATGTGCACTTAGATTATAACATTTTAGTCACTAGAGTTATCATCCTTAAATCTGAAAATTTTTAGCAACACTGAAAAAATATTGAAGAATGACAGGCATTAGAGACCAATTACTTTATATGCTTTTGATGAAGAGAAAGAACTCTAAAATTATATGTAATTCTGTAACAGGGAAGAGTTAAATCAGACTCCATGTTGGATCTGTTTCTTTGACTTTTAACCTTTGCTTTTCATTGCTTTCTTTATTATAATCATACATAATGGCCTGCCTCAGGGAACCCTGCCCACCTGTGAATGGCTGCAAGAAAAAAGAAACTAACACATCCCCTCACCAAGGCTGGTCATTCCAGGAGATGTTTCGCAAGACTGATGGCCCTTCTACTTTACTTCCACACTGCCTCTCCCTCTCTGTTCTGCCTTTTTACTTTACTTCCTCACTGCCTCTGCCTCTCTGATTCTATAACAGAAACTGGCATCCAGACCCAGAGAAGATGGTTTTTTCAGAGACACTAGTTTGCCATCTTCTCAGTCTGCCTTCTTTCCGAATAAAGTCGTATTGCTTGCCTCAGCACCTCATCTCCGATTCGTTGGCCTGTCATGTGGCAAGCAGAGAGAGCTTGGACTCGGTAACAAATTTGGCGAGCCAGCCAGGAGCCTTGCAGCTCGTGGCTAGCCGGCCCGGTCAGGGAATATTGGGGCAAGGCCCTAGCGGCTGCCAGGACCATTTGTCCCGAGGATCTTCCCTTCAAAGTTCCCTGAAGCGGCACCGGCTACCCCAGTGCTTGGCAGCTGAAGCAAAGAACCGACAGACTTCAATTTGGGGAATGACAGTTCCATCTGGGAACTTCAGTTCCAATCTGGGGAACTTCAGTTCCATTTGGGGCTACGAGTCGACAGACTCCATTCAATTCTGGACGTTAAGTTCCTCTGGTGTGCATGCTGGGAACATATTCCCCCTCAATCTGGGCTTTTCCTTTACAGGACAAGCCAGTCTGGTTGGGGTGCCCTGTTGGAGGGGGGAATTGTTGTTGGACTCTATCTGATTCTGGGAACAGGTTCACTGGGAACTAGTTCGTTGGTTTTGTAGGGTAAGTCTACCTGATCTGGGAACTAGTTCGTTGGTTTCGTTTTGGTTTTGTGTGCATTGATGCTAGAATTTGTGCCTTTTGTGTTGGAATTTGTCTGTGTCTTTTGTGTTTTGGTGTAGTCAGACTGATAAAAATGGGAAATACTCCACCTACCCCGAAGGAAAACCTTTTGGGGCATATATTAGATAAATGGGCAAAACATAGCCGGGAGCCTATGACTAAGAGAGACATGATATACTACTGTAATAGGGTATGAACCCAATATATGTTAGGATCAGAAGAACGATGGCCCCTGAATGGCTCACTCAATTATTATACAATCTCGCAGTTAGAAATGTTCTGCAAAAGAGCAGGGAAAAGAGATGAGATTCCATATGTAGGAGAATTTATGCTATTGCATCAGGAGGAAAAGGAGTCATAGGACTGCCACCTTATAGTGCTGTGATCTGAAAGGAAACCCAAGGGGGAGAGGGAGAAAATGAGAGTGGGGACATGTTATTTCAAAACTTAGCCCCCACCCCAGCCTATCCAGCTCCCCCAGGGACCGAGCAGGCTACACTGGCAGTTGTTCCAAATGTCCCCCCCCCCCCCGCCATGCTGCCAATCTGTTCACTGCCTCCTGTTTCCCCGACCCATTGGAATCAAATGGAAGTTTCTGTGGTAACACCCGGGGCACAGCGACCTGGTTTAGTATCACCATCTAAGACCCTACAGGGCACCCAATTTGGACTGGGAGCCACTTCTGCAGCAGGGCAATTTCCCTTGCCCCAGTATCCTGTAAGAGGCCAGGGGACTCCCTTGGACTTGAGGCATCAGACCCTGATTTACCCACAGGAGCCCCCGGTAACATTGACAGTGGGGAACAAGTTGATTGATTTTCTAATAAATATGAGTAATCTTAAGAGACTTGTAAATATTAAACAAAGGGGAAACAAAGTCATCCTAAGAGAAACTTGCCTGTACCTTTGAGATACAAATGTCCTATCTGGTCTTCTCAGAAACCCTTATCTCTGCCATCTTTTTAAAATGCAAATTTTGTAAAAGAGGGTACAGTAATTTAGAACTTGACTTGTTTACCATAAATATTAGTAGAAAGGGTTTAGCCATCTAGACAAATGGGCTTGATTTGTTCCATTTGCCAGAAACCCAACTTTAATCCAACCTCTTTTGTAAACTGATGGGTTTTACACTACTGTACCTGACTCAGGGCTGAAATTTTGAAATGAGAACTATCATGTCTCTCTGTTTGTATGTTTGTATGTGTTTTTGTCTTGGATAACATTGCTGAGGTTAATCTGTAAATGAGCCTTATTTAATTGGCTTAAAGAAACGTAAGCCCTTACAAACCAAACAATTCTAAATACAAGAGAAATTAAGGTAAATGAGTTTCAGTTTCACGTGAACCAGGAAATATTTAGTATTAAATTAATACCTGGTATTAATGTTTAAGTTTGTTGCTCTAATTAATATAGACATGACTTTGGAGCCATCAACATTAAGTATAGTACTTTCACTGCACCTAGGTTTAATAGAAGCTAAATGAAATCTTGTTATATCTGTTGCAAATTTGTCAGCAAGAAAAATAACTTGATATGATGAAACTTTAAAGTAAATATAAATGAGATAAGAGCTTTTAGGTAAACTCTAAGAATAATTATGTTCTAAAAATCATCTAAAATAGTTTCTCCAGATTTGGTAAGTATTACTTGCCTCTTGATTGTCACTAGAAATTAAGGTTTTAAAGAGTCGGAGATTCTAATTTAAATATAGAATTAAAGCTACTGAAAATAATAAAACATTTCAGTATGGTAGAATGTGTGTTTTCAGTTAAGAAGGTACGAGGAATGGAATTACATTTTACTAAGAAAGTTTTGTACATGGTCAGGATTAACTGAATTTAGATTGAAGTTAAATAAGTAAATGGATTTCGTTAAGTAAGCTAATACAAGACTGAAATTTGATCTCCCTCTCTGTTAGACTGCTCCTTTTGATAACAGATTAAATGAGTTTCTGTGCCCTTAGGTGCTCCGTATTTGTTTTTGTTTCATCATTTTGTGACTTTAGTTAAATGAATAGGCACTGTTTCACAGTGACCTACATCCTGTTGTGTTGTAAAACCTTTTTGATATTTTTAACAAACTTCCCAAATATCCAAATCTGACTAAAGCTTTTTAGCCTCCAGCTGACTCTGGGTACTTCGAAAGGACATCTCTGAGACATCTCAGAGATGTCAAACTAAGTTTATTTGGTATGTTAAGTTACTTCAGAAACATCGTAAAGTGATTGGTGAAGAATCTTAGATTATAGTGTATGGATAAATGTCATTTATATAGATATTCCAAAATTTATATGGAATCCCTAACATCTGATATGTCCTGATATGTTAACAATCATAATACTAGTTATTCTAAAATGTTATATCCAAGAATCCTGCTAATTGCATTGTACTCAGATTTTTAACCATGCTATTTTGTTTTTTGTCCTGATGCTTTTACAAAATGAAGATTTTTCAAGAAGACTGATAAAAAGGAACTTTTTAACAAATATATGTTTCTTATAGCCTTTAGATAATATCACTGGACTGGGTAACAAATGACAAAACTAATGGGAAACCTGATTATTTCATCCAGATCAATGGGAATTAATTACATGGGACTGAGTGAACTGGTAAATATGATTTATAACTTTATGCCTTTAGGAAATATATTGACTTTAATCTTTGTTTTTAGGAAAAACCTTTTATGCTATAACCTTATGCTATGACCTACAACAAGTTGATAAAGTATGCCTTTTTAAACAAAGATGAAACATTTATCTTTTTCTCTCTACCTGATCCTGACAGAATTTGTTGTCTCCAGCTGGTTCTCCTATGGACTTGATATTATGCTAATCATTGTTTTAATTTGTTCTTTATTTCCAAATTGTTTGTGCTTTGTGTCTCCCTGCTGCAGTATGTCTTTGTCAATGTTACTAGCTGTTACTTATGTCCTATTTTATAAGATTGTTGTCTCTTGCAGTACCCAGTGTGTAACCAGGCCTCCAACAAAACGTCTATGGCTAAACATCTTAAGGAAATAGATCACTTTTATACCATAAAAATAATTTTAATAATGTGATTCTAGGTATGGGAAGAAGCAACAAGGGAAAATGTCTCCTGGATCATAATTAGACAGAGGATCCAGAGAATCTTTAATTATCAGTAGGGCCTAATCCAGTTAGCACCTGGAGTGGCATATCAAGAATTTTTGCCTGATCTGGGATGAGCCTCCCAGCACCATGGGACAAAATTTGATCATGAAATGTCTCCCAAATATTGGTCAAATTCCTGACCAAGAGGAGAGGATCAATCATCAGCGATTGCAGCCCCCCAGTGTGAGCCAGTGAACACTGAGGAAACTCAGGAAGGAGAAGAATACCTGCCATCTAGCAGCCATCAGACTGCAGCCACTCCCTATGGTGAGCCCTGAGGAAACACAGGATGTGAAAATACAGGATACAGGCCCCATCTGGGCTGTGGTGCATATCAAAGAAATTATTTCAGTGAGCCCAGAGTCTAGCATCTTCCCATACATAGAAAAATGCTAAATTTCTTAACTTGAGATGCAGTCTCCTGGGCTTGAAGCCCTCAAAATTCCTGACAACTCTCAACTTTTAGGTTGCGAATATTTGTAAGTCTACAGGTGTCAAGTAGACACTTCCAAAGCGGAACAAAAGACAAATCTCAGCATCTGGAACACTGACACGGATGGCGGGCACTCCCAGAAAGATCCATCTGACCGAGCAGTTAGAACTTTGTCACCCTTTTTTCACAAGATTGTAGAATGGACTTTGACAGTGGGAAATTGTAACAGGGAAGAGCTAAATTGGACTCCATGTTGGATCTGTTTCTTTAACCTTTCCTTTTTGCGTTGCTTTTGTTATTACAATCATACAAAGTGGCCTGCCTCAGGGAACCCTGCCCACCTGTGAATGGCTGCAAGAAAAAAAAAAAAAAAAAATCCGCTCACCGAGGCTGGCCATTCCAGGAGATGTTTTGCAAGACTGATGGCCCTTTTACTTTACTTCCTCTCCGCCTCTCCCTCTCTGATTCTATAAAAGAAACTGGCATCCAAACCCTGATAAGATGATTTCTCAGAGACACTAGTCTGCCATCTTCTCCATCTGCCGGCTTTCCTGATAAAGTCGTATTCGCTGCCTCAACACCTCGTCTGCGATTCATTGCCCTGTTGTCTGCGATTCATTGCCCTGTTGTGCGGTGAGCAGAGCGAGCTTGGACTCGGTAACAATTCCAAAAAGTAAACACTTCTGATATGTCGAGGTTTTCAAGATTTTCAGTTTTATTTTTTTTCTCAAAAGCCTAGTCATATTTTTTAAGACATTTAATCTGCGAATAGAAAACCCTGAATCTTAAAAAAGCTAAGGGTTTGGGGTTTCTACAACTATATAACCTTCTGTACTTGCCTTTGAAGTCTTTACTTGCCACTTTGGTTAAATGTTTTGTTTTTTTTTTTTTTTTTTTTTTGCAGTACGCAGGCCTCTCACTGTTGTGGCTTCTCCCGTTGCGGAGCACAGGCTCCGGACGCGCAGGCTCAGTGGCCATGGCTCACGGGCCCAGTCGCTCCGCGGCATGTGGGATCTTCCCAGACCAGGGCACGAACCTGCGTCCCCTGCATCGGCAGGCAGACTCTCAACCACTGCGCCACCAGGGAAGCCCTTGAAAAATATTTATTTACTTATTTATTTTGGCTGTTCTGGGTCTTAGTTGCTGCACGCAGGCTCTTAGTTGTGGCATGCATGCTAGATCTAGTTCCCTGACCAGGGATCAAACCCGGGCCGCCTGCATTGGGAGCGCAGAGTCTTACCTACCCACTGGGCCACCAGGGAAGTCCCTTAAATGGATTTTTTGACACACTTCCCCCAAATCAAATTCTTTCTTTTTTTAATATATCCAATTTAAAAAATTTTTATTTATCTATTTTTGGCTGTGTTGAGTCTGCGTTGCTGCGTGCGGGCTTTCTCTAGTTGCTGTAAGCAGGGGCTACTCTTCTTTGTGGTGCGCGGACTTTTCATTGTGGTGGCTTCTCTTTGTGGCAGAGCACGGGCTCTAGGCACGTGGGCTTCAGCAGTTGTGACACGCGGCTCAGTAGTTGTGGCTCATGGGCTTTAGAGCGCAGGCTCAGTAGTTGTGGCTCACGGGGCTTACTTGCTCCGCGGCATGTGGGGACCAGGGCTCAAACCTGTGTCCCCTTCATTGGCAGGTGGATTCTTAACCACTGCGCCAGGGAACCCCCCAAAATAAAATTCTAAATGAAGTTTTTTTTTGACCTGTGGCCAACTTTGGGATTTTCCAAAGGGCCCTTAGTATATTTGTTCTCTCTCCTTATAAAAAGAGAAATGTGAAGCTAATTAGGCTTATTTGATATGTTAAATTACAAAGAAAACATTGACAAATAAGAAGTGATGTTTAACTTTAGCTTATCTTTGTGTGGGTATGTTATTAACATAAGTGTTCCAGAACTTATATAAAATTCCTAAAAATCTGATATGCATGGTATAATGTTACAAGTTATAATCCTAGTTACCATTTTTTTTTTTTTTTTTTTTGGATGGATACTCCAGTGGCTTTATTAACTCCTTTCTGGGGATGGCAGGACATTATAGCTGGAGAGAGGAAAAGGAAGCCAGGAAGCTGTGGTCTCAATATGGGTCATTGAAGGGGGTGACCTGCATCTCTCGGGACCCTCTTCCTATCCACCGTAAGCATGGGCACGATGAATAGCAAATTTTTATTCAGGGCATCCAGCTGCTTCATCTCCTCCATGCTAAAGGTGAAGTCAAACACCTGGATGTTCTGAAGGATATGGGAAGGTGTGACACTCTTGGGGATGCAGCTCACTTTCTGCTGGACCTGCCACCTGAGCAAGATCTGAGCTGGAGACCGGCCATGATTTTCAGTCAATGCCAGGACCACTGGCTCCTCAAGCAGGACAGGCTCATCAGGATCACGCCAAGCACGCTCAGAGGAGCCCAGAGGGCTATAAGAAGTCACCTCCAGGCCGCGTGCTTGGCAGTGGGCAATCAGCTCATTCTGAGCCAGGTATGGGTGGCATTCCACCTGCAGGACAGCTGGGCACACCGAGGCCACGCTGAGCACATCATTGATCTGCTGACTGCTGAAGTTGGACAGGCCCAGTGCCCTCTCCAGCCCCTTAGCCACCGGTGCCTCCAGAGTCTTCCCAGTCTCCTTGTAGTGGGTGGAGTCATAGCGTATAGTCCCATCAGAATTCTTAGGAAAGGGGTTGTCTCCCGCTCAAAGGCATGAGGCCAGTGCATCAGGTACAGGTCCAAATACTCAAGCTGGAGGTCAGCGATTGTCTTCCGGAGGGCAGGCTCCACATCCTCAGGGTGGTGATTTGTGTTCCACAGCTTGGAAGTCACAAACAGCTCCTCCTGAGGCACCAACTTGCCAGGTCCCACATCCTCCTTCAGGGCTTCCCCAATCTGTCTCATTGTCATAGATAGCACAGTCAATGTGGCGGTAGCCTATACTCAAGACATACTTAATAACTGCTTTTACCTGGCCAGGCTCGCTCTTCCAGGTGCCCAGTCCAATCAGGGACATCTTCGTCCAGTGTGCAGGAGGATACAGGAAGCCACCATTGCCCCCTCGGCACGAGCACAGGATGTTAACAGGGAAGTATGGCTTTTCAGCTCAGTCCTGTGCCCTGCTAGCTACCCAGTGGGCCTCAGCTTCCCAGGTTCCTAGTTATTGTCTTAAAAGTGTTGGGTGTCACAGAAATAACCAAATTTCCTTGTCAATTTCCATTATAATGAACTCTCATCAGATCTCCAACCATGGGCATTTTAAAGTTCGTTGTCATTTACAGACAATTATTGTTTTACTTTGATGCTTTTGCAAAAGTGAGATTCCTGGAAAGAACCCTACCAAGTGTTCTTGACCACTAACATCAGTGTCGAATTACAAGGTGTGAAAACGTGGGTACAGGGACTTCCCTTGTGGCCCAGGGTCTACGACTATGTGCTCCCATTGCAGGGGGCCCAGGTTCGATCCCTGGTCCGGGAACTAGATCCCACGTTCCACAACTAGGAGTTCGCATGCTGCAACTAGAAGATACTGCATGCTGCAACGAAGATCCTGCACGCAACAGCAAAGATCCCATGTGCCACAACGGAGACCCGGCACAGCCAAATAAATAAATAAAAATATGTAGCAAAATAAAAGAGCCAAATTTAACACAAACAAACAAATTAAAAAATTTGGGGGCTTCCCTGGTGGCGCAGTGGTTGCGAGTCCGCCTGCCGATGCAGGGGACGCGGGTTCGTGCCCCGGTCCGGGAAGATCCCACATACCGCGGAGCGGCTGGGCCCGTGAGCCACGGCCGCTGAGCCTGCGCGTCCGCAGCCTGTGCTCCGCAATGGGAGAGGCCACAACAGTGAGAGGCCCGCGTACTGAAGGAAAAAAAAAAAAAATAAAAAATTTGGGTACATGTTTCACAACTGAAGAAGACCCCACCTGACATCTGGCCCTGTTTAAATGCCAAAGACCTCAAAATCCAATTGACTAGGAAGAGAACTAGGCAACAGTGAGGTAGACTGTTTCCTCCCAAGAAGTCAGATTAAGAGCATTTCCTTCCATTCTTCCTTTCTTCTCTGACCATCCTTTTCCTAATTCTTACATCATGAAGGTCTTTATTATTCTCTTCTCCACCTTTTGGCTTGCTCTAGCCTGGAAAGATAACTGTTCACCTACCTCAGACCATTGCAAAGAAAGGTAAACTGACTGTTGGACTGGCTTGGACGCTGGTGATCCTGTAGCTCTTTCTCCCCGTCACAAACTTCTCCCTGATTTATAACACCTCAGTTTCAACGGAACAAGCTCACTGCATAAACATTTCTGGGGTGGGGAGACATAGTTATGCGAAATACATAAGCAGGCCAACTGGCTTAAAGCTGTGTCCCCAGTTTTCTAGCTGGTTTGGATCATGGGGACCCTGGCTCAGGAGTACTCTCCAAACCATGGACATTGTTTTGTTGCTAGTAATTATTACTGTCTCCCTGATAAGCTGGGTTCTCTCAAAAGTTTTAAAGGCATGTGGGCAGCCACTGACCAGCCAACACATGGTCTCTCTCTGACTGAAGTGACAAAAGAGAACAGAAGAACAGAACCAGGGCCAAGAATACAAGCCTGACATCACCTCTTGTGAATGCTACACTAAGAGCAGAAGAGGCAATGGTGATTGAGGGTCATGTTAGTACTGATATTTTTGACCAAACCTCTTGAATGGTGAAGAGGATGAGAAAAGGGAGAATTACTGAAATAAATTTCTAGGCCAAAGATGGAGCCACTCCTGCCCAGAGTGCCACAGCAAGAGAGCAAAACTTAGTAACGTTGGTATCTCTGTAAATGTTCTGCTTGACCAGAAACACAGTATATCTAGTCAGCCAATCCCCAAACTCTGGGCTTTATAATTACTTTCTTGTTCTTTATTCATTTTCTATTTTTCTCTTCCATGTTTGTTTTTTTTTTTTTTTTTTTTTGGCCGCCAGGTGGCTTGCAGGGATCTTAGTTCCCTGACCAGGGACTGAACTTAGGTCCTCAGCAGTGAAAGCGCAGAGGAGTCCTAACCAATGGACCGCCAGGGAATCCCCATTTCTTCCTCGTTCCTTATTCTTTATCCTATAAAAGTGTCCTGCTTTCAGTCCCATGTTGCAGTTCTTTGGACCCTTGGGAACAAACAGTGGTGGCTTCATGAAGTGTTAAAGTATGTTTAACACCTAAATTCTCTTCCTTAATCATTTTTTAACAGTACTAATCTGTTAGAAGATTAATACTGAAGTATTCACAGATTAAATAATGAGACGTGCTTTAAAATAATACTATTGGATGGGGCAAAGATTGATGAAACAAGATAGATTGGTGTATGTTGATGATTATTGAAACAAGCTAATGGACACATGAGGGTTCATTATACTATTCTCTCCATTTCTGTGAATGTTTGACATACTCCATTAAGAAAAAAAGAAAAATAACATGGGGCTTTCTACTCACAGAATTTCGAGCCAGTCATGACCCGCGGTTACTTCAATAAAGCGGGTTGACTATTGCAGCAATCAAAGGGACGGCTGTAAGCAGCAACGCAAGCAAAGTGCCTTACGAAATGCTGTTTTATTATTACTTATTGTCATTACTATGGTTGCCAACACTAATTAGGTGCCTCCGAGAGTTCCCGCCTCCTCTCCCTGTTAATGGTTTATTCCACTCTTCGGCTGGTTCTTTCCCGTGGTTCCTTCCTCCTAGTCCCGCGCTGTACCCCCCCGCAGCCCCAATGGTTTAGCCTGGCTTCCCAGGGGAAACCCGGTGGGGCGGAGCACGAGGTTTCTGAGAGCGGCCGCGGTCCCCTCTCCGGAGACCACTTGGACCGCTCCGCGTCGGGAGTGGGCAGGTAACCGTGGGGCAGGGCGCGAGTCCTGGGCTCCGACTGGCCAGCTCTGGAGTAAACATCCGGCTGGGTGGGGCGGGGCCGGAAGTGGAAAGCGAAGGAGGCGGCTGAGGAGGCTCCGGAGGTTCAGGACTCGGAGTTGGTGCCTCCAGGTGCAATGGGACGGGCTGGGCCGCGCTGAGGGCGACGCAGGGCGCTGATAGGGACGCGGGGCTGGGCCATGGCCGGCGCTCGGGCCGCCGCCGCCGCCTCGGCGGGGTCCTCGGCTTCTTCAGGCACCCCACAGCCGCAGGAGCCGGGGCTCGGGGAGCTGCTGGAGGAGTTCTCCCGGACTCAGTACCGGGCCAAGGACTGCAGCGGGACGGGAGGCTCTAAGGTGAGTCAGGAGG
The DNA here is from genome assembly GCF_963924675.1 of Phocoena phocoena. Taxonomy (NCBI): domain Eukaryota; kingdom Metazoa; phylum Chordata; class Mammalia; order Artiodactyla; family Phocoenidae; genus Phocoena; species Phocoena phocoena. Next base: position 7,308,592 of record NC_089228.1, on the reverse strand, counting down.
CGCGATGAGCAGAAAGAGAAGGTCCCTTGTTTGCGACGTTGCTGAGGTCAGGGGTCATAGGACAGAGAGAGAGGGAAGTGCCCAGTGTCTGGACCCGGAGAGTAAGGGTCGGGTTTAAAAACCGAAAAGGAGGAACTGGGCTCAGAACGAGCCAAGCCAAGGAAGGACGACGTTTTGGTTTGAGACAAAAGGGTGTGGAGGTCAAAGATTAGCGCTGAGTGGCCTTGTTCAGAGATTAGAGAAGAGGAGCTGAGGAGGGTTATTCCCATGCATTAGGTATGGGGACAAAAACCCTCATGTCTAGATTTTTTGAAGTGTAGAGGATTTATCCAGGTCAGAGATCAGAGTGAAGGGGCTGGAGGGGTGGGGCAGAATGGAGCCAAGAGATAAACTGAGTGTGTTGCTCCCTTGTATAGTCTGAGCATGACTTTGGAATTAGGCCCATCCCTTTCCTTCCCCCATAAAGCAGGAAGGCAACTCATACTCCCTCTGTTCCTTTGTCAAAAGCAAGTCTTAGTTTCTCTTTTTTTCTACTTTTGGGATTCCCTTCAGGCTCCTTATTGCCAGACCTGGAAGGCTTCCAGTCTGGTCAGGCCATTCCCATCTTAGGCATTGCCTGACAGTCTGATGGGAATCTTGCCGACCCTGCCATCTTTCATCCCCCACGTGGTTTTGGCAGGCTTAGCATCAGGTTTTCCAATGGAATTCTGTTCCCTCCCAGGCCATGAAACTCTGGTTTGGCTCCAGGGGTTACCTATGCTAGGACTTACTGAACTTGGCATCTGCTAGTCTGAAGTAATGCAGGGAAGACTTCAGTAATGATGGGTCTCCCCCACTCTCTAAATGACCGAGTATTTTTCGGAGCTTAGCCTGAGGACCACCTGGTTCAGCATCATCTGGGGTGTTTGTTAAAAATAAAGGTTCCTTGATCCCACCCAGTCCTACTGAGTTAGAATTTCTGAGGGTGGGAATCTGGAATTTGTATTTTCTAATAGGCTTGTTAATGATACTCATGCCCCTTGAAATTTGAGGATTTCTAATTCTTGTGAGTTTTTCCCTCCACATTGGTCTTTTGGGTGGCTAGAGGGTCAGTTTTGCTGGGCCACCCTTCCTTCTTACACACCCCTGAAGATTAGGGTTGTAAAAAGTTATACTTGACTCACTCCACCTGGTCCAAAACTTTGATCTTTTGCAGACTTGTTGAGATGTTACAGGTTTTATGTCGTTCTTCTGGTGGGTCTTTCCCTGAACTGAGCAAAACAAGAGCAATTTTAAGGGAGGTGTTCCTTCTGTTTCATAAGCAAATTGCGTGTAAGGAGACAGCTTTGTCTGCATCTTTTACTCATTACACTAACTAGAGCTTCTAGGTACTGGTCTGTGGCTGGAGAATGGGGAAGAATCTGGAGCCAAAGGAAGATAAGGGATTAGTGTCGGTTAAAGTAACCTAGAGAGGGACTTCCCTGGTGGCGCAGTGGTTAAGAATCTGCCTGCCAATGCAGGGGACAGGGGTTCGAGCCCTGGTCCAGGAAGATCCCACGTGCAACTAAGCCCGTGCGCCACAACTACTGAGCCTGCACTCTAGAGCCCGCGAGCCACAACTACTGAAGCCCATGCTGTGCAACAAGAGCAGCCACCGCAATGAGAAGCCCGCGCACTGCAACAAAGAATAGCCCCTGCTCACCGCAGCTAGAGAAAGCCCGTGTGCTCCAGCAAAGACGCAATGCGGCCAAAAATAAAAATAAAAAAATAATTAAAAATAAAATAAAGTAACTTAGAGCAGGGGTTCTTAATATTTTATGGATTGTGGACCCCTTTGAGAATCTAATGAAAGGTATCAACCTCTCTTCAAATGCTTATCATACACGGTTTCACCACCACATTGAGGGGTTCAGAGTCTCTCCCAGAGTTTACCATGTGGGTTCATGAACCACACGTTTAGGGTCTGTGATCTAGCAAGATGTCTTTTCCTGGTATTGAATTATAATCACAGAGGCACATTGTCGTTCCCAGAGACGTCTCCAGGTCAGGAACCGCCTAATTCTCAGAACGCCAGAATCTTCTTTATGCTCAGATCTCCTCCTCTGTGCAGGTTGAGCGCATTGAGAAGAGGTGTCTGGAGCTGTTTGGCCGAGACTACTGTTACAGCGTGATCCAAAATGTGAATGGGGATATCTGCGGCCACTACCCCCAGCACATCGTGTTCCTGGAGTATGAGAGTTCTGAGAAGGAGAAAGACACGTGAGCATCATGTAACCAAAGCGTGCCCATCTGGGAAGGCCTTGACAGCTCATCCCCAGGGTTAGGAAAGTCTGCAGCTGGGTGGGGCAGGCTCACTTTTCCCAGGTGTCAAGCCTCATTGGCATCTTTGTTTTCTTCAGGGTTTCACATCTTAGATTGGCAGAGTAGCACAGCGTAGAAGGAGGGGTTGGGAGTCACAGCCCTGGCCTCCTGTTTTACTCCTACCCTATAGCTCATTGTCCTGAGACAGCTGACTTCACAGCTCACCTCTCTGAACCTCAGTGTTTTCTGTTCTGTTTTTTTCTTTTTTTTTAAGAGAGCAAGTGGGAGGTATGCTTTGTCAACATGTGGAAGGGCACTTACCATATGTAGAGATTAAGAGCCTGAGGTCAGCGTACGTGCCGGCTGCCCTGCTTGCTAGCTGTGTAACTAACTTGGGCAAGGTACTGAACCTCTTTGTCTCTTAGTTTCCTCATCAGTTTCTACCTCTATTTAGAAAAGTGGCTTTTGCAGTTCCTGCTGATAAACAGGATTATTCCAAGCCTGACGTGTGTGCTGTAAGAATTAGAAATAAGAGCTACCATTAATTGAGGGCCTCCCGAGGCCCGAGTGCTTTGCGTGTGGTAACAGTTCACACCAGAGCAGACACAGAGCACCCAGCACAGGATGCAGCCCATAGGCAGTCAGTAAATGGTAGCAGTTGTTTGACACTGATAAATAATCACTGATGCTCTAGGAAGTGCTTTCTGTTGATCTCAAAGTTTGTTCCCCTAGGCGCCCTGCTTGCTGTTGATTTTAAGGGAATTCCAGAAGCTGTTGCCAACAATATCCATGAAAGCCTGGCCCCGTGGAAGCACTGTGATGATGAGTGCTATGGTAGAGTCGTGCTGCAAAGTGCAGCGGGCCATCACTGCTCACAGTGCGCCCATCCGCGCACCCAGGAACGGCTAGAGATTCTGAGTCTTGGACTCCAGAGCCACTGAATCAAAATCACAGCATAACAAGATGGCCCAGTGATTCGTACGCACATGGAGGTTTGAGAAGCACTGCTGTAGACGAACTGGGGAGAAGGGTGGATTCTGCCTGGTGTGTGTTTCGGGAGACCTTTCAGCTGGATTTGGAAGGATGAGTAGGAGTGTCCCTGAAATGTCCTTTGTTAGGGACCAGCTTGTATATGGTCTTTTTTTTTTTTTTTTTTGTATATGGTCTTGATCATCAGGCATGTGGACTTGTGGGTGTTAGTGGTTATTGGGCTAGTACCCCCTGAGCACTCATTGAAATCACAGATTCCAGGGTCCCTGAATCACAATTTCCAGAATCTGTGCCTCAGAGAGCTCCCTAGATGCGTCTCATCTTTGCTATAGCCTGGGAACCGCAGGGAGCCAGAGAAGCCTTTCAAGTGGAGGAGTAAAATGGGAGATCTATAAGTGTGCCCTGTAATGAGGTCGTGGTGGGGTGCACTGAGAAAAAAGAATGTATTGGGAAAAGGAATTGAATGTAAATCAGAGCACTTGTATGACTGCCTCTTCTTTCTGTCACCACCACGGCGCTCCCATCTTGCCTAGTGGGGTCTAGCCACCCAGGCTAGGGCCACCGCAGTATATCCCTAACCCTAGAGGAGTTGTGGAGTTTGTTTTTGTTTGTTTGTGTTTTTTTTTTTTGGCAGTACGCGGGCTTCTCACTGTTGTGGACTCTCCCATTGCGGAGCACAGGCTCCAGACGCGCAGGCTCAGCGGCCATGGCTCACGGGCCCAGCCGCTCCGCGGCACGTGGGATCTTCCCAGACCGAGGCACGAATCCGTGTCCCCTGCATCGGCAGGCGGACTCTCAACCACTGCGCCACCAGGGCAGCCCTGTTTGTTTTTATTTATTATTTGGTTGTGCCGGGTCTTAGTCGCGGCACTTGGGCTCCTTAGTTGTGGCTTGTGAACTCTTAGTTGTGGCACGCATGTGGGATCTAGTTCACTGAACAGGGATCAAACCTAGGCCCCCCTGCGTTGGGAGCACGGAGTCTTACCCACTCCGCCACTAGGGAAGTCCCGTGGACTTTGTTTTTACTTTTCACTTCTTTTTTTTTTTTTTTTTTTTTTTTTTTCGGTACGCAGGCCTCTCACTGTTGTGGCCTCTCCCGCTGCGGAGCACAGGCTCCGGACGCACAGGCTCAGCGGCCATGGCTCACGGGTCCAGCCGCTCCGCGGCATGTGGGATCTTCCCGGACCGGGGCACGAACCTGTGTCCCCTGCATCGGCAGGCGGACTCTCAACCACTGCGCCACCAGGGAAGCCCTACTTTTCACTTCTTGCAAGGCCTCGAAGTGATACTGAGTGGGCGATGCCTGTTAAAGAGAAGGGAGTATGTGCATGTTCAGGTGGGAAGAAGTAGAACTTTTTGCTTCTTTACACATGCCTGGACTTGGTGTTAATATGACACTAATTAGACTGAGTTACACAGGGTAGAACTGGATTCAGGAAGTGGTTTGGTCCTCTTAACCCACCTCCCCAGTTGAGCCCATATCTGGGACTGGAAGCCTGGATGGGGATCTCTGAACAGCAAAGACATGAGTTTGTCAACGAGGCAAACTGCTGCCATGAGGCAGACCCCAGGGGTCTAGTTGCAGGTCCTACCGGAGAGATGAAGTCCCTACCTTCAGATCTGGTGGGTAACACAGACCAATCAACGAGCAATGACAGTGTAACAAAGGCCAGAATTAGGGCAGGTACAGGTGAAGCACTGGGAGACAGTGGTTAAAGTTCTGCACTTGCTAATTCCAACTCGTGTGTGAGCGTAGGGTGGGGGGGGTTGTTCTCCCAATTCCACCAACTTTCAGACGCCAGCCTTGTGTTTTACAGATAACATTAGATCCCACAGGTTAAGGGCTCAGTCCCACAAGACAGACATAAATACACAAGCTCACTTTCATTCATTCAAATATGAGTATCAGGTGCCTGACACAGCCCAGTGCTTAGCACAGTAAGGGAAAGATTCTGAGGCCAAGAGATAAAAATAAAAACAGGAACCACTGAGAACAGAAACTGAATTGGTTCTTTGAGTAGGGGACCCAGGAAAATAAAGCACCAGCTAGCCTAACAAGAAAAAGGTGCCTTCCTTCACATGATAAGACTGCCCAGAGCCTCTAAGAGGGAAATGCTGGCATATTCTCTCCCTCAGTTTTGTGGAGAGTTTGCTGAATGGAAGGATTCAGCCTGGGAGAATCATATGCAGTTTCAAGGCTTTTAGAGCTGCTGGAGTGAGCTCCATGAGAGTCGGTTAAAACAGATGGTGCTGACCACATCTGTGCAAATGGACGGAGGCCACCAAAAGGTGGGAGGGAGACTACTGTGAGCAGTACTGTGTGTGCTCAGTTTTATATTATCTTGGCATCTGAGTTTAATTAGGCCATTGCTTCATTCTGAGGTGCCTTTTTTTTTTTTTAATGTTTTGGCTGCATTGGGTCTTTGTTCCTGTGCATGGGCTTCTCATTGCGGTGGCTTCTCTTGTTGTGGAGCATGGTCCCTAGGCGCATGGACTCGGTAGTTGTGGCATGTGGGCTCAGTAGTTGTGGCACACGGGCTTAGTTGCTCCGCGGCACGTGGGATCTTCCCGGACCAGGGCTCTAACCCGTGTGCCCTGCATTGGCAGGTGGATTCTTAACCACTGTGCCACCAGGGAAACCCTGAGGTGCCTTTTTATCTCATAGAGAACCTGAGTGAGGGGAAGGTGGCAGAACTTACTTTTCAGTGAGCCATGTTTTTTCTAGGACCTGGCTGGTTGGCCTGTGCCATCCTACAGGCACCTTGAAGAGGCACCCCAGCCTTCCACCTTCCATCAAAAAAGGAAAAAAATCTTGATCGTAAAAATAACATGTAGTCACTTCTTTGTTGTTTGAATTGGTTACAGTAAGGATGTGATAATTCTGTGATTTAAAACAAAATGTTTAATAAAAATGAAAAAAAATCTTAAATCAGACCTTACAGAAAAATACACCATAGGAAGTATAAGTCCTCTTATTTTATCCCCTGTTCTCTTTCCATGATCACCAAACTCTTGGTCCAGGTTTTTATTTGAAGACCGCTGTTTAACTTCAATTTCACATCTTCACTTTATAGTAGTTATTTTATTAGTAACTGGTTTGAGAATATATCTATGAAGGCTACTAAGAAATCAGCAGTGTTTTTAAAAGACTATATTTTTATTGGTGCCGGCAGCATCCAGTTATGCTTAAAAGGGTACCACAGATGTGTAGGAGTTGGTGAACTTACTCATTCTGAAACAGTTATTTGTGTGCACATGCTGTGCAGTGACACGGGAGTGCTAGCACGACTGGGATGTAGAAGGAATGAACGCCCTCTTGGACTCGGCCTGGAAGCTCAGCCCTTGTAAGGAGGGCACTTGAGTGTCTTCCCTCCCTTCTCTTCTGTCACCCTGCATTATTCTGCATGGCGGGGATAGCTTCCCACTCTTGAACTTTCCTGCCTCCTGTTCCTCTTGCAACCAGAAGCTCTGACTGGCTGCTGTGGAGTCTTTTGTTAAGAATCTACGGTGGGGACTTCCCTGGTGGTCTAGTGGTTAAGACTCTGTACTACCACTGCAGGGGGCGCGGGTTCAAACTCTGGTCAGGGAACTAAGATCCTGCATGCCTTTCAGCGCGGCCAAGAAATTTTAGAAGAAGAAAAGAAAAAAAGAATCAATGGGTGAAGCTATGAGAGTAGACCCTTATTTTAGGGGTCAGCTGATTTGACCTGATTTAATATGTGTGAGTTGCTTAAGCTCATTTCTAAATGTATTTTTTTCATCTTCTAGAAGCTCCCTTATTAAACCCAGTGTATTAACTACTGTGCTTCTCAAGGCCACAAATAGCTTCTCTTTCACTGCCTTTTCTCCAGCATTCCCTCCCCTGTTGGCTTTTTGGACTGTTAGAGGTAGCTGGAACGTTGCGGAGGTATCAGAGGCTCATAGCCATGTGAAATGAACCTTCATCTTGTGCTGCACTCTGAAAGATGACAAGAATGGCCCCATGATTTCCTGAGGGTCCCCAGCACACGTATTGTCTTACTTTTGGAGTAAGATACTGAACCCCTTAGATATAATCAACGTTCAGTTTGCTATATATGTTTCTGTATTTTAAATACCATGTCTTCAGAGTAGCTGACTTTTTTTTTTTAATCTTAAAGGTTTTGAAATCAGGATGACTTCCATTTTACTATCTATAATATAGCATTTTATTCTTTTCTTGAAAAGCTTAGAATGTCCATGATCTAGAATTTAGGAATCTGAGCATTTATTAAATTTGGAATGAATATTCACACACACACACACACACAACCCTAGTATGGGGCACACAATACTCACGCAGAAGCAGATTGACCTACCTCTCTTGCCTGTTTTTAGGTTTCAGAGCACCGTACAGGTGAGCAAGTTGCAGGACCTCGTCAACCGCAGCAAGACGGCCAGGTGCAGAGGACGTTTTGTCTGCCCAGTGATCCTGTTCAAGGGCAAGGTAAGACCACGCCTTAGCCTCGCACTCCCTGAGACCCTCTCGTGGGGTACCTGGCTTAATGCAAAGTGTAGAGTCTCGTGTTCTTGGCTTTTGCCAGCCAAGTTTGGGTGATTACTGGGTGCCTGGTGCAGTGGGAAGCAGGCCAGAGAAACAGACCAATTCTGATACAATTTTTGAAGGTGAGTCTAGTTAGGAAAGGGACAGTCACAGCAGAGGACCCCACCCTGTGTCCTGGAGCCAGACTGCCTACGTTCTGATCCTGGCTCTGTTACTTCCTGCCTGTGCAAGGCCTCAGTTTCTTCCTCTATAAAATGGGAAAAATAATCATGCCTACATCAGAAGTTTGTGAATAGATTAGATCAGATGAGTAAGTACATTGTTGTTTGTTCATTCGTTCAGTCATATAATTTACCAAGTATTTATTGAATGTGTGTCATGTTCAGGCCTCAAGGTACATCAGCATATAAGGTACACAAAAATCCTCATCCTTATCAAGCTTATATTCTAGTGACTGTTGTTAATTTGGCTTCCCACTATGGTCTCATTTCACCTCTTTTTATAATCCTTTGGTGTATTTGATATTCCCATTTTGCAGATGAAACGAAGGCTCAGAGTGGTTAAATAACTTCCCCACATTTACACAACTAGAGAGCTGGGGTTTAAACTTAACTGCAAAATGCACTCAAGTTACCACACTGCAGCTTAGGGCCACGTGGTGTGGTGTCAGAGGAACCCACTTAAGACGGGCAGCAGTTGGGGACTTCCCTGGCAGTCCCTTGGTTAAGATCCCGTGCTTCCACTTCAGGGGGTGTGGGTTCTATCCCTGGTTGGGGAACTGAGATCCTGCATGCTGTGCAGTGCGGTCAAAAATTTTAAAAAAAACCAAAAAAACCCCAGATGGGCAGCAGTGTGGACTGACAGACATGGCCTCATTAAGTGAGCGGGACTAGGCAGCAAGCATTGGAGGAAGGGTGGGAGGGTGTTCCAGGCAGGTGCCAGCTCTGGGGGAGCATGAAGCCAGGCGCGGAAAGTCCGAGAGACTCCCTGACGGGAGCACAAGGTACGTGGTGGAGCCGAGGATGGAAGGGACTGAATGCAGGAGGCTGGTTGCTGGCCAAGGTGTTTAGGTTTGCTGGGAGAGCCACTGTGATTTCTGAGCAGGGAAGTACAAGATGCAAATAGCATTTTGAGAAAGATTAATCCAGAAGGAACGGACTAACAGAGAGCCTGGAGCAGGGGAGGGAAGCAGGGGTGTAGGCTCTCTATTCCTGTTTGTTTGTTTTTTTTAATCTTTATTGAGTTTGTTACAGTATTGCTTCTGTTCTATGTTTTGGTTTTTCGGCCGCCAGGCATGTGGGATCTTAGGTTCCTTACCAGGGATCGAACCTGCACCTGCTGCACTGGAAGGTGAAGTCTCAACCACTGGACCGCCAGGGAAGTCCCTTAGGCTCTCTATTCTAGTCGTCCATTGTGTACCTGAATGCGCTGTGGTCTTGGTGCCTGTCGGACTATAGTCCGGCTCCCAGCGCAGGTGAGGACTGGGACAGGGCAGTGGGGAGGAGAGACACAGGGCTTGTTTCCATCCCTTTGTGCCTTTCTTTCGTAAAATGGAAGAAGGGGGGATGTGAAAGGGGGGATAGGAAAGGAGACTTGACCACAGGCTTTCGTGGACAGGTCGATTTTAGGGAAAAGTATGTCTGGAAGTCAAGTTCCAGAAATTGATCATCTTAAAGCTATTTATTCCCTCTTCCCCTTTGGAAAGTTTCGTGTTGCTGTAAGCTCTGGGAACTCCGGTTTAGATAACTGGACTATAACACACTGCTCTGTGGGGCATAGCGCTTGTTGCTAGAATTTACATAGGAAATACTCAAACCTGTGCTTCGCACAGTGTGTTCCACAGAATAGTAATTTAAGGATGTGCTTGTGCAAAGCATTCCCTGTCAAACAAGGGTGAGAGATAGCACGTTACTAGATTTGGCCTGACCCCCAAGCTCCAGATTCAAGAGGTACATCGGTAAGTGTGCACTGACATAGGAAAGGCTCTGAGAAGTCCTGAAGCAGAGGGACCTGTGTAGTGCTGTCAGGTCTGCTATTTCTCACTCAGCAGACCTTGAGGAAGGGACTTTGCGGAATGCATTTGGGAAAGTGCCACATTGACCGGCTTAGTCCAGTGAGATTGCAGCAGGCCTGGGAGAAAGAGCCCAAGGCAGCTCATTTCAGAGGGAGGGCAAAGAGTTGGAGGGATTATCCTCTTTTTTTTTTTTTTGTCCATGCTGTGCAGCTTGTGGGGTCTTAGTTCCCCAAGCAGGGATCAAATACCTTATATACATTTTATTCCTATTGTGTTTGCAAGTCTGCTGTCTCCTCTCAGCGGTAATCCCTTTGAGGGCAGAGGTCTTGTCTGGCTGCTGTCCTCCCAGCGCCTAGCAAGTGCCCACCCAGCTTGTACGTGCAAGCTGGGAAGGTGGGAAGGTGGGAAGACACTGCTCTTTAAAGTGGTCGTGGGCTCTGCTGGGTTCTCGGGGGACAAGTGACTAAGACAGGCCTGTCCCTGTGGAGCTCAGTGAGTGGGGAAGGTTGACCTGTGAACTAGCAGCTGAGAGGGAGATGGCGACGGGCAGGAGAGAGTCTTCTGTTGTGAGGTGGGGATCTCATCCTCAGAGACGTGGCTCCCAGCAGGCCCTAGCCAGTGCGGTGACAGCAGTGTTTGCTACCAGCACATCCTGCCGGGCTGGGGAGGGGGAGGTATGTTCAGAAGTGCCTGCTTCCTGCTTCTCTCCAGATTCAGTCCAGTGTGGCTGGGGCAGCCAAGGAACTAAATGTCTGATTGTATTTCATTTCAATTAATTTCCGTTTTATAGCTGAAGCAATGTAGATTTTTTTTGGTTAAACACAACTTTATTTTGGGGCAGGACTACGTTTCCCTTTAAATGCTGAAAATAAAGTATCCTAGTTGAGATGTGCTGCGAGTATAAAATACATATTGGATTTTGAAGACTTAGTCCAAAAAATGTAAAACGTGAATAATTTTTAAAGTGATTATATGTTGACATAGTAATATTTTGGATATATTGGGTTAAATGAGATATATTATTAAAGTTTTTTTACAACTAAGTTCAAGCATTTAAGGGTAAGCTGTTCTCCCATGCCGTTCTCTTCCCCAACATCTGTATCTGGGTTTTAGGCAATTAAAATGGGAACAGGTCATCTTTCTCTGTTTCCTCCCTGAAAGAGATGGGGAGCAGAGGTCAACTGCTTTTATTCTGTGTGCTAAAGTTGGTTACTACATTAGCATATCCTATAGAGCCATATTTCTCATGCAGAGTTAGAGGCCACTCCTAATTAGGTAAGTGGAGAGCATTCAGAGTACATCCTGCTTTTTCAGTCAAGAGCGAAGCTTAAAGTACAGAAATGGCAGATTATGCTTTGGAGCCATGAGGCCAGGGAGCAAGGTCAGGTGTTAGACTCTGCCTTGGGGTGCAGCTTCCCCCAGGTGCCGGCTCGGGACCTTCCTGCAGAGGTTGGTGCTTCACTTGGGGAGCTGGCCCTCTCTCCCATTCTTCTCCATCTGATGAGGCCTCTGTGCCAGGTGTATCTGCCTCCGTTACCAAAAAGACAGGGTCGAAAAGAGGTGGGAGAACTGAGCAGAAAGAAGACTCTGAACCTTGAAAAGAACTCAGAGCTCAGCAGCTAAGGAAGGATGGGGTGTGTGTCCGCTCTGAAAAGGTTTAGCAGAGTAATGCAAAGAAGACTGAGACTTGGCACCGGCAGCTTGGATGATGGGGGAGGGTGGGCATGATAACATGTGCCAGTCAGACTCAAACCACGTACCCCCATTGTCTTGCTTTCAGGAATCAGACCTCCCTTCTTACCATGAGCGTCTTGGGGGGTCCTCAGCCTGAGGATTGACATTTCCCTGCTGCAGTTCCTAATTACTGGGTTGGTCTCTTCAGAGTAGGGCCTCTTATCAGGGGCTGGAGATGGGTCCATGGATGGACTTGGAGATGTAGGTAAACTCTGGTGTGTACATTTTTATCCAGAGACAGTTTATCATTTTCATCAGATTTTCAAAATGCTTTTGGACCCAGAAAAAATGAAGCAGCCCCCACAGAGTGCATCCTGCTCAGGCCAGCAGGAATCTCTGCCCGAGCCCTTCTTCATAGGCTTCCGGGACAACCCTCCCACGATTGCATTCTTGCCCCCGGCACTGGAAAAGCACCCCACCCCGCCCGGGTTGTAGCAGGTTGCCTTTCTATCACCTGCCCCCTGCCCCAGGCTGCCACTGCCTCAGAAAGCCGGGTGATGACCTGCCGGTTCCCACCACACCCCTTTCCTAGCAGCAAAACCGTTTCTTTACCACTGTCTTACAAGTGGAGAAGGAGACCCCTTGGGCAGTATTCTGCAGTTTTCCAGGGACCCTCCTTACACCGCCAGGCTGCGTGACCCGTTCAGAAATGCCTTCCCCCTGCCTAGTGTAACGTCCCAGCCACCCTCACAGCCTCCCTCAGCCTGTAACTGGACCGTGGGGTCACCAGATACCTCCTCCCATTCCTCCTGGATCTCATCAAACACAATTTATAAAGATTCAGCCTTAAAGTTAAATAATGAAGTTCATGCCCATTGCCTGGTTTCTAGAATTCTAGCTCTTGAAATGCTCCTTCAGTGATGAGGAAAGAGTAAAAGGATAGTTCAGCACAGTTAAAGCCACTACACTTCCTTCATACAGAGGAGAGAGAAGATAAAATTTCTTAAAAAAAAAAAACAAAACCCAAACATTTCTCCCTTAATTGGCCCTCCTGCTGCAAAGGTTGCCCTCCACTGCACTAAGCAGTTCCGGTGATGGTCAGCTCGCAGGCTCCGGAGGGAGGTGGGCTCGATCAGATCCCAGCTCAACCCCCTCTGTGGTACCTTAGGCATCACTTCACCTCCCTGCGCCTGTCCCTCGTCTTTTCATCTGTGAAGCAGCAACAGTGCCTGCCACCTGCGACATCTCTCTCATGGGCTTGTGTAAATCCAGTGGGAAGGTGGTGTACTTGTTTCAGTCCTGTACTCACAAACACATGTGATAACCGCCAGATCTTACCCAAGTACATGCGTGACGACCACTGAATCTACCCATTACTGTTAGTGACACTCTGGTGCCTCTCGTTTGGGAGAGAGAACCTCTTGACAGAGGCTGCAGGTTAAATTCTAGGCATACTTCGGAGTGACTGCTGTGAAGACTTTGGGCAGCACTCCTGCACCCATTTTCCTGGCCTGGAGGGTCCCCAGGGGTTCCCCCCACTGTGTGCACTTCAGAAAACCACCTGACTTTTGGTCAGAGGGTACAAACTTCCAGTTGTAAGGTGAGTAAGTTCTGTGGATCTGATGTACAGCATGGTGATTATAGTTAGTAATACTGTATTAGATACATGAAAGTTGCACAGAGAGCTGATCTTAACTGTTTTCACCACAAAAAAAGAAGTGGTGATTATGTGACATGATGCATGTGTTAGCTAACTCTACGATGGTAATGATTTTGCAATAAGTAAGCGTATCAGATCAGTGTGTTGTATACCTTAAACTTAGACAATGTCATATGTCAATTATATCTCAAGAAAGGCTGGGAAAAACCGAACCAAAAAACTCCAGAAAACCACCTGACCCTGAAAATGCGGTTTCTCTCCCAGCATATTTGCAGGTCGGCAACGCTGGCTGGATGGGGGGAGCTGTATGGACGCACTGGCTACAACTATATTTTCTCAGGTGAGCATTGAGCTGTACCGTCTTTGACTAAGAACAGGAACCCAGTGGTGGAGAATAGCCACCTAGGGCTGCATTGGTGTAGGTGGAGGGGCAGCAAGCTGGGGGATGGGCAAGGGCCCTCCTTTCATCACCTGAGGAGATGCTGGGGGTGAAGAACACTGCCAGGCATGTGGGGCTTCGGATGTTGAGAGGCAGGAGTGTGGTCGTTAGGGTGGAGCCAGGGGGAGACTGGTCAGGAAGCCCCTGGGTGGAGCCCCTGCCTTGGCCTCGGTGCTGACCGCAGGTTTCTCCCACAGGGGGTGCAGACGACGCCTGGGCAGATGCAGAGGATGTCACGGAGGAGGACTGTGCGCTTCGGTCAGTGCCAGGTGGTTATGGGTCTGGGCTTGGGTTGGGGGCAGGCGTCTGAGTGGTGGTGGCCGTTCTCCTACTGACGGTCATGACCTCATCAGTGGTCCAGGTGAGTGGATTGGCTCCCTTCCTCCTGCTGCCAGGCCCACGCCCCTGCAACAGGGTTGTTGAAGTCCACCCTGTAGCTTCACCCGAAGCTGACTTTGTGGACTGCCTGAGCAGTCTGTGCTCGCCAGGACTGCAGAGCGAGTGCCCCAACGCTGGGGTTCCTGGCACCCCAGGCCCAAAACACAGGCCAGACATCTGTGTGTCTTCAAGCCCCACGGTTTCCAGGGTGTGACGTCTGGCCCTGTGACGTCTACCAGGTGATGCACAGCACAACCGGCCCGAGGCACAGGGCAAGCAAGGACTGTGGTCCCCACATGAGAGATGTGGGCACTAGAAGCTCCACAGCTGTGTGATAGGTGCCATAAGGCGCTTGCTACAGAGGAATGTTTTAGGCTCCCTTAAAGGGAAGGAGGGGGCTGGCTCCCACTCTTCCTACCTCCTTTCCAAATATTTTTAGAAAACGGCAGTAATGGTTATTTTGGAAAAGCTCCTTTGCATCGTCTGTACCACATGGAAAGTCTTTAACTGGTGTCGGGTGTCTCTGGAATGCACACCAGTACCCTGGTCAGATCAGCTGCCCAAAATCATGGCTCGGTGCATGAAAAGGCATCTCGCTGTGCCCGGCTTCTGCCCGTTAGTTCCAAGAGTAGTGGCTCTGGCTTGTGCTCAAGAATGTTTGGCTCTTCCCCCGGGATCAGACGACCTCTGCCCCAGCCAGGCCATCTTCCACAGTGCACACTGTTCTTGGTGAGAAGTCTGCTGGGGACAGCAAAGCAGTGGGCATTACAAAAAAAAATTAATGGTGACTGTTTATTCGTTCTGCTTTTGCCTTTATCTGTATGACTGATCAAAAGGCAGCCTGGGGATTAGGAAAATTTTATCTTTCTCCTTGCTTCAGAGGCCTTCTAAGCTGAGGGAATTCACTTGCTAATATTTCACAATCAGTTGATAACATAGCTCTAAAAAGTCCATCTCCCAGTGAAAGTTTCAATCTGTTACATTTTGAGCGAGTCATGTGGCTAAAAACAGTCATAAATGGGGAAAGGGAGGGGGGTGGAGAGAGATAAACTCTAATGGAGGCTCAAAGACTCTATCAGCCACTAGCCTGCTGCTTTTTAGAACTCAGAGATTATCTTGAGTCTTCTGGCTTAATGTCAAGCAGTGCCAAAAATCCCTTTCCCGCCCCAGGTGCAGATTGCTCCTCTTTGAAATGCGTCCCAGAGAGCGGGATAATCACTTAGAAAGTCACCTTCCCTGGGAGCGGTTGTCCTCTCTTGGCCTTCCCTCTGTCTTCTGGAGAAGAGAATCAGAAATTCTTCTGTAGAAACTAGACTTCCTTGAACGCGCCCCTCACGCCCCAGACTTTCGTGGATGAATGTGCAGTGCAGCTTCTCCCTCTGGCTCTTTGTTTCAGAAGTTCCGACACGCATCTTTTTGATAAGGTCAGAGGGTATGACATCAAGCTGCTCCGGTACCTGTCAGTGAAATACATCTGTGACCTGATGGTGGAGAACAAGAAGGTGAAGTTTGGCATGAAGTGAGTGCAGGGCACCCCCTGCGAAGTGGGTGGAGGCCGTGTGCTCACAGGCTCGTGGGGTCGGAGATGGCACAGAGCAGTTACAAGGGCACACCGCGTGCCAGGCCTCGTGCATCCTCTCCCTGTATCCTCACACAGCCCTCCCTGCAAGGAGGTTCTAGTGTCCCCCTCTTGCAGGGGAGAAACTGAAGCCAGAGAGGTTAAGTCACTTTCTCGGGGTGGTGCAGAGAGCACCAAGGGAGCCGTGGGTCTCTAACGTGTGCTCTGCTGCCGCTGCGCCATCTCTGGTAGATTAGAGTCTCTTTTAAAGTGGATCGAAAAAAATCAGTATTTGCTCAATTTTTATGTCCTGTGTGGAACAAATCTTCAGGTAAGGCAAAATTAGAAACAAATGGAACCTGGGTTAGGGTGATGAAATTTGGGGAATTTTTCCAAAGTGTTGTTAATTTTCTATAATAGCCACTTTTAATTATGCCAAGTATGTCTTAGAAAATAAACCACACTGAGGCTGTTGCAGCTCAGCTGTTTGCAGTCACCTGCACATCCCGCTGTCTGTCAGAGTAGTCCTGTGTCTCTCCGATGCTGTCTGGGAGTGTCCGCAGTGGATGCCGGAGAAGGTGGAGAGGAGAGTCCGCCCCAGGGCCCCTTTTGGACAGTGTCTCTGTTATTTTGCTCTTTTCTCACTCCGCCCTGCGGGTCAGGGGGCGGTGCTGCCTTTGGGGGAAGCTTGTTCCGCGGCTTAGGTCCCTGTGCGTTGCAGGTCCTGTGGGGTCCGGGGGAGTCGGCGCTCTCACCTGGTGACTTGGGGTAGAGGCGGCAGAGCAGTCGCATTTCTTAGTCGTTCTAAGTAAGCCCCCTGGAGGGCATCATTCCTAACTCTGAACAGTAGTTTCTATAGCAGGAGGATCATTCGAGCTGTGGTAATGCTTGTGGGGAATGCTGTGCGTGTGTTGTGATGCCGTAACACGTTGTGTCCTGTCTTGTAGTGTCACCTCCTCCGAGAAGGTGGACAAAGCCCAGCGCTATGCCGACTTCACTCTCCTCTCCATCCCGTATCCAGGTAGGGGCTCTTTCCAGGGTCTGGTCAAGGGACAGGCTTCCCAGGACTGGGGCTCTTTGAGGCCCTCCTCAGGCCCTGGCCACTTAGGTGCACAGATGCCCCGGAGCTCTCGGACAGGATCTGCTGTCACTCAGCATAGGGCAGTGCAGCTCCTGGTCCTTGGCTCTCACCTTAGGGAAGGACGCTGTCCTTGTGTGTGTGTAGGGGGGCTTTCCCCTGGGAGCGGCCCAGGAATGGAGTCCTGGCTCAGGTCCTCCCTACTGCGCTCTTGAGCGAGTTACTTCACCTCGCCACCTCGCCAGCCTCAGGTTTTCTCAGGTATCACTGGAAGTTGGTGAGGCTTAGCTCAGGGTCTTGTTGTGTGGATTGGGTGAGGTCAGGTTTATCGGCGTGCTCTGTGCAGCTAATGTGCTGTTTCGGTGTGAAATGACGTTAGTCCTCCGTGTCAGCAACCATCTGTGCTGCGCTGGCTGTTGCCGTGGTGAGGATGTAAGTGCCCTGTCCCCAGTGGCACGTGGTTGGTGGCCTCACCGTGTCACAGAGCACCGTGGTGAGCACACAGCTGGCTGCATTTGTCTCTGGCACAGACTGTATGTGACCTGTGGCCAGGGCAGTGTTCTCTGCACTGGATACTGAAGCTGCGTTAGTCCAGTTTGTAGCGTTTAAGCTTTCTTTCTGGCAACACCTGCTCGTTCAAGGAGGTATTAGAGCCCTAACATCGGCACCAAACTTTGTCAACAGACAGTAGAAAGCAGACTCTTTCTCCTTGAAACCTCTCTCCTGCTCCTCAGCAGTAGCACCTGCCTTCAGTCCTGTGCTGGATCTTGTCTCCTCATCTTGGAGCCATGTGGCCAATAGAGAGCAGGCTGGTGACCCCAGGTTGCAGTAGAGCCACAAGGCCTTCTCATTAGAACCTCAAGTTCATCCACTGCCTCGTGGGCAGAGGGTATATCCTCATCAGTGTGAGCTGGTGGTATCCAAACCACGACCCCTGTGGCCTGGCTCTCACAGTGTCCTCCTTCAGGGTCTCTCCTCACTCTTCTCTGCTAGCTTAGCATTTGGTGGCATGTAGGGCTGGGCGTGCATTCCAGTCCCAGCACTGTGTCCTTGAACAAGTCCCTTAACCCTTCTGAGCATCAGTTTCATCCTGCATAAAATGTGGTTAATGATGCTTATTCTGGGTGAAGTGCCAGACCTGTCCCCGACAGGTGCTCACCAACACCAGGCCGAGTGACGGGTGCATGGGAGGAGAGGCTCGCTTTCGGGAGATGCAGAACCATGATGATGATGCCATGGGCTCGGCAGCGTCAGAGATGTGTCAAGACAGGGATGTCCCCACCGGGGGTCTACACTGGAGCTTCCCTCAGGTAGCTCTAAAACTGGCTTTCAGACTAGGCTCCTGACTCTCAGGAGATGCTCTGGGGGTCCCCAGACTGAAGTACTCTCTGCCAAATGAACGGGAGAGGACTGAGTTGGCTGAGGAACCACGCGTCAGCTTTCTTTATTTGTATTCAGCTTCTCGGTAACACTTGGCTTAGAAAAAATTGTTTTGTGGGACTTCCCTGGCAGTCCAGTGGTTCAGACTCCGTGCTTCCACTGAAGGGGCATGGGTTCGATCCCTGGTTGGGGAAATAAGGATCCCACATGCCGCATGGCAGCAGCCAAAGGAAAAAAAAAAAAAAACACACCACACTTTAAAACAAAGAAAAGAAAAGAAAAAAAATCGTTTTGCTCCAGAACAGTAGCACAATATCCTTTCTGCTGTCGTTGGGCAGCTTGTTAAAAGACTCCTGAAATATTAACTAACACCTTTTGACCCAGTTATTCATTAGGCCATAATCCAGCTAGCTTGGGCTTGAAGATGTTCATCATGTCTGATTATACCAGCCAAACATGGGAAATGTTTTCATTAATCAGAATAATGATGATGTAAATGATGGTACAGCCATCCATAGTAGAACGAGATATTACATAGTCATAGAAAAATGCTTAAGGTGCTAATAAGCAAGATAGAAAATTAAACACTACAATCTCAACTATGTAAGAGAAAAGGTGCTTACACAAGATGGTAAGAAAAGAAAATGCCAGAATGGTAAGATGATACCGTCTCTCTGTGAATTTTTTTCCCCCGTTCTTCCCAGAATATCGTGTACTGCATCTGATAGTTGTGTATGGTGCTGAGGGGAGATTAAGAGGCATCAGTAAAAATCCAGAAGTCTAGGTGGCAGGAGACGCTGTTGCACACCCAGATGAGGGGACAGGAGAAGCACTTAACTTGCTTACCTTAATTACCTTGCCTCCTCTGCTCATGTTCTTGAATTTCTTTACATGCCTACATTATTATACTTCATAACAAAATCGATGTTATCCAGACCAAGTCCTGAAATGCAGTCGGCTGCCATTTCAGGGGTCTCTGTTGAGCCCTCTGATGACTTTGAAGCCCAGACAGGAACTGCGGTGGTATCAGTTCTCTGTCAGACTAACTTAGGCTTAGACTAGCCCTTGAAAACGAGAAGTGTTCTGGGAGCACTTCCTTCAGGGCACCAAGATAGACGGGGCCAAAAACTCCCCAGCATGAGTCTAATTTGTTTCCCTCTTGAGCGAGCGTCCATTCTCACTTCACTTTTGGTCCTGTCTGTTTGCCTCTCAACAGGCTCAGAAGCCTGTTCAGGTAATGAATGTCAAGGCATTGCCCTGGGTACTGAGGCTGCTTTAATTCTCTCCGTTTCTCACAGTCAGTTGCTTCTGCATTATATGCTGGTCAGAGCTCGGCCTGGAGCCTGCAGTGTTGATTCAAGCGCTCAAGTTTGAGAAAACAGAGCACTTTACGGGAGTTCTGAGGAATGATTGGTGTCCCTCCTAAACCCAGGCTCATAAGCTCAGGGCCTCTGTCTGATATTTATATTTCTTCTTTCTCCCAGTGAGGCACCCAAGAATCCGCTGAAGTGTTAGAGCTGAGGATTGATTCCTGACATCCCCATCCACAGTGAGGCCTGGGGGATTCGAGTGCAGGAGTGTGTGGGGTGGTGAGAGCCAGGTCTGCAGAACACACAGGCTAAGTCTCCAGACCTTCCTCCACGAAAGAACCTTTCCTTTCTTCCCTGGTGTGGCCCCAGACAGGAGCATGTCCCAAGAGGAGCTGGAGAGTTCTGTGTGGATGTTTATGGCCTGTGGCTACCTTGACAGAATTCAGGCAACTGTTTTGCTGCCTTTGGGAACCTTACCAGACTTGGACCTGTGGCCAAAGCCTTGTGCCTTCTGGAGTTTGTGTTGGTCCTGGTGGAGGAACTGAGAGGAGTGCAGGCCTCGTTCTCCCCAGGCTAAGCTGCAGGGCTGCACTGGGGCTCTCACTGCAGCGGTGGCATGAGGATGGCACCAGTATGCTGTCACCTTAGTGCCCCTTGTAGCAGTGCTGTGCCAGCTGTTTTATACGTATTGTTTCATTTCATCCTTAACCACTTTACAAATGAGAAAATCAAGGCTTAGAGAAATTAACTTGTTCACAGTCACAGGGCTACATGAAAGGCTGAGGTTTGAAGCTGGGAACATTGCCAAGGCCCTTTTCTCTCCACTCCTCTCTCTGTTCCTGAGGTCTTACCCTGGTGGTATTTCTTATAGTTTTTCTGGTGAATGATACAGAAAGCACATCTTGGCAAGGTTTGTTGGAGAAGGACGTGTCTCTTGAGTGCCTGTCCCATTTCAGGCACTGTCCATGGTCCTTTCTCTCATGTTACGACGTTCGGTCCTCACTGAAAGCCTGCGAGGTTGGTACAGGCAGACCTCATTTTATTGCTCTTCGCTTTGTTACTCTTCACATATTGCATTTTTTTACAAATTGAACATTTGTGGCAACCCTGTGTCAAGTCTATTGGAGACATTTTTCCAGTATTTGTTCACCTCATGTCTCTGTCACATTTTGATAGTTCTCACAATACCTCACACTTTTCCATTATCACTCCATTTTTTATGCTGACCTGTGATCAGTGATCTTCGATGTTACTACTCCACCTCACTGTAGGCTCAGATTATGGTCACCGTTTTTTAGCAATAAAGTGTTTGTTGTTGTTGTTGTTTTTTGGCCATGCTGTGTGGCTTGTAGGATCTTAGTTCCCTGACCAGGGATTGAACCGGGGCCCACAGCAGTGTACCAAGTCCTAACCACTGGACCGCCAAGGAATTCCCTGAAGTATTTTTTAAATTTAAAATATATATATTTTTAGACACAGTGCTATCACACACTCAATAAACTATAATACAGTGTAAACATAACTTTAATATGCACTGGGAAACCAAAAAATTCGTGTGGCTTGCTTTATTGCGGTGGTCTGGAATTGAACCCTCAATATCTCTGAAGTGTGTCTGTAACAGGAGGGAGGGTGATCCTCCGTAACTAGGTAAGTTGCTGAGAAGGTGCTGCCAGGGCTCAAACTGTAAACCGCGCTGTTGTTCGCTGGCTGTTGGCACTTCAGGGACTTGTAGGGCAAAGGGACCTGAAATGAGAGAAAAGTGACCAAGAACCAGTGAGCACAGACGGAGAGAGATACAGAGGTGTGCAGGCAGGGGCTGCCTCATCGGGAAGGTCTCTGGCTAGAAACCCAAGGAGCGTTGGAGGCTCCCGCTCGCCTGGTCCAGCCTCCACTCATGTCATCTGGGGCCCACTTTGGAGTGTGTGCGCTGGTGGCCGCCCCGGTCTTCCAGCACCCAGGGGCATCTCAGGACACTGGGCCAGGAAGGGTGGTGTCATGACTCTGCCCTTCTTTTCCAGGCTGTGAATTTTTCAAGGAATATAAGGATCGGGATTACATGGCTGAAGGGCTCATTTTTAACTGGAAGCAGGTATGAGCAATAACATTCATCAGCTTGGGTCTTCTGTTTGTGAAGGGAAACCAGCCAGTAATCTTCTTGGGGAAAACAGCTACCCTTCTCCTTCCTTTGCTCTTCCCTGAATGAGTCTCATTATTTTTCTCTCTCTCCTCCTTGTATGTACATGTTTAAACTCTCATCATATATACTTTTCTCTCCCCCTTTAATTTCTCCTTTTCTTTAAAGGAGTTCTCAGGGAAAAGGTAGGAAAAGTCCTTCATTTTTGCTCCGTTCTCTGTGTGAAGAGCTCCTCCTCAGTGTGTGGGAGCAGCCCAGGAGCTGCCGGAGGCTGAATACGCTGATCACCTCTGTGTCAGCCGTAAACACTCAAACGGCCAACTGAAAAGCTCCACTTGGCAGCAGTATCTGGTCCCTTTGATTTTTAAGCTGTCACTCCCAGGGTGGCACAGGCATCTGGCCCTGAGAAGGCGAGCACTGTGGGGGTACATCCTGCCTGCCTGTGGTAGCCACAGCTTCAGGGCCTCAACCTGCCTGGTCATCCTGGCTTCTCCTGGTGGACAGCCTGCATCTCACAGTGTCTTTCTGTCCCCAGGACTACGTTGATGCCCCTCTGAGCATCCCCGACTTCCTGACTTGCTCTCTGAACATTGACTGGAGCCAGTATCAGGTGAGGGGACCCCTGGTGCCTGCCCCACAAGTCCCTCAGGCAGACACCTGAAGGCCTGGCTTGTGACCTCTGACCTCCTGGGAAAGGAGGAGCTGCTTACTTGTTGAACTCTCTCTCCTGATTTCTTGGCCCAGAAAATGAAAGCTTTCTGAACATGACTCACTGGAAGATTTGCATCCACCAGGGGGTTCTGTTTCCAGAGGAGGACCTCATGGAGTTTGCTTTTCCAGCTCTGGGATTTAGTGACGTTTTTCATTTTACCTTTTAAATGCGTGTTCCATCAGAGAAAGTGCAGAGCTACCTGACCTGATTTGGTTATAGAAACCTTAAAATTATTTCCACTGTGCTTCTCTCCTCTTTGTCATCGTCTGCCATGGAAGGGTCCCCAGTCTTTTGTTTTTTCTTTTTTTTTGGCTGCATTAGGTCTTCGTTGCTGTGTGCAGGCTTTCTCTAGTTGCAGCGAGCGGGGGTACTCTTCGTTGCGGTGCGCAGGCTTCTCATTGCGGTGGCTTCTCTTGTGGAGCACGGGCTCTAGGCACATGGGCTTCAGTAGTTGTGACACACAGGCTTGGTAGTTGTGGCGCACAGGCTCTAGAGTGCCGGCTCAGTAGTTGTGGCACACAGGCTTTTTTGCTCTGCGGCATGTGGGATCTTCCCAGACCAGGGCTCGAACCCGTGTCCCCTGCATTGGCAGGTGGATTCTTAACCACCGTACCACCAAGGAAGTCCAAAGGGTCCCCAGTCTTACTGGATGGATCCATCTCTCTACCGCGTTTAGCCCACTGTACAAGCCCACAGGCCATTAGCAGTGTCCTTGCCACTTGCTTCAGCCAGGACAAGTAGCCTCATTGTTCCCACTGCCTTCCCCATGTCTGTTCCCTCTGCCTGGCTGGCCCTCCCAGCCTCCTCTTGTCTGGCTGACACACTGCCTTCAGGATTTGGCTCGAGTGTCCACTCCAAGAAGAATTCCCTGATGTGCCTCCTCTCCCCCATCCCTAGAGAGGTTGTATGCTTGCATCTACATTCCCCTTAATCCGGGCTCTGGGCCCGGTCCGGCCTGGCCTCTCTCGGTGATCCACACCTACTTCCTTTTCCAAGCGTCCCGTCATGCAAGCACCTCAAACTCAAGCTGCCCAGAATGGAATTGGCCACAACCCACAGCACCCCCGGGCCCTCCACCATTTACCTAGATGCTCAGACTCGAAAAATGGGGGCTCTTCTCCCCAACACCCATGGCTGGTCCCATCAGTTCTGTAAGTCTCTGCCCCAGGGAAACTCCCCAGTCCTTCTTGCCTCCATCCCTTAGGTCACTGGCCTAATGCAGGCTACCATCGTCTCATGGCTGAGCGTGGGTCCACATTGAAGGGGCAACCGACTGGAAATAGTGAACGTAAAGCATGTGAATAGGGCCTGGCAGAGCGCGATACTCAGATGATGGGGCAGGGTCGTCACTGTCACTCCTTCCTTCACAGCTGCCACTGACTTTCCTTTTTCCCTCAGGATAAGTCCAAGGACCCTTATGTGGTCCACCCAGCTCCACGTGGTCCAGGCTTGTTCTTGTGACTCACTGGCTGTCCACTCCCTCTCCTCCAGCTACCCTGACCGCCTCTCCACCCCTTAGGGAAGATGCTCTCCAGGTTTGCACATGCTCTTCTCTCTGCCACAAACACTCGTGTGCTTTCCCTCCCCTTTTCTCACATGCATGTCACCATCTCCAGGGAGCCTTCCCTAAGGGTCCCCATGGATCAGGCTAGGCTCACCTCCCCAATTACATGGTCCTGCAGCATCTTAGAGGGCACCTTTTAATTAGCACACCTGCAGCACTTCACTTTGCCTTCCCTTCCCTCCAGCCTCAGGGCTGGAGTCATTGTGTTCACTGCTGTGTCCCAGGGCCAGGCCCACAGTCACGTTCACACCACTGTTTCCCATTGCACGAGCAGTAGTGCATGTGTGGGTGTTGCTGACCTCTGTGTAGCCAGATGGAATTCCATAAAGCTCTGCTCTTTCATTCTGTGCCCGAAGACCCCTTCCAGTGGCTGCTGCTCCTCAACCTGGCCCCTGACTATGACTAGTCAGTGAAAGAACATTCTACAGGTACCTCCTAGTCCCTAAGCACGAAGCCTTACAGATGCAGACGTGCCAAAATGGCCTCCGCCCTCACTGGGCTCAGTCTAGGAAAATTCCGAGGCAACAGCATAACCATCACCTGCGTAGTAGGGGTATTGACCAGTGGCCACAGAAGAAGACTCTGTAGAGAAGATAATGGGGCTGGGCCTTTAAAGGATGAGTAGGAGTTTGCCAGCCAGGGAAAGAGGCATGCACCAGGCATGGAAACGTAAGGCCGATATGTGGTACTCACCTCTGTACCCGGAGGCTTTGTCACGGCACACATAGATTGAGAGAGTCAGAGGTGAGCCTAGATTTTCATGCATTTCCCAGGTCCTCTTCTGTTTCTCACTCTGGTATCTGAGGAGGTGTTCCTACAGTGCAGTGTGTGACCACAAGCCTGGGTCCAGACCCCAGCTCAGCTTAGCTGTGTGACCTTGGGCCTCTGCCGACCCAGCGCTCCCCAGGCTGTGGTTCCTGCCCCAGCCCTGGGCACGGTGGCCAGCGGAGTCTGCCGCCGCTCCTTGGTCATTTATGTCCCCTTCAAACAGCTGCCGTTGTGGGAGCTGCCCTGCGGGCTCTTCCTTGGTCACCTCCTGCCCTTTCCCAGCCGCTGCAGTCCTCCCCCAGCCAGCCTGACCTCCCTGCACACCTGCTGCGTAGCTCCCACCTCTCCTGCTTTTCCTCAACCACTGGAATCACAGCTCGGAGGAAATCTCTTGGCAGTGGTGTGTCTGACACGTTGAACCAGATGAGCAGAGAGACCCCCGAGCCACCATGGGTAGTAATAAGTTTATTAGCACAGCACTGCAGCGGCTTTCTCTGGAGCTCCTGCAAGTGGGTCAGGACTCTCCAGGGTCCGTGGGAAGGTCAGGTAAATGAGCCTGGTTTAAATTCCTGGGAAAACCATTCCAATTACAGGTGCTGTGTTTACCCTCCCCAGGGGAGCGCTCTCACTAGCTGGCATTCACCGCCTTCTCTGCACAGCCCCAGACACTGAGAAGCAGTCATGTTAAGAGACTGTCCCCAGCTAGGGGGAGGGGGCCACAGAACTGGGTCAGGCCCCTCCGTGGGCTTCCGGATTCCAAAATGGACTGTTCCTCAGAGGGTCTAGTCTGGACCTTTAGCTTGGGCTAGAACAGAGGTTCCGATCTCTATGGCTTTTGCTTGTTTTTGCTCTCCCACCTCACGGGCCTCCTGTTTTAAAAGATTTTTGTTTACCAAACAGACTGCATTTGTTACTCATTAAAAGACTATGCAGTGAGTAGCAATAAAAAACGTGTGAAACCTGATTGATGAGAAGGTTGATGGTTACCTTGGTTTCTGTGATGTGATGGCAGATAAAGAAATGGCTCTTTCCATTTGGTGACAATGGCCACGGGCTCAGGGCTCTTTGTCGGCTTCTGTTAATTCCCTAGACAGCCGTGCCTGGAGCCCAGGGCTCAGAGGAGCTAGTGTCTGGCTGCTGCTCGTGGCTGTGGGGCTGTGGGTTGCCCAGGCTCCTGCACGGCTTTCCCTCCCTCACCCGCACGTTGGGTCAGAGCACACTGAGGGAGGGGCCCGTGGGGGAGGGTGCAGGGACGTGTGAAAAGTGAAGTTTCAGATAGTCTGGGATTTGGGACCTGTGGCCTGTGACCATGAGCCTGGGGTACTTGTTTCCCCTGAATAACTCATAGCACTTTATTTTAAAAATGCTTTAGATTCCCATTCTGAGTTAAACACCTATTCATAGAATCCTGTTATTTTTCTTCTCCAACAGAGTTGGGATCTGGTGCAACAAACACAAAACTACCTGAAACTGCTGCTTTCCATAATTAACAGTGACGGTGAGTCTGCCTCTGCTTGCCTCAAGCCATAGGATCTTCTGGGTGTTCCCAGGTCTTGACATCTCAAATGTGTGTTTATTGGGGCCTTTTGCTCTATGGGAGAAGGATTTGGGGATTCCCTTGTCATTGGCAGATTTATTCCATGCCCCAAATTATGAACTTGTTAGCGTCTGAAGCACATTCAGCTGGCCTTTGAGCTTTCAGCACCAGCCTTTTGCCGATGTGTTTCTGCACTGGGTCAGCTGGCCTTTGAGCTTTCAGCATCAGCCTT
Organism: Phocoena phocoena; assembly: GCF_963924675.1. Lineage (NCBI taxonomy): Eukaryota > Metazoa > Chordata > Mammalia > Artiodactyla > Phocoenidae > Phocoena > Phocoena phocoena. The sequence goes on along the minus strand of NC_089228.1, from coordinate 7,282,362 downwards.
TTCGTGTGGGGCTGTAGTGGCCTCTTTTGGTTCAGAAAGGTGAGAGAAAGTCAGTCCTGGCCTCTTCTTGGGCACACACAAGAGCCCCTGGAGGGCCTGTTCTCCAGAGGGTACTCCAGCCAGTTTGACTGTTTTGATTGGATGAGCCCATCATGCTCAGTGTCCTAGGGCGGTCTGACTCCGGTTCCTCCATATCAGTCAGGACCTGTGTGGGGTTGCACTTGCTTGAAGAAATGGAAATGTATTCATTTATTTAACCAAGAAGGCCCAAGAGCAGAGCCAGGTGCCACATACCACAAAGAATCTCTCCTTGTCTCATACCCACTGTTTAGTTAGCTTCGTGGCTGGCAATCGTTCCAGACTTGTTTCCTGCCGTCTTAACCCCTCCAGAAGAGGGAGACGGCCTCTGTCCCAGAGCTCCTGCTCATTGCCTCAGTTTGGATCCAGTGCCCATCCTTGAACCGGTCACTGGGGCCAGGTTGGCAGAAACATCACATGCCTGCCTCTGGAGCTAGGCCGTGGTTCGGGGGTGGCCTGGCTCTCACCCCAGGCCAGGGCGGTGGCACATCCCGTTTTCATCAGTCCGTGTTTGCTTCTCTCCTGGGCCTCCTGTTCCATGTTCCTGTGTAGATGACAGCGGACTGCTAGTACACTGTATCTCAGGCTGGGACCGGACGCCCCTCTTCATCTCTCTCCTGCGCCTTTCCTTGTGGGCTGTGAGTATGGACAGGCTGGGCCGTGGGGTCAGGGAGCATTCAGAGGCCCTTTGTGAGTGCTGGGACTGTTTCCAGAAAGCAGAGAGGCTTCAGAGCGAGGGACCTCACGTGTCCAGAGCAGATGTCGTGTTTAACCCCGCTCCGGGGGCTGTCAGACAGCCTGGTTGTCACGGGGGCGGTGGTTGTGACTCAGCCCCCGAGGCCAGGAGGGGGCCGTCGTGGGGATGCTTCTTTCTGATCTGGGCCTGTCTCTTCCAGGACGGGCTCATCCACGCATCCCTGAAGCCCGCTGAGATCCTCTACCTAACGGTGGCCTACGACTGGTTCCTCTTCGGGTGAGCCTTCGGGAACTGTCGGGCTGTGGGGTGCTCCGGTGCTTGGGAACTGCCTTTTTGTGTGTGTGGGTGTGGTGGCCCCTGTGACAGGGTTGAAGGCGAAGACTGTCCCGCCCCCTTGGGAAGAGAGAAGGTGTGGTCGGGCCCACCTGAGGCTGGGGTGCCAAAGCCATGGGCTGTCCCTGTGGCTCTGGTCCCCCTTCATCCTCTTGTCTCGGAGGTGCTCGCTTTGACCTCCTCGCCTTCTTGTTTCAGGCACATGTTGGTAGATCGACTCAGCAAAGGAGAGGAGGTAGGTACTGCTCACGGTCTGCGAGCACACATCAGGGCTCCGCGAGCTCGGGCTCCTTTACCCCCAAGAAGGACAGGGAGATGGTCTGTTTGGTGTCCACACTTTGGGGCGGTTCCTTGCCTGGTGTGTGCTGGGATCAGGCAGTGTGGCAGGAAAAGCAGTGGCACAGCAGCCCCATTCTGAGCCTCAGTCCCCCTCTCTCACGGAGAGAACACTTACCTGTGACCTTCATGTGTCAGCCCTCTTCCCCCCCTTCTGTGCCGGCCTTCTTACGAGTGACCTTGTTTTCTGCACTCAGCTCTGGAACCAGTTTACAACTGCTTTCCTGTGCCCCTCACCCTCACAGCTAAAGCCAGAAGCTCTTCCCTGTCCTCCCTTGTCTCAACACACCCACTCGGCAGCTTTTAAGCCCCAGGGCCTTCTGTGCAAGCAGGGTCCTGCCAGCTCCTCACCCCCCGACCAATCCCGGCCAGCGGGCTGTGGGTCCCCTTCCTGTCCGCGCGCTGTCCCTCCTTCCTCCTCTGCCCTGTCCACGCCTTATCCTTAGCTACCTTTTTTAGTCTTTGGCTCTTCGGTACTCTTGTTTTCAGCCTGTTTTCCCTGTACACAGACCTAGAGTCGGACCTGAGTGTGAACCCCAGTTGTGCCACTTACTACCTGGGTGACCTTGGGTAATGTGATTAACCTTGAGTCTCCCGGTGTCGATTCTGCTGCCTTACAAAGAGAATGAGTCCAGATGCCCAGCGTGGGAGCTGCACGCAGTGTTGGCTCCCCCCCATTTTCCTGAGGCATCTTTCTCACCCTCCTGAGGCTGCCTCTTTTCTGGGCATCTTGTGCATTCTTCTTTTGTTCCTCCCTCTCAGCTGCTCCTCTCCCCTTCTAAATCTCTTCGTTTGAGCACTTATTGCATCCGCCAGGACTGCAGAGCTCATAAGCCTGTTCCTCAGAGGCCTCCATGAACTCTGTCAGAGGTGGTGACTTTGGCACTGAAATCCGCACGTAAAGCCCCTTTGCAGCCTCTCATTTTGAGATTTGCTGGAGCTGGCTCTCCAGTACCTGCTGACCCCCATGCTGTCTCCCCGTCCCCAGAGCAGGCCAGATTCCACCTTCAGAGACTGGGCAGGGGATGCGGCTGAGCCCAGTGGATTCTGGACTCAAACCCTGGCCACGTCTCAACATAAACAAGAGGGTCTTCTCAGCTGGGAGGGTTGGCAGGATGTGGGCTTTTCTCTTAGCCCTCCCTTCCTCCCCGCACACACTCAAAACTCTGATACTTTAAAAACATGCAAAAAGCTGGGGCCTGTTAAACAGCTCCGTATCCCTCCTTTGCCTTTGAGGCTCTCAGAACACATCAGCATATTAAAGACTAAAAAATCTGTGGTGAAGACACCTATTTAATTTTATGTAACAGGGACTTCCATGGCTGTCCAGTGGTTAGGACTCTGTGCTCAGGACTCCATGCTTTCACTGCCAAGGGCCCAGGTTCAATCCCTGGTCAGGGAAGTAAAATCCCACAAGCTGTGCGGGGGCGGCCCCCCAAAAAAGTTATGTGACAAAGTTTTCATACTGGCCTGACCTAGGCGCCCTCCCTCCTTTTTTATTTTTTGAGGACCTCTTACGGGGCTCTGGGATACCCTGTGGGTATTTTTCCAAGTGAGGGGTTGATGGACCACACCTTGCAGAATCAACTGCAGAGACTATGCATTGTGTGCACTTCACAGAGGCCCGTTGACCAGGGCACTGGCTGGAAGGGAGAAGAGAGAATTTGCTCACGGAGCTGGGGATGTGGATGCAGGGTCAGAGCTCAGGAGCCTCCTCTGGCTTTGCCCGCCTCAGACTTCGTCCTGCCCCTTACAGTTTCTGAACAGTGCAGGCTGCGGGCCAGGCAGTGGCTGCCCCTCAGCCCTGGTTCTCCTGAACCACTGTTTCCGGGTATTTCTTCTACAAAATCTGATCTCTTGCCCTTGCACTGTGTTCCTGCTGTGTCCATTAATCTTCTTGCCCCGAAATTCTCTCCCAGCTGTCCTTCCCTGTTAGCCTCTCTCCCTGGGGTTCTTAGGAGAGGCTGAGAGGGAGAAGCAGCTGTTCTCTTCCTCCTTTTCAGTAGCTTGAGAACATGTGTGTTCAGTTTGAAGATGGTTTGAAACATCACTGGCTTACCCTCTTGCGTTCTCAGGAAGGAAACGCCCTTCCTTCCTTGCCCCAGCCCAGGCACACCTGCCCGACCTCCTAAGCCTTCTCTACCGCCCGTACTGTTTCTACACCAGAATATCCAGCAGGGTCCCCAAAGCAGGGCTGCTGTCCATCAGGGGTTGACCAGGGTCACTGGTTGCCCTCTCCTGGGAGTTCTGCCACCTAGATTCTTCTCCCTGGAGACTGCTATCTTCTCATGTGTGCTGCTTTTTGGTCTCTCAGATTTTCTTCTTCTGCTTCAATTTTTTGAAGCATATCATCTCTGAGGAATTCTCTGCTCTGAAGATACAGAGGTAAGGAGAGACCTGCTCTCACTGGGAGCAAGGTGCTCTGGGAAGGACCGCGCTAGGGCGGTGGGGGTCTTGCTCGCTGCCTTATCCGTGCCCTGCTTCCCTGCATGCTTGGCAGGCTGGCTTCCTGTCCCTGCCTTCCCTCTGAGGGCAGGTAGGGGTACCTGGGGAGGGCCAGCGGCTGAAGAGGCTCATCTTGTGACCAGGAGAGCAGGGCTCGTTGATGCAGGGAAAAGGCAGCCCAAGGATAGGGGGACTCCCAGCTCCCCATGCCACCGCCATGGCAGAAGCTTCTCCTGCCTGAGCTGATGGCTTCCTTCCCTGTGCTGCTGCAGAGGGGTGTCTGCACAGCCCACCGCAGAGCAGAGTCTGCTTCCAGCCTGGCAAACACAGGGGTCTTGCTTGGTAATTGCTTTAGGACCCCTGTGAGAGTAGGTGTCTTTGCTTGCTTTCCAAGTCCAAGCTTTCCAAATCCAAGCTCCTAGTGTGCTGGACCAGACTTGAACTCTGAGGGCCACACTGACAGGGAGGCGGCAGGCTTTGCTGGCCTCTCAGAAGTGGGCCTGGCCTTTCTGCAACAGTTTAGGTAGGACCTGTGTCCATGAGTTTCCAGTGAGTTGGAGCTTCTTTCCCAGGTGGACAGCATTCAGGGGACGTGGGAGACCTCAGCCCAATCTGGAATTCACTGTCCTGGCTTCTGTTTATAGGAGGAAGAGTTTGCCAGCCCGGGATGCAGGCTTCACTGTGGAAGATATCTGCATGCTGAGTGAGTCATGGGCCCCAGCAGATTTCCTCTGTATATCTTTCTGACTATAGACCACATAGGGACTGCTTGTTCTAGAAACTTCTGTGTGGAAGAGGTGGGGGATTCCTAGCAGGAGAAGATATTGTGCTGATTGATGGCACTGGCTTCTTTCAGGACGGAAGGATCGTGGCAGCACCACCAGCCTTGGCAGTGACTTCTCTCTGGTCATGGAGAGCTCCCCAGGAGCCGCCGGGAGCTTCACCTATGAGACCGTGGAGCTGGTCCCTGCAGGAGCACAGACTCAGGCAGCTTGGTGAGGGCCAGGCTGGAACTAAGCTTGCTAATAGCTGTGAGCCATGGCTCCAGCTCCAGGGAGCCCCAGGAACAAAGGGGCCCCCGACAGTAGGCCTGAGAGCTGAGCTCCATGCCCTGCTGTCTCTACTGGGCCTCAGAGGCCAGCCATCTGGTTGGTGGGGGGCACTGCAGGATGAAGGAGGAAGCTGCAGGGCTGGGAAGACAGGGTCGGGTGAGGGGGGCGCTGGTGTTAAAGGGACTTCCTGGGGGTGCTCCCTTGTATCATTTGCCTGGGAGGTGGGGGGCCAGCTTAGAAAAAGAAAAAAGGGGTGAGTACAAAATAATGATTGGGAATTGGGAGCTTGTTGAGGGTCAGCTCCTTTGAGAATCAGATGACCTTCCCCGTGGGCAAAGGGCTCAATATTTTTTATAACATTAGCAGGGAAGGTCAGTTACTAAAGTGTTAGTTAAGAATCTGTTTTCCAGCATGTGCACTGAGGCCAGCAGGCCAGTTTTGTTCAGACATAACATTCCCTCTGTGAAGACGCAGCTCTCGCTGCCCGTGGCTGAGCCCAAGGGAGTGCTGAAGTATGCCCACTCCCATGTGGCATTTTTCCAGTGCAAGTAAAAAGTGGGCCCTGAGATTTAGTACAGGTGGTCAGAGGGTTTGCCTGAGGTGGCGCCTTAGCCAGCAGCCCTATCTTTCCATTGCAGGAGGAAGAGCCACTCATCCTCTCCACAGAGTGTGCTCTGGAACCGGCCGCAGCCCTCAGAGGACCGCCTGCCTTCCCACCAGGCACTGGTGGAAGCCAAGTCCTCCAGCTCCTCGTCCTCGAACCATTCTGACAACTTTTTCAGGCTGGGTAGCAGTCCCCTGGAGGTCCCCAAGCCCAGGTGAGGACCTCCAAAGTCCTAATGGTGGGGTGGCTAGCCCTTCCCTGTTAATAAGGCTAGAAAGTGGGGCTCCAGGGCATGCGGCCTGGCAGGCAGTGTACCCAGGAGGCCAGAGGGGATCGACAAGCTTGCAGGCTCACGCACTGTTTGGAGGATGCGTTAATGTTTGGATACAGAGCAGGAGCTGGTTCGCAGAGGGGTTTGAGACTCCCCCTTCCCGGAGCCCTGGCGGATGGGTATCTAGAAGGTATAGTAGTTGTGATGTCATGGGCAGGGAGTTGGGGCTGCCCCTCCCTCTTGCCTTTGCCAGGTCTCAGCCCCCCTGTGGACCTCACATTCTGATTAAAGAGATGGCGCTAGATCCTCCGAGGTGCTTCTGGCTCTCCCGTTCCTCCACTGAAGAGGACAGACGGTAGGGAGCTAGGCTAGATGTGTGTAGCTGGGGCAACCCTCGCTGGCCTGCACATCTGGAAAGGGAGCAGCTCAGCCAGGGTGGACAGGTGTGGCTGGAGCGTGCTGCAGAACTGATGTTTCCTTGGTGAGGTTAAAGCTGAGCACTGGCCAGGGGCTTAGGACTGAGGGATGGCCTGGCATTTGGGGGAGGCATTTCCTCGCTGACCCCATAACACTCCTTCCATGTCATACAGCCAGGGAAGGAGGCCTGTGAATTACTTTGTTTTCTAAGGCCTTGAGAATGTCTGGCCCTTCTGAAGAGAACAAAGAAATGTGTGACTTAAGAGGTCCTTAATAAATTCCAGGGAGAAAAGACATTTAGCAGAAAGATCGTGAGCATTGAAGTCCACTCTAGATTCAAGCCCAGCTCTGTTGGATACTGCTCCAGAATTTCAGGTCTTTCCTTGTGGCAGGCATGTTACCAAGGAGGAAACTGAACCCAAAGGTCACAAGCTTATTACAAAGAAAACCCTGAAACTTTGGGAACTCTCCTCCCATCACCGTCCTCTGGTTTTTCCTTTCTGGGCAAAAGCAAGCAATGGAGGAAGGTGGGGACGAGCACCCTCCCCACATAGGCTGAGCGGAGGAGCTCTAGGTGAGTGGAGCTGCACTGTCCAGAGGGGTCCCGTGTGCTCACCTCTGAAGGTGAGCCCTTCAACTCGGAGCACTGCCATGTCCGTCAGCGCTGTAGCTGAGTCTGTTAAATAAAGGCCACAACCCCTCTGTTCCCACGGGTTTGGTGGAGGCAGCTGAGCGGAGAGGGTGCCGAGCACATAAGCCCACGTGCCGTGCTCATCCGCATCCTCTGTGCCACCCCGCTTGTCTCTGCAGCTTTCCTCAGGGCCCCTGTGGGCCTGCTGTGGCATTGTATGACCCTTCCTCTTCTGGGCCGGAGCTCTTGCTCATCGTCCCTGCCTCCTTTTCTCCTGTGCAACATCGCTGGACAACTGGGAAGGAAACCATAAGATTCCTCCTGTCCCCTGGGTCCTCCCTGGTCTTAACTGTCCAGCTGTTGGGGGCTCCCCCACTGAGGCAGCACCCCATCATACACTGTAGCTTTTCATCATATTCCCTTCTTCCTGACAAAAGATCCTAGTTCCGATCTCGTGGTCACTTCCCTCGATCTCGCCACTGGTTATCTGCCTGCACTGGGGGCTCAGATGCTTATGGCTGGTCCAGGATGGTCCAGGAGGCTGAGGAGGATTGGGGGTGTCCTCCTGATCTCACGGCCCTGTGAGCTGGGGCCTGGTGAAGGAGGCTGGAATAAATGGGCCAAAATGGGGCGCCTTGGAAAGGCGTGAGGTGGACTGCTGTGAGGTGTTTGATGGCTCTGCTGGTTTATTCTGGGAGTGCCTGCTTGTAGCCAGGCTGGGCTGGCCAGGTGACAAGGTTCTGGATTGGCTGCTTGTTTGCCAGAGGATTTGAAAGACTAGTTTATTCAGATTTGGAGCGTTCTAATTATAATTACATATTTCCATTAACATTAAAATTAATTTAGTCTCTCTTATCTTAAAGTGCCTGAGGGATTCTGTCGTTAGCTTTCCTGCTTCTCTTCGGTAACAACAGCCAATTAGCTTTTTAGTGCAGCAAAGGGAACTGTGGAAAGAAACCCTTTAGTAAGCCGTCCGTGACGGCCGAAATTCCCCTTACAGTGTGGGTTCTCTGCGTTTCCTATGCTCCGCATTCCCAGGTTCTACAAGAATATCTCTTTCAAGGTAGGACTTCCCTGTGAAAAGAATTGGTGAAGCTTTGTTCAAAGCTAAGAACTGTGTCAGATTCAGAAGAAAGTTCTGTGGGGGGCTGGCTCTTATCCAGCCCCAACCCCGTACCCTTCACTGGCAAGACTGGTGGCCCTTTTACATCATTAGCTGCTACTGCAGCAGCTTCTAATTGAGTTGCGTTTCTGGACCATTGTTAAATCTCTCATCACCTGTAGGGCTGGGGGCTGGGAAGAGGCAGGAGCAGTGCTCACATGCCTCTCCGAGCCTTGGTCAGTAAAGTGCCCCGCACCGTGTGTAGTCTTGGTCTCTGCTCCAGAGTCAGACGTCTTTAGGGATGGGGGTTGCTAGCATAGCACTGTTGTGCCTGAGGAGGGATGGTGCTACCACTGAGCCCAGCTGGAAGCCAAGCTGCCTGAAGAGCACATGAACTTGGCTGAGGGACATCCAGCGGCCTGGTTGCTTAGCTAAGTGACAACATAGGTGCCAACTCTGCTGCCCAGATAGCTGCTCTTTCCCCATCCTTCACCACCTACTAACTGCTTGTTAGGAGCAATGAGCTCTGTCCCCGGCTATGTTTAATGAGGCAGAGAAACCGGATTGCTTTCTGTAACACATAGGGTTCCTGTCTTAACGTTTGATGTGTTCTCCCGTGGGGCCACAGCTTCAGACCAGAGATGAGCGGTGAGAAGCCTAAAGGCATTGCCAGCTTGAGACCCATAAGAGAAAACTTAGAGCCCCAAAAGACTTCTCCTTGGGCTGCTGCAGGAAAGCAGAGGTCCCTGGTTCACACAAACACACACACCCACACAAACAGACACACTGACACACACATACCCCAATGCCTGAAGTCCAGGCTGAGGGAAACTGATGACTTCAAATGTGATGAATCTTGTCCTAGCCGTTTTTGAAGTCACTTGTTCCGAGGAGTCAGGCCCTTGTTGAACCGAAGGATTCTTCCCTAAGGCCCCATTCCTGGAGGCGTTCACTTGGGCAGAGGCTGTGGGACCATCACCTGGAGGCTTGGTAGTGGTGGGGGGTAGGTACAAATTAGGTGACATTCAAGCTCTCTGAAAGGCTAGGATTCTGGGTCTTGGCTCAAATGTTCGTTCCCTGCATGACTTCAGACATGTCACTTGATAGCTTTGGGTTTCTTTTTTCTCATCAGAGGCTTAAATGGGCAACTAACTGCCCAGGTCCTTCCTAGCTGTGAACCTTCAAGCCCTCTCTGTGAGCTGTCAGATCAGGTGCTTTTAGATGCAAGTAACAGAAAATCCATCTCAAAAGAGTTTAAACAATAAAGGAAAACGGTTGGTTTACGTTGGAAAAATGCAGCCTTCAGGCACAGCTTCCTCAAGGTTCCAACTCCGTTTCCCTATGGTTCTTTCTCCTTGCCTCTTTCTACATGCTAGCTTTGTCTTCTGGCCAGCTTCCCTAATGCTGGCTAGCTACTCCATGTGCTTCCTTTCTCACATCCAGGGACCACGTGAAGGCCTCTTTTCCAACCATAGATCAGAAACTCCGTGCTTTACTCCAGTTGGAAGTTGGAAGTGTCCATCCCCGAGCCAATCCCTGAGGCCTCCACCATCTCTTATCAGGAAGGAAGATGGGTGTACTATGCGGCTAGCATGGGTTTTGGTCAGACTGGGTTTCAATCCCAGCTTTGCCACTTCTAGCTGTGTGACTTGGAAAAAACACTTCCCTTCTGAGCTCAGTCTTTTTTATCCCGTCTTTAAAGTGGGAGTAATGATCCTGGTCTCCATAAGTTTGGGTTTAAGTGAGATAATGGAGCAAAATACCTGGCACATAGTAATACTCATCCTTTCCATGAGTACTGGAAATGCTCAGTAAACTGTAGTTGTGGTTAAGACCCCTCCTTATCAGTCTCATTTCTGAAGGACTATGGGCTGTGTCAGGGCACTGGGCAGCTAGGTAAAAGGCCAGATCAGGTACCTCAGGCCAGACCCCTTTCTCCTCGCCTCAGCTGTGTGGCTTGGGCCAGCTCTGCTTGTGTGGGTACTCCTGTACCCCCTTCCAAAAGGACCAGCTAAAACACACTTGCCTGAGCTGGCCCACAGCAGGGGTCTGGCAGGTGTGGGGCAGGGTGGGGCCATTTAGCTCTGTTGGTGCTGTGAACAGCGGCTTAGGCCATACCCATCTAAGGGAGTGAAATGTTGCCAAGAAGCCAGCCTCCTGGGCAGAGGTCTGGGCCCTGGGGATGTGGATAGATGACCTTGGAAGCACTGTCAGCTCCACAGTTGTCCAGTTTGAGGGCGGCTTGGGCCCGTGTGCCCTCCAGTCCTGTAGATAGATCGGTGGAGGTAGATGCTGTGTTTGCACTCGAGGAAGGGTATAGGGCAGAAGAGCATGGGGTTCTATTAAGGCTGGTTGCGTTACCTGTGTACTGAGGCTAACCCGAAAGTTTTCCTTCCTTCTTTCACTCGGCAGGTGCGGGTGCTTCCTCCTCGTGACTGTCCCTGTCATCTTCAGGCCCCCTAGCCAGCTACTCCAGAGGTGCACTTACGAGGACCTCTTTGCTTAGCACAGCCCTTGCTCTCAAACCCAGCAACGCAACGGTTGCTTTGCAACCCTTTCCTTGACAAAAGCCTCAAATACGGAGATTCATTAGGAGCCTGTGTGCTCACTCCTGAAAAAGATGCAAAAGATGGTTGGCTGCTTGCTGAGATTCCTTTGTGACCCCTGGGATCATGCGCCCTGTTGCTGTCTGTGCTGCCTACTCCATACTACAGCTGTCCCCGGGCTGCTTCAAGCATGGCTCTTGCCTGGGGGTGCTACCTGCTGCACACGGGAAGTACAGGCAAGGGACTAGCCTAGGAGACCAAGAGCCCGTGCTGGGAACCTCTCGGTAACCATATTCCATCTGTCATTTTCCCATTGGAAGTGTGAGTCTCTGATAGCCCTGGGGAGTGGGGTTAGGAGCATAAGAAACCCCCATGTTCCCTGCCCCATAAGTCCCTCATCCTACCCAGCCTCCTCTACTTCACATTACTTTCATTCCCTCAACACCCTGCTGTTTAGCAATGATTTTCCCGAAAACTGGAAAAGAAACTCTGCCTTACCTTAAAGTTGGAGCAAGAGGTGAGATGTGTGGAGCCAGGCTGCCCTCGAGGGGTTGCCTTGACTGAAGACTCCGGCACGACCCAGGGGAAGCGCAGGGCCGGCAGCCGCACGGTGGCATGTAGCTTGCTCTTGCACGTAGGCAGCCGTCTCTGATTTACCGACAGTTAAGGACCACCAGAGATACAGTGTCTGGCCTGAACCCTACCAAGTTTCTCCACGTAGGAAGAAGGAAGCCCTGCTTTGTCAGTCACTAGGGCTTCCACCAGGTAGCAGACCATGACCTGTCCTCATCCCCAGTGCTGCTGTCATACACCTTCCAGAGCAGAGCAGGAGCAATGAATATGGCAAGTCTCTATGTTGCAGGGTGGGTCCAATTCATGGCGGCTTTAACGTAGAAAGCTAGCTGTTTTCCTTGGTCTCAAGGTGGTTCTGTTGTACAGCAAATCTGTAATCAATCTTGGCTTTAAAAATCTATTCTTGCACTCTGTAGCCGTGGAACCTTGGATGAGTGTCCTTACCTGTCTGGGCTGCCATTTTCCTTCCTCTAAGAAGGAGATGAGGGCTTCCCTGGTGGCACAGTGGTTGGGAGTCCACCTGCTGATGCAGGGAACACAGGTTCGTTCCCCGGTCTGGGAGGATCCCACATGCTGTGGAGTGGCTGGGCCTGTGAGTCATGGCCGCTGAGCCTGCGCGTCTGGAGACTGTGCTCTGCAACGGGAGAGGCCACAACAGTGAGAAGCCTGCGTACCGCAAAAAAAAAGAAAAAAAGAAAAAAAAAGAAAAGGAGATGATTTATGATCAGCAGAGATGCATTGCTGGCCAGAGCTGCACTCAGCTTGGCAACTACTTGAGGATAAGGCTGGCCTGGGGACCCATGGGGACTGTCACCTCAGTCTAGGAGCCCTTGACTCCAGCTAACTGGGTGGGCCAAGGTCAATTAATTTTTCAGTATCCCACCCCCTGTACCACTCTTCATGCTTCTGCTCTGTTTCTGGGTCCCTACAGGAGCACCTTCTGCTATTCTTGAATTAAAGAACAAAGGGTCAAGCATCAAAGATGATGCACCTCTGGGAATTGGGACCTGGGGTAGCTGATGGAAGGGCCTTGTTTGATGTTTCCCTATCTCCTCCCTTCCTCCCCCACCAGCTGGGCTACTGTCCAGAGACAGCAGAGAAGGCTGGGCTGTGAGTGGGGAGGTGGTGGTAGATTCCCAATACAGCTTTCCTCTCCCCGCACCCCCCAAACTTCTGCTTGAAAAAGGCCTGATGAAGTTGTCAAGTTGGCTGCCTGATTCATTCCTTCCTCCTGGGCATAGCCAGTGAGTTTGCTGGGTTGATGCTTGTGAATACGAACTTTGGCTCCTGGAAGGTGCTGCAGAGGAAGAGGGCAGGGCTCAGGGCTCCCGTCACCTTCCTCTTCCATCTAGGTCACCGCCCGCACCGTCCCCAAGAGGCTTGTTCTCCCATCTCTAACATAGGACCTCAGTGGTCTGGGTTCTGCACTGCCACCCTGCATGCCAGGGGGTGTGGGGTGATCCTGCCTCCCTGGTTCCTGGGGCATTCAGCCTTGCTCCCCTCCTTTTGGTGCTGTTGAGATTTGACTTGCTTTGTCAACCAGAGCAGGCATGCCCTGATCCCAGGCTTTGGTTGCTGGCTCACCTTTGTCACCATGCTTTGCTCTTGTTCTTTTGCTCCTGTAAGTCTTTGCATGATGCGTTGTCCTCACAGCTGAGCCTGCCTTATGGTCTTTTTTTTTTTTAAATAAATTTATTTTATTTTATTTATTTACTTTTGGCTGCATTGGGTCTTTGTTGCTGTGCGCAGGCTTTCTCTAGTTGCGGCGAGCGGGGGCTACTCTTCATTGCGGTGCTCGGGCTTCTTATTGCAGTGGCCTCTCTCGCTGCGGAGCACAGGCCCCAGGCATGCAGGCCCAGCAGCTGTGGCTCGTGGGCTCCAGAGCTCAGGCTCAGCAGCTGCGGTGCATGGGCCCAGCTGCTCCGTGGCATGTGGGATCCTCCCAGACCAGGGCTCGAACCCGTGTCCCCTGCATTGGCAGGCAGATTCTTAACCACTGCGCCACCAGGGAAGTCCCTGCCTTGTGGTTTTTACTCTTCTTTCTTGGTCATAACCTGTCCAGCTGTTTTTGTACTTTTGGAGAAAATGGTTGACTTTACAGCTGCTCTACCAACAGACCCTTGTGGCCCGGTCCCAGGGCCACCGTAGCCTCCCCGCCCCACTCCTCCAGGGCCTCCCCTGTCAGGCATATGACTGACTACATCATCTCCCCTCTCTCTCCTCTCTGCCCCAGATCAGTGGACCATCCCCTGCCCGGATCCTCTCTCTCCACAGACTTTGGCAGCTGGCAGATGGTAACAGGCTGTGGCAGTATTCAGGAACGGGCTGTCCTGCACACAGACTCCTCTCTCCCTTTCAGCTTCCCGGATGAGCTCCCTAACAATTGTCTGTAAGTGTCTTGCTTGAGAAGACAGGATGCCCCGCCCCCACCCCACCCCGCCCGCCCGTATCAAAAGCTGGTGAGCCACTGAGTGCTGGCTAGGAATGAGGCAGCAGCAGGCCCCAGGGAGCTGGCCTGGGCTCCCTGCCCCTCCCGAGTGTCTCAGTTAAGTATACCTCACTGCTCCTGGACCCTGAGGTATGAAGGGGGCCTGATGGACTGCTCAGAAAGTGCGTTGGAGTGTGTTCACTCTCCCCGGCCTCTAAAGCCCATCCATGGGTCTCTTGGGGCACACACCCTTAGGGAAAGCTGGCTGGACTCTAGCTATAAAAGATTCTATTTCTGTCCAAGGCTTTGCCTGACATGAGAACCCTTTGAAAGCAGAACAGTGGAGTAGTGAAAGTAGGTGTATGGTGGAGACCAGAGCCAGAACGGGTTAGCCCGAGGGCTGTGCTCCCAAGCAGAACCGAGGGTTCCTTGCTGTCCCCTCCCCCCTTTTGTCATTTGCTTTTGTCTCTGGTCAGGAAAGAAAAGTGGACAGGGATGCCCATCCAAAGCCCAAGCCTGTAAAATCCTCTCCCTCCAAAGCTCCAATGCTGGACTCGCAGTTCTAGCAGAGCAGCTGCCTCTCTGGCTGCCGCCTGCCCCCTGCCTGCGCTGCTGTTCCACGGATGTCAGGCGGGGAGAGCCTCCGGTGGCCTGGGGAGCAGGATCTGCTTCTAGTCTGTGGCTGCCTAAGGGCCTTCACCTCCCCACCGGGTGCTGGGTGTTCATCACCACCACCAGAATCCAGTTCATACCCTCCAGGGCTGACAGGTTGGAGGCAAGTTGCCCTTGGGAGTTGAGAAGGATTCCTGCTGAGGGCAAGCAGGGGCCAGACCTTGGGATTCCTAGATGGTGCTCACAGGCCCTGGCCCCGCAGCTAGGGAGTAGCCCAAGGACTTTAGAGGCCACTAGGGCCTGGTACAGCCTTCTCTATAGCCAGACCCTTAAGTCAGAAACAAGATCTCTTAGATTTTTGAGGATTAAAGAAATAGTTGTCTGCACCTTTCTGTAGGCTCTTCCTACTTCAGCCAGAGAGCCTAAGAGCTACCTCTGGAGGAAGCAGACATCTCTGCCCCTGCTTTAATAGCACCCCTCACTTACCTGGTATTAGCCACTGAAACGGGCAGCTCTAGCCCCAGATCCTACAGTTTATGCCTTGAGTAGCTCTCTGTGCTCCCAGCCAACCCTCAGGTTAGGGGTGGTTCCCAGAGGAGGGCTAGGTTCTCCGTGATCCCATGGCCTCCAACATTGCAGGATGGGCCTAGGGTCAGGGTTGATTCCTGGTGAGGTCACATAGTATGTGGGTTCACTGCTTTGGCTTTGGTGTCAGAGAAATTTAATCCAAATCCTAGCTGTTATGTTTACTAGCTCTGGGGACTTCCCTGGCGGTCCAGTGGTTAAGACTCTGCACTTCCACTTCAGGGGGGTACGGGTTCGATCCCTGGTTGGGGAACTAAGATCCTGCATGCTGCATGGCCAAAAAAAAAAAAAAACCAATATGTTTACCAGCTCTGTCTTGGGATATCAGCCTTGACTTCTCTAGCCTGCTAGCTCATCTCTTGAGAGGGAATGGCACTATGGTAGCTCCAGTCTCTGCCTGCCATATGTCCTCAAGCGGATCACATACTCTCTCTGGGCTCCAGTTATCTTGTTTCTAAATAAGTTGTGATCTCTCCCCTTTCTGCCTCCTAAAAATAGGGGGCAATGAGAATGCATACATACGGACCTTTAGATATTCCCTGTGAATATGAACTACTATCTCTATTTCTCCTGGTTATATGCTCTCAGGAAAAGCTAAAGAAGCACACATGGTCTCCAGCCTATGTAAAACCTAATTAGGAAGTAAAGAAAATCTGGGGCCACGTATCTCCCCCACATGCCAAGAGAGACTTCGGAGTTGTTCACGGTATTGCAGGAATCCAGTGTCAGCCCCATTTTCTTAGTGCTGCTGCTAGAGCTATTTGACTTGCCTTCGCCCTACAACCTGTTTCTGCTGCTGCTGCTGCTTCTCTCTCTCACTCTCACTCTCTCACTCTCTCACACACACACCCCACTCCCACCAATCTGTTTTCCCTGGGTCTGTTCTCCCCGTACTTACCCCTGGACGCTCACTTAGCCTCGTATCTCCATTGCTACCCCAGGCCCTAGGTGCAAGTCATTTGGGCCTGGGAACTGGGGATATTGCTGCTGCTTCTAACAAATTTGCAGGAGGGGTTACCCAGTGATTGGTCTCTTAGGGGAAATTTTGGAGTGAGTTAGTGGTCAGGGCTGGTCTTTGTGCTTAGGTAGATGGGAATGTGAGGGCTCATCTCCTGTGGGTCTGTGACCTTTCCTCTAATTCTGTGTCCCTCCTACCCCTAGACTTCAGAGGTTGAGTCCAGAGGTTGGGCGTGGCTGGTATCTCAGGCCTTTTCTATTAAAGACTCTTCAAGTCATCAGACAGCCTTATGTGGAATTCACACTTGTTGTTCCCCTTCTTGACTTGTGATAAGTGCCTGTAGAGGCCAGGGAAGGAAAAGCAGGTAGAATGAGAAAAGAAGTCCTGCTGGAAAAGCCAGCACCTTCCTAGCTGTTTACCTGGGAACTGCAGTGACTGAAGGTGAGGACTCTGGCCTCTTCAGGTAGGAACAGCAGCCTGAGAGCTGAGAGAGAGTTTAAGAGAGGAACAGGACCAAACATTTGGGGCCTGAACCACAAGGGTAGTATGGCCACGGGGCAGATGCTGGCCTTCTACTGAGGAATGCAGAAGGATAGGCAGTGTGGCGTCAGGATGAGAATGTTGGATCCTGCCCCAGGGTAATGCATTAATTCTCTCTTTCCCTCCCTCCCTCCACAGGCTTACAGCCCTGAGTGAACGGGAGACTCGGCTACAGGAGGTGCGCTCAGCCTTCTTGGCTGCCTACAGCAGCACAGTGGGGCTTCGGGCAGCAGCCCCCAGTCCCTCTGGTGCCATCGGCCTGCTGGAGCAGTTTGTCCGTGGTGTTGGACTCCGGGGCACCAGCAGCAGCACCTTATGAGGCAGCCAGCTCATGACAGCTTCCTGCTCCTCTCTCACCTGAGCCCTAAGCGGAATCAAAGGCATGCCCAGCCAAGGGGTGCTTCAAGGTGGGGGGAAATCTCCCCTTCTCCATCATGCACATGGCAGCCCCAAGGCTGAGCAGGGCCAAGGACGGGGTTCTCCCCAACCCCAGCTTCCTGACTGGTGTCCGCCACCCTACTTGTCACTGCCTCCCACCCACCTTAGTCTTTGCCAGGATTCCTGTCAACTCTCAGAACTATGTGGGGTTTCCCTGGGGCCTTGTGGAGGCCGAGACTTCACAAAAGACCCCCACTTTCCATTCTCGTCTCCTGGGGAGGAGGGGTCACCCGCGCTGAGAATGAGGCAGTTTTGACACAGATCACAAAATGAAATCAAAGCCTTTTTGAACAGCTACTCTATCGCATTATCATTTGGCTCCTGTCTTTGTGGAGTTATTTAGAAGGTTCTCCTTGTCCTTCTTTTTGCTGGGGGGAGGGGTACAGATGAAGCAGGAAGGGAACTGGAGACTTGGGTGTTCCCCTTAACTCCTGAGCCATGAGAGTCTCCAGTGAGACGGGGACATGTAGTCACAGGCTCTTAAGGTGGGAGCAGTGGTCCTCAGGCCTGAGTGGGCCCTAGTCACCCCTAGGGAGCCTGTTTATCCATGCAGATTTCCAGGGCTGCCTGAAATTCAGACTTGAAGTTGCTGAGTTTCATTTAGCTGGGAAGGGTGTGGGGAGAATCTTCATTTTTAACAAGTTTAGCAGACTGGTACAGGTGACCTGCAGCCCCTGCGTTCGTTCAGTGAGGGATTGGCTTCCAGGGCTTTGGAGGTAGTAGGTGATGTGGGGAGGATGGACCTGGCTGACAACCTACCGTGTGACCTGGAGTGAGTTGCATCCTCACAGAGTGTGTCTGCATCTCTTAACACCATGAAATCATGCAGGTTCAAGGACATGGACAAAAGGTTTTGCACAGTGCTGTAACAGCCACCATTTACTGACCTCTGACTCTAAACACAAAAGAGGTCATCAGTGTGAATGCCAAGAAGGAAATAATGCCGGTGAACATTTCTTGAGTATTTACTGTGTACAATCCCCTGTGCTAAGTCCTTTCTGTGGATTATTCTCTATGAAATTTTACAACACCCCGAGTAGGTGCTATTAATGGCCATTCTACTAATGAACTGACTGAGCCACAGAGACGTTAAGTAACTTGCCCAAGGTCACGCAAATGTGTAACTCTTCAGAGAGTGAGGGAGGGAGGACGGGAGTGGGAAGGAGGAGAAGCAGATTGAGCGAGCGGCTCAAGAAGAGGAATCGACCCCAACGCCCACCAGGTATCTGGAACCCTTCAGCTTCGGGGACAGCTCGCGGGGATGTGGGGGGGCACTGGGTTTGGCCCCGGGGAAACGCGCTGGGAGGACTCTCCCACCTTGTGGGTTGGAGTTCGAATCTGTGTAAGGTTTTTGGCCTGCTCGAGGCTGCTCCAATGGGGTGGGGGCCACCCGCAGGGCCGGGCGGGGCTGTGTTGCCATCTGGAGCCGCTGCGCCGCCGGCCACAGTGAAGGCGCGAGCAGCAAGAGTGCGCGCAGGGCTGGAGGGAGTGCAGCCTTCGCCGCCAGCGCCGCGGCGGCACATGGGCCGACCCCGCCGCCGCCCCTAGCAGCTCCGGCGGCCCCCGTCTCGCAGCCTGCCGCAGCTCCGGCCAGCCGACCAGCCATGTCGCTCAGCGGAGCCTCTGAGCGCAGCGTCCCGGCCACCAAGATTGAAATTACCGTGTCCTGCCGGTGAGCGGGCCACGCTGGGGAGGGCTAGGCATTGCCCCAGCACCACCCAGCTCCGGGGCTCAACGCGGAGAGGGGCTAGACCGCTGGGGAAGCAGCATTCGGGAAGGAAAATCGCGGCTGCAGACTCAGGGGAGTCGCTAGCGGACTCGGGAAGGGGGTTTCCTGGAACAGCTCCAACCACAAAAGAGGGCTCAGCCTGCGGCTTCAAGGGACGGGTCTCGGGGGTCCAGTAGGATCTGCGCCCCAGGAGGGCAAAGTTCTGGGGGCTAGCCCTCTTTCCTGGGCCCTTGGAGGCAGTCCAGTACGCAGAGAAACGGTTCTTGGGCGGAGATTTCCGGTGTTGTCCAGGGTGCTGATAACGCGGGCCCACCCCCCCCACCCCCCACACCCCCCCCCCCCCACCCCACACACACACACCCAAGCCGGAGGTAGTAACGGGGGAGGGGAGTGTGATGTGAGCCCCGTGCCTCCCCAGGTGCCCATCTCTGGGCAGGTTCGAGGCGATGGGCTCCAGAATGATCCACCCCGTGTCCGTCTGTCTGTCCCTTTCTCTAGGAACCTGCTGGACCTCGACACCTTCTCCAAGTCCGACCCCAGTAGGCGGCACCAGGGCCAGGAGGGAGGGAACTTGGGGTCCGGGAAAGACTGAAGGGCGGGGAGGGGGTGCGGGCCGACCTGAAGTCCTTCCCTCCCCGCCCCCGCTCCCGCCTGCAGTGGTGGTGCTCTACACGCAGAGCCGGGCCAGCCAAGAGTGGCGGGAGGTAAGTCCTAGAACCCCTGGCCAGTCCGGAGCCGCCCCTGGGAATCACCTGCCCCCTTACAGGCCTCGCGCTGACTCTCCGCTCTCCATTCAGTTCGGACGGACCGAGGTGATCGACAACACGCTGAACCCAGACTTCGTGCGCAAATTCGTCCTCGACTACTTCTTCGAGGAAAAGCAAAACCTGCGCTTCGATGTGTGAGCCCCGCCCCGGATCTGGCTTGGACCGCCCCCCGACCTCGATCCGCCCGAAATTCCGGATGGCTCCGCCCCCACGCGGGCCCCACCCCCCACCCCGGCCTGGCTCCACCTCCAAGCCCTGTTCTGTAGCACTCCGAAGGGCTCGGCTCAGCCTTAGCTCCGCCCACAAGTCTAGGTTGGCCCTGCTCTTAGGTCAGATCCAACCCTACGCCCCTTCCCAAGCCCTACCTCTGACGTGACCCTTCCCCCAGCAGACCCCGGACTTGGCCTCGCTCCGGGTCTGACTCACAATGACGCCGACTCCTGCCCAAAGGAGGTCCAGGTTGAATTCGGGTGCAAGGCTGCCCCTCCTTCCACCCACAATTTTAACCTGGACTCGAAATCCGACTCCTTTTCCAGGCTCTCCCACCAGCCCCGCCCCATGTTGGTCCCACTCTCTTCCCAGGTACAACGTCGACTCCAGAACCAACATCTCCAAACCGGTGAGCGACCGTTCACTCACGGGCTGGCTGGGCACACAGGCGGCGCTCAGTGTGTGTTAAACGACCCTCCTTAGAACCCTCCTCCCCCTCAAACCCGACTCGACCTTCTTCGGCCCCGAACCTGCCCTCCCTGCCCTCCTCTCCTGCTCCTGCCTTGGTTTCCCGCCTGTGCCTCTTACTCACTGCTACTCTTCCTTCTCGACTGCTGCTGGGACCCTCAGAAGGTGAGGCTGAACGGGGCTGGGCGGGGGCGACATGTGTGGTGTGTGAAAGGCGAGGGGTGGGATGGTATCTTGGCTTAAAGTGATGGCAGGACCAAGAAGGGCAGCTTTCCTGGGGACCCCGCGCCTCCTTTAAAGCCCCGGCCGCGTGGTTCCGCTGCCTCCAGTCGCCGTGGTCAGTGCAGCAGCGTCACCAGGGCTGGGCTGGGACTCTGCGCCGCCAGCCGGTCCTCGCCCCGCTGACTCTGTATCCCGGCGCAGGATTTCCTGGGACAAGCGTTCCTGGCCCTGGGAGAGGTGATCGGAGGCCAGGGCAGCCGAGTAGAGCGACCCCTCACGTGAGCTGAACCTGAAGGGGAGCGGGGGAAGGGTGGGCCTCCAAATGCTCCTCCTAAAGACACAGCCGACCCTGTACTGATGGAGGCTGGGATTCCCCTGGTCAGGGGCCTTCAGTGGCTTCCATCACCCTCCCGGGAAAATCCAACCTCCAGGGCTTTGCTCAAGTCAGTCTCAGGCCTGACGGATCTTCTGTCTCTCTCTTTCCTCACCCTTTTCATTCTTTTTCTAAGTCTGATTCAACCTTTAAGGTCCACTTCCAAGCCTTTCTCCTCCAGGAAGCTTTCCTCACTAAATCAGGTTCTCTGGAATTTACATTACATTCACTCACTAAATATTTATTAGCTTGTTTTGTATGCTATACCCTGTGCTAGGCACCAGGGATTTATCCATTCCACAGACACTACTGGGCATATACTCACTCTATGTCAGCCACTGTTCAAGGGGCTTGGGTTGCAGTGGTGAACAAAACAAAGGTTCCTGCCCTCAGGGAGCTTATATAACAGAAGGGGGAGAAAAACAGTACAAAACTGACATAATAAATAAGTAAACTACATAATATATTAGAAGACATTAAATATTGAGGAATAAAGACAAAGTAGAGCAGAATTAGGGGGACTGGAAATGCTGGGTGGGTAGGTGCTGCAGTGTCCAACAGAATGCTTGAGCAGGCCTCCTAGAGAGGTAACTTCAGAGCAGTGACCTGAAGGAAGTAAGGGAGTGCGCTGTGCAGATATCTGGAGGAGGAATGTTCCAGGCAGAGGAAACTGCCAGTGCAGAAGTCTGATGTGTTCAAAGAGCAGCAAGGAGGCCAGTGTGGGTGGAAGTGCGTGAGCAGGGGGAAGAAAGGAGAAGGTGAGTTTGGAGCATTGACAGTTAGAGCCTTGTAGCCACTGTAAGGACTTCAGTTTTTACTCTGAGTTGGAAGTCACTGGAGGGTTCTGAGCAGAGGACTGATATGATCTGACTCGCTTTCAAAGGATGCTGCCGGGTTGAGACTAAACCTTGGGTGGACAAAGGTAGAAGTAATCCACGGTGCTAGCAGTGAAGGAGGGGAGAATTGGTCAGATTCTGGATGTATCTTGAAGGTGGAGCCAACAGATTCCAGACAGATCGCATATGGATGTGAGAGGATAAGAGGAGACAAGGATGATACCAAGGTCTTTGGCCTGAACAAATGGAAAGATGGAGTTGCCATAAACGATGATATTTTTTTTTTAAAAAGTGAGGGAGGAGTAAGCTGTGGGAGGAAGTCAACCAGGAGTTCAGTCTGACCTGTTGAAATTCATAATTTTTATTAGACATCTGAGTGGACATGTCAAATAGGCAATAAGAAACGTGAATCTTAGGTGCTCTTTAAGGACATGAGATTAGATGAGATCACTAAGGGAGCGAGGAGAGAGGGAAGATCAAGGACTCCACGAATTGGAGCTAGAAAGGGAGGCTGAGAAGGATCATTAGTGAAATGGGAGGGTAACCGAGAACAGGTGGTGCTGTCCCGGCAGCAAAGTGAAGGATGTTTATCAAGGACAAGAGAGTGGCCAACCATGTCAAATGCTGCTGCAGGTCAAGTAAGGTGAGGATCGGGAACTGGCCATTGGGTTTAGCTAGATGGAGGTCGCCGGTGACGCTGACAAGCAGAGTTTTGAAGGAGAGATGGGAGTGACAGCCTGGTTGGGGAGGTTTAGAAGAGAATGGAAGAGAGGAATGGGAATTAGGAATCTTTCAAGCGGTTTTGCTGCAAAGAGGAGAAGAGAAAAGGAGGGGTGGCTGGAGAGGGAAGTGAGAGCAAGAATAGGTTTGTAATATTTTAACATGAGAAAAATTATACCACATTTGTATGCTAATGGGAATGATCCAGTAGAAACTGAAAATTTGACATAATAAAAAGAGGGGAGGGACTTCCCTGGCGGTCCAGTGGTTAAGACTCCATGCTTCCAATGTAGCGGGTGTGGGTTCGATCCCTGGTTGAGGAAGTAAGATCCCACATAACATGTGGTGTGGCCAAAAGAGAAAAAAAAAAGGGGGGGAGAGTTGCTAGAGTGACGTCCCTGTGCAGGCAAGAGGGAGGGTGTGGAAAGTAGCACACAGTGGAGGGGTAAATAGGCACATGGATAGGCATTTATAGCAACGGTAGGAAGGCCTCGTGTTGGAGAAGATACTGGAGGCAGGGTAGGTGCGTGGTGGGTCTGTGGACATTCTCCTCTGGTTGCTTCAGTTTTGTCAGTGAGGTAGGAAACAAGGTCATTGGCTGAGAGTGAGGATGGAGGAGGAGGCTTGCGGGTTGAGGAGGGAGGAGGAAGAGTGAAACTGCCATCTCGCAGAACTGGAAACGTGAAGGGACTCGGGGTGTACGGTATGATTAAGGACCCTCTTGAGGTTTGTGGCCACACATTTAAAATGAAAGCAATTAGCATGAATGTGTGTTTTCCTCTGGCCATATTCAGTTGCACAGGTGTAATACAGGTTAGGCAGAGAATTGGATTTAACTAGGGCTGTGGTTCTGCCAGATAAGTATATAGAAGTGAGAGAGGGTAAGGGAAAAGAAGTAGGATGCAAGGGAGTGATTATTATAGTCCAGAAAGACTGGAATTCACACTGGGTGATGAGATGAGGGAGAACATTAAGGAAGCAAAGAACAGTGAGAAGGCAGTAGGATCAGCGACTCGGCTCTGAACGTGCAGGTGAAGAGTCCCTGTACTCATTACACTCTGTCTTTTTAAAGCACAGAGAGTCAGAGATCAAAGGAGCCAAAGAAATGGTTCAAATTCTCATTTTAAAGATGGGGGAAACCACATAGCAAGCTGGAGTCAAAACTTGAACTGAGAATACTCCTAACCTAGCTTCCTCTCTACCACACTTTTGGATCCCATGGGGGTTAGGGTTTGCAGGCCCATATCAACAGGGTCCCTGACTGCTTGGAGACCCAAGGCAAGTTGGGGATGGGTATCCTGGTATGCACCCTTCGGGCACATGGAAGTGTCCCTTCTTGGGTCAGAAGAAGATAAGGCTGCCCTGGACTTTTTGATCTCACTCTTCACAGTCTTCAGAAAGCACAGCATCTTTGACCTAACAAACCAGCCCTTTTGCTCCAGATCTGGATAGCAATTCCTCTCCCTTGTTAGGATCGCTACATCATGCTCTACTTGCCTATAGGCTTTGACATCCCACCTTCCCCTGGAAGCTCCCTGAAGGCAGGGTCTAGCAGAGCTGGAAAGTGCCAACTGGCCAATTCATACCTAGAACAGTGTCTGGTGTATCGTAGATGAAGAGTCTGCTTTGAGAAAGAGAACCACCTTCATATCTACCAAGCTTACCAACTGCTTTTCCTTCCAGGCATTCATTCTGATCTCTTCACAACCCTGAGAGGTGGGCAAGATTCCCCTTACATAAAGAGAAAACCAGGGCCCAAAGAAAGGGAAAATAACTTGCCCAGAACTCTAAATCCTATGTCTTTCCTATGCTACCATTATGATGTGTCCACGTAGGCTAGGTTAACCCCTTCCTTCCAGACTAGAAACCTTCCCCAGTCAAAGTCAGGTCTTTCCCCACCAGAAGCCACCTAGGACAGAGGTGGACATACTCGGGACTGTCAGTCAATGACAGATTGGATCCCCTGACCTACCCAATCCCAGATTGGCCACCCCAATTCTTGTTTCCTACTCTCCCCTCTCCCCTCACAAAGAGGCTTTTTCTGCTTCCAGGGGTGTACCAGGCAAGAAGTGTGGGACCATATTGCTGACTGCAGAGGAGCTTAGCAATTGTCGGGTCAGTAAGGGCCACATACTAGACCCAGGAGGCTCTCTTCTCTCCCCAAACTCCCTGTAGTGGGCTGTCTGAGTTTGTGAGCAATTTGAGTGCCAATAGCCCAATTTCATCCATAGGATATTGCCACCATGCAGCTGTGTGCAAACAAGCTGGACAAGAAGGACTTCTTTGGGAAATCAGACCCCTTCCTTGTGTTCTATAGGAGCAATGAGGATGGCACGTGAGTCACTGCCCCCACTGTGACCATGGGCCCATTAGGGCTCTTAGGCTGGGACATCTTAGACTCCACCGGGACCTGAGCCCAGAATCCACTCAAGGCAGTGCCTGATATGTGCTTGAATCTCCAAGAGTATCAGGCCCTGTCTCTGGGCTCAGTCCTACCCCAAAGGCAGGTTCCAATCCTCCTGTCCTCTCCAGGTTCACCATCTGCCACAAGACGGAGGTTGTGAAAAACACGCTGAATCCTGTGTGGCAGCCCTTCAGCATCCCTGTGCGGGTATTGTGCAATGGAGACTATGACAGGTCTGCTTCAGCATAAGCTAAGGAGTAAGGGGACAAGGGCGTGAGAGTGGTGTTCCTGGTCCCAAGAATGAAGGTAGAAGGGTCATAATAGTGTTGGAGGATCCTACTCAGTGAGACAGAGTTTTGGACATGGAGATGGGTGCATGGGGAAGCAGACGGATAGCCACATGGATGAACGGGGGGATGGATGGATGGATGGATGGATGGATGGATGGATGGATGGGTGAATGAAAGGGCAAATGAACAAATGAGTGAGCAGATACATGGGTGGGTGGTCAGATGAATAGATAAACTGGTGCATGACTAGATGGGTATGTGGATGGGTGTATAAGAGGACTGGTGGGTGGGTAGAGGGAGATGGATGAATGGATAGCAGATTAATGGATGAGTGGACTGATGGGTGGATTAGTGGATGGACAGATGATGGGTGGATTAATGGGTGGATGACTAAATGTGTGAGAGGATGAATGGGTATATGAGAGATTGGTGAGTTGGTTGGAGAGGCAGAGGGATGACTGAAAAAGCAGGAGCATAAACAGGTGGAATGACAGGTAGATTGATGGATAGACACATGAATGGATGCAGAGGGAATGGATGGATTAGTGGATGAATTAGTTGGTGGATGAGTGTAAAGTAGATGGATAGGCTGACCATATCATCTAACAAATGGGCAGTATGAAGATAGGTGAGTGGGTAGCAGGATGGATGGGCATATAAGTGGATGGTTATGTAGAAGAATGGATGATCAGATGGACAAATGTCAGATGGCTGGATGTTTGGTTGGATAGATGAATCCTTCTTGATAGAGGAAATGCTTACAGTTTTTCACCATTGAGAATGATGTTTGCCATGGTTTTGTCATATATGGCCTTTATTATGTTGAGGTAGTTTCCCTCTATGCCCACTTTCTGGAGAGTTTTTATCATAAATGGGTGTTGGATTTTGTCAAAAGCTTTTCTGCATCTGTTGAGATGATCATATGGCTTTTCTTCTTCAGTTTGTTAATATGGTGTATCACATTTATTGATCTGCGTATATTGAAGAATCCTTGCATCCCTGGGATAAATCCCACTTGATCATGGTGTATGATCCTTTTAATGTGTTGTTGGATTGTTTGCTAGTATTTTGTTGAGGATGTTTGCGTCTACATTCATCACTGATATTGGCCTGTAGTTTTCTTTTCTTGTAGTATCTTTGTCTGGTTTTGGTATCAGGGTGATGGTGGCCTCATAGAATGAGTTTGGGAGTGTTCCTTCCTCTGCAACTTTTTGGAAGAGTTTGAGAAGGATGGGTGTTAGCTGTTCTCTAAATGTTTGATAGAATTCACCTGTGAAGCCATCTGGTCCTGGACTTTTGTTTGTTGGAAGATTTTTAGTCACAGTTTTAATTTCCTTACTTCTGATTGGTCTGTTCATATTTTCTATTTCTTCCTGGTTCAGTCTTGGAAGGTTATACCTTTCTAAGAATTTGTCCATTTCTTCCGGGTTGTCCATTTTATTGGCATAGAGTTGCTTGTAGTAGTCTCCTAGGATGCTTTGTATTTCTGCAGGGTCCATTGTAACTTCTCCTTTTTCATTTCTAATTTTATTGATTTGAGCCCTCTCCCTCTTTTTCTTGACGAGTCTGGCTAAAGGTTTATCACTTTTGTTTATCTTCTCAATGAACCAGCTTTTAGTTTTATTGATCTTTGCTATTGTTTCTATTTCATTTATTTCTGCTCTGATCTTTATGATTTCTTTCCTTCTACTAACTTTGGGTTTTGTTTGTTCTTCTTCTTCTAGTTCCTTTAGGTGTAAGGTCAGATTGTTAATTTGAGATTTTTCTTGTTTCTTGAGGTAGGACTGTATGGCTATAAACTTCCCTCTGAGAACTGCTTTGCTGCATCCCATAGGTTTTGGGTTGTCGTGTTTTCATTGTCATTTGTCTCTAGGTATTTTTTGATTTCCTCTTTGATTTCTTCAGTGATCTCTTGGTTATTTAGTAGCATATTGTTTAGCCTCCATGTGTTTGTGTTTTTTGTTTTTTTCCCTGTAATTGATTTCTAATCTCATAGCTCTGTGGTCAGAAAAGATGCTTCATATGATTTCAATTTTCTTAAATTCACCGAGGCTTGATTTGTGACCCAAGATGTGGTCTATCCTGGAGGATGTTTTGTGTGCACTTGAGAAGAAAGTGTAATCTGCTGTTTTTGGATGGAATGTCCTATAAATATCAATTAAATCTGTCTGGTCTATTGTGTCATTTAAAGCTTGTGTTTCCTTATTAATTTTCTGTTTGGATGATCTGTCCATTGGTGTAAGTGAGGTGTTAAAGTCCCCCACTATTATTGTGTTACTGTCGATTTCCTCTTTTATAGCTGTTAGCATTTGCCTTATGTATGGAGGTGTTCCTGTGTTGGGTGCATATATATTTAGAATAGTTATATCTTCTTCTTGGATTGATCCCTTGATCATTATGTAGTGTCCTTCCTTGTCTCTTGTAACATTCTTTATTTTAAAGTCTATTTTATCTGATATGAGTATTGCTACTCCAGCTTTCTTTTGATTTCCATTGCATGGAACATCTTTTTCCATCCCCTCACTTTTAGTCTGTATGTGTCCCTAGGTCTGAAGTGCATATATACGGGTCTTGTTTTCGTATCCATTCAGCCAGTCTCTTTCTTTTGGTTGGAGCATTTAATCCATTCTCATTTAAGGTAATTATAGATATGTATGTTCCTATGACCATTTTCTTAATTGTTTTGGGTTTGTTTTTGTAGGTCCTTTTCTTCTCTTGTGTTTCCCACTTAGAGAAGTTCCTTTAGCATTTGTTGTAGAGCTGGATTGGTGGTGCTGAATTATCTTAGCTTTTGCTTGTCTGTAAAGCTTTTGATTTCTCCGTCAAATCTGAATGACATCCTTGCCGGGTAGAGTAATATTGGTTGTAGGTTCTTCCCTTTCATCACTTTAAATATATCATGCCATTCCCTTCTGGGTTGTAGAGTTTCTGCTGAGAAATCAGCTTTTAACCTTATGGGAGTTCCCTTGTATGTTATTTGTCGTTTTTCCCTTGTTGCTTTCAATAATTTTTCTTCTTCTTTAATTTTTGTCAATTTGATTACTATGTGTCTCGGTGTGTTTCTCCTTGGTTTATCCTGCCTGGGACTCTCTGTGCTTCCTGGACTTGGGTGGCTATTTCCTTTCCCATGTTAGGGAAGTTTTCGACTATCATCTCTTCAGATATTTTCTCGGGTCCTTTCTCTCTCTCCCTTCCTCTTCTGGGACCCCTATCATGCGAATGTTGTTGCGTTTAATGTTGTCCCAGAGGTCTCTTAGGCTGTCTTCATTTCTTTTCATTCTTTTTTCTTTATTCTGTTCGGCAGCAGTGAATTCCACCATTCTGTCTTCCAGGTCACTTATCCATTCTTCTGCCTCAGTTATTCTGCTATTGATTATAGTTTTCATTTCAGTTATTGTATTGTTCATCTCTGTTTGTTTGTTCTTTAATTCTTCTAGATCTTTGTTAAACATTTCTTGCATATTCTTGATCTTTGCCTCCATTTTTTTTCCAAGGTCCTCGATCATCTTCACTATCATTATTCTGAATTCTTTTTCTGGAAGGTTGCCTATCTCCACTTCATTTAGTTGTTTTTCTGGTGTTTTATCTTGTTCCTTCATCTGGGACATAGTCCTCTGCCTTTTCATCTTGTCTGTCTTTCTGTGATTGTGGTTTTCGTTCTGCAGGCTGCAGGATTGTGGTCCTTCTTGTTTCTGCTGTCTGCCCTCTGGTGGATGAGGCTATCTCAATAGTTCTTACTTTATAGAATGATTATTAAATTAAATTAGTCTGTGAAAGTGCTGAGAACAATACCTGGAATATAGTAAGACTCAGTAAGTTGTAGGGAATTCCCTGGCGGTCCAGTGGTTAGGACTCTGCCCTTTCACTGCGGAGGGCCTGGGTTCAATCCCTGGTTGGGGAAATAAGATCCCGCAAGCTATGTGGTGCAGCCAAAAAAAAAAAAAGTCAAGAGTAAAGTATAGTAACAGCAGTATAAATATCAGTAGTAGTAGTAGTAATAGTGGTAGTGGCAGTAGATAGTTGGGTATGTGCCTGGACTGATGAATGGATAGGACGGATAGGAGGAAGTTTGATAGAAGGACAGATGGGTGGATTGGAAGATGATTTATGTATAGTTAAGTGGGTGGGGGTGTCTCAGATTTATCATACACACCCAGCCTACGTTTATCTCCTGCATTTCAGAACAGTGAAGATTGATGTGTACGACTGGGACCGGGATGGAAGGTAGCACTGCCCCACATAGTACTGCCCTCTCCTATAATTAACACAAACAGTTCCCTGAAATATGTAGTACATTCACTAGGAACCCCAAAGTAGCCTTGGGAGCCAGAAAGGTTGATGACAGATGCCAAGACCTTGGGTACAACTGATGCCCTCAGTTGTCTCTCTGGTACACTGTCTCTTCCCTTCTCTTCCCCTTAGCTTGGTCCCCCTTCTAGCCCAAGCCCCAGTGCCCTGCAGCCCAAGTAGAGGCACAGACAGTGGAAATAAAAGACTGGTTTCAGGCTTCCCTGGAGGCGCAGTGGTTAAGAATCCGCCTGCCAATGCAGGGGACACGGGTTTGAGCCCTGATCCAGGAAGATCCCACATGCCGTGGAGCAGCTAAGCCCGTGCGCCACAACTATTGAGCCTGTGCTCTAGAGCCCACGAGCCACAACTACTGAGCCCGCCCACCACAACTACTGAAGCCCACACGCCTAGAGCTTGAGCTCCACAAGAAGAGACGCCACCGCAATGAGAAGCCCGCGCACCACAACAAAGAGTAGCCCCGCTCGCTGCAGCTAGAGAAAGCCGCGAGCAGCAACAAAGACCCAATGCAGCCAAAAAATAAATCAATTTAAAAATAATAATAAATAAAAAAAATAAAACTAATGAGATTACCTCCCAGTACTCTAATGGTTTATTTAAATAAAAAAAAAAAAAAGACTGGTTTCAGAGATGTCTCCAAACCACCAGCAGTTGTTGCTTACCTACCTCTGATCTCATTGCAGTCACGACTTCATCGGTGAGTTTACCACCAGCTACAGAGAGCTGAGCAAGGCCCAGAACCAGTTCACAGTGTATGAGGTGAGAGCTCCAGCCCTGCCCAGGTTGCCCAGGCCCTCCATCCTGGTGTGCTCAGTCTGTGGTTCCCATCCTGTTTCCCACCATCACTGTTATCTTCTTCACTTAGGTACTTAACCCTCGGAAGAAATGTAAGAAGAAGAAATATGTCAACTCGGGAACTGTGAGTACTCCCTAGAGCCCTGTCCCTCCCTGGATCCTTCTGTCTCTATCTCCACTGACATAGCATGACATGGCAAATGTTGAGGGTATGGGAAAGCTGTTGGCACAGATTACTTGGATATAGTAATGTTGGATACAAGGTGGCACCATTTAAGTTTTTGTTGTGTTTTGTTTTTAATTTTTTTTTCTCTCACCTAAGGAAAGTGTTTTGAAATTTACTCTTTTGCAGATTTTGGGGGAAAACCTAAGTTATATTTCCCAATTTAATATATTTTTGGAAATCCAAATGTTTCTGACAGCTTCCGCTTTTTGCCCTTTCAGAAATTGGACAGGGTGGGATAGGGGGTGAAATCAAGTGCGTCTTTCCCTTTTTCTACCCTAACTACACTTTCCAAAGTAGCAGGGCTGCCTCTTCTGTCCCGCAGGTGACGCTGCTTTCCTTTTCTGTGGACTCTGAATTCACTTTTGTCGATTACATCAAGGGAGGGTGAGTCACAGGCCAAGCTTTTGGCTGAAAGCCCAGCAATGAGTTACTCCCAGTTCTGAGCCTCAGTTTTACTATTCATTAATGGTCAGGGTCCAAAGAGATCATGAGGATAAACTTTAAAACACGTGGCAGACTACAAAGTGCTTTATAAAGTGCAGAGTGCCGCCCATCTTAGTTCTCTCCATGGGGCTGCCTTTCAACCCGAGCTTCCAGCCCGCCCTGGGAAGATGACAGACCAGTGGTTTTCAAAGGTGTCCCCAGTAACCTTACTGGGGCCCAGGGAGAAGATATGTCCCGGCAAGAGGGAGAAGCCAAGAAAGAGGGAAACGATAAGCAGGCTGTAGGGGACATCCTGCTTGGTTTAGGGGACTCAGGCTGACCTCAGAAAGGTACTTGTCTTCTCTAAGCCTCACTTTTCTCCAGTGTCAAATGGAGCTGTTAGGTACTACTTCAGGACGATAGTAAGGGTTACATTAAATTCCATCGCGCATGTTATGTCACGCAGCAGGCATTTAATTCTGCCACCCAAAGTGTGTTCAGTGGGCCAGCAGCATCTGCCTCACTTGGGAGTTTGTTAGAAATGCAGAATCTCAGGCTCCACCCAGACCATCCAGTTCAGAATTTGCATTTTAACACGATTCCCAGGTGGGTCGTATGCATACTAGTGTTTGAGAAATCCCGGTATAGTAAGTTATTAGTCCCTCACTTCTCAATCCATCTATTTCCCCAATAGGACGCAGCTGAACTTCACAGTAGCCATTGACTTCACAGCTTCCAATGGTGAGGCATGGATGGGGGAATGGGGTACGGAGGAATTCTAAAGAAGTCACTAGGGATTGGCCTGGATTCCAACCTGGGAATAAGAGTTAAGCTACCCAGAAAGCCCAGGCTTGAGGCAAGGCCCAGTCAGGCTCATACTGGGGCAGGAGTGTCGTGAGGAGATTACTGGATGTAATGGTAGGAGAGGGTACAGAAAAATAAGTGGGTAAATGGATCAAAGAAAGTTGAAAGGATAGATAGGTCTACATAGCTTGAGAAGCAGATGAGTAAATGAATGGATGGGAGGGAATAGGAGTGTAATGAGAGATGAATAGGTAAATGGGTGGATGACTGGGTGGGTAGATAGATTTATAAACAGAGGGGGCAAATGGGTAATGAGTGAGTACAGTGGGTTAGACAGGTGGATGCATGAACTGGTATGTGGGTGGACAAATGCTCAGATGTTTAAATTGGGGAAATGGATGAGTGGACAGGTGAATGGATCCATATGAGGATAGACAGGCAGGTGAATGAATGGGATGGATAGGGATGGATAGAGATGGATAGATGGATGAAAGAATATGGCTATATGGATGGATGGGAAAGAAAAAGAAATAGCAGGTGAACAAGTGAATGGATGGATAGATGGATGGATGGTTAGGTGGGTGGATAGTTGGATAAGAGAATGGAGAAGCAGACAGATGGATATGAATAGGTAGACTGAAAGGTGGATTTATGGCCAGTGGATGGGTGAACGGATGTATGAGTATGTGGATGAACTGATGGATACATATAGGGGTTGGTGGATGGATAGATGGATAAATGAACATTTGGATGACTGGGTAAAATAATGAGGGAGTACATGGGTAAAGAGTGGATGAATGGATAGGTGGATGGATGCATACAATGATAGGCAGGTGAACTAATAGATCATCAAGATGACCATGAGGTGGGGCTCCTGTTTCCCTATAGGGAATCCCCTGCAGCCCACCTCCCTGCACTACATGAGTCCTTATCAGCTCAGCGCCTATGCCATGGCCCTCAAGGCAGTGGGAGAAATCATCCAGGACTATGACAGTGACAAGCTGTTCCCAGCTTACGGCTTTGGGGCCAAGCTGCCTCCCGAGGGACGGATCTCCCACCAGTTCCCCCTGGTACGGTATGGCCAGAGCCTAGACTCCATGCCCTGGCATCTGGCCCACCCAAGTTGACAAATTCTTCTGCTTATGTCTCTTCTAAGGGTCAAGGACCTGCCAAGTAGCAGGAGGAGCTAGGAGAAGGTGGCAGAGCAGGGAGGGGGCAGGTTGGAGGGGACTCTGAGAGACAGCGATGCAAGAAGGAAAGAGTGAGCTAGGATCAGCCCAGCAGGGCATCTTCCCTGACAGAACAACAATGATGAGGACCCCAACTGTGTGGGCATTGAGGGCGTGCTGGAGAGCTACTTCCAGAGCCTGCGCACGGTGCAGCTCTACGGGCCCACCTACTTCGCCCCTGTCATCAACCTGGTGGCCAGGTAAGGAAACTGGGTGGGGCTGGGGGAAATTAAGGGGACCCAGACAGTGAACTGACTTCCCAAGAACAGTTAGGACCACTCTTGGGTGAATTTGGGCTCTGGGGAGAAGGTGAAATTTTCAGTGTTGGCCAGGCTCTGTTATAAAGAGGTTACATAATGCCTTATTCTGAGGTAGAAAGGGTGTCAACAAACTACCCCAACCCCACTCCCTGGGAACAACAACCCAGGCCTCAAGTTTGGGGAAGAGAGAAGGGCCTACAGAACAGTGGGTAAGGCACAAGTTTGGGCATCAGACCTGGGAGTGATCCCAGGTCTACCACTCACTAACCATGTGACCTGAAGCAACTTAGCTTCTCTAAGCCTCCATTTCATCCCTGTAAATAGGTGTAATAATGGATAACCATAGTACCTTCTTTATAGGGTTATTGGAAATTTAAAATTAGATAACAATATAAGAATGATTAGGAATTCCCTGGGGCCCAGTGGTTAAGAATCCGCCTGCCAATGCAGGGCACACGGGTTCAAGCCCTGGTCCGGGAAGATCCCACATGCCGCAGAGCAACTAAGCCCGTGCACCACAACTACTGAGCCTGAGGTCTAGAGCCCGTGAGCCACAACTACTGTAGCCCGCGCGCCTAGAGCCCGTGCTCCACAACAAGAGAAGCCACCGCAGTGAGAAGCCCGTGCACTGCAACGAAGAGTAGTCCCTGCTCGCCACAACTAGAGAAAGCCCGCGCACAGCAACGACGACCCAACGAAGCCAAAAATAAATATAAATAAAATTAATTAATTAAAAAAAAAAGAAATTACAAACTCTTTAAAAAAAAGGAATGATTAGCACAGTGTGTGCCCCATAGTAAGTGCTCATGGTAGATTAAAATGAGCTTAAGTTGCAGATTAAACTATAGAAGAGTAACTTCTAAAAACAAAAGAGTAACTCCAAATTTTCAGAACAAAAACACAATGCAAAGAAAATCCAGCTCATGTAACAAAGGATTTTCTTAAATGCAGATAAAATAAAATGACAACTAAAACCAAACATATGTCAGTGAACCTAAAGTTTTTCTGATTGAATAAAAAATAATAAGTAAACCGTAGTATGCTAAATAGAAGAGACCCATCGAAAACAAAGTACCTCAGAAAACTTGAAAGTAAAAAGATGAAACAAAAAAAGAGAAGAAAAGTGGAAGGATTTCAGGGAGACTTGGATGTCCAGAGACTTGCCTTTTCTCTAATAAAGATTAGTTATTTTTTAATTCGTAGTGAGATAATAGTTTCTTTAATTACAAAAGTAACATAACATTGCTGTAGAAAATTTCAAGGATGGAGAAATTAAATAAGAAATCACCCAGAATACGGCCCATGGGAATGTGGATGTATATATAGTTTTTGACAGTCTTCCTTATGCAACCATAATGGCAGTCAAATTACATGTAATATTTCACTACTGAGTTTTTCACTTAATAATGGAACCTGAGCACATTTTTTTGTTGTTATTAAACAGACTTCTTAAATATTATCTTGGGCAAGTTCACTCATTCATTCAGTCAGTCAGTCAACATTCCATAAAGGAGAATGTAGCATGAATGTGGGCTGTGGGGCTAGACTAGCTAAGTTACACCCACTCTCCCACTTACTAGCTGTGTCACTTTGGGCAAGACTCTTAACCTCTCTATGCCTGTTTCCTCAGCTGTACATGGGGAGAATAGTATCATAGAGCTGTTGTGAGGACTAACTAAATTAATATTTGTCAAGCACTGAGAACAGTGCCTGCCACATTGTAAGTGCTATAGGTGTTAGCTATTACTGGTACTATTATTATCATTATTACTATTCTAAGGGCATCTGTGTGTGCTCAGTTATCTGCTGGGGCACTAGAGACTCACAGATGAATCAGATCTAGGCTCAGCCCTTGAGATCTCCTGCCTCGGTGCAGGAGACAGAAATATAAACAAATCATTACCTTCTGTAGGCCGGAGCTTCCCAGACTTTTCCAGCAAGTTACCTGTTGGCAAAGGCAAACAACCGTTTCCCCTAGGGGAAACTGGGGGCACAGCTGAAAGCAGCCAAGCTTAAAATGTCTTTGAAATCCCCATATTTTATCTTTAAAATGCATGCAAATTTACATTCTTCTGATATTGTGTCCATGTTTGCTATAATTTGGGGGGGGGTGTTTTAAGTGTACTTAGAGTCATCTAGCTTTATCCACCAAATCATATAGTATAATGAGTGCTTCCGGTATCCTGTGACCTTGGGTTCCCCTTGGTACACATGCTGGTACCCTCAGGGATGTGAGAACCCATTTAGAAGGGCAGACAGCCCGTCTTGGTGGGTGGCATCCTAGAAGGCAGAGGGAGAAGGAGAGTCTGAGAGACCCAAGGCAGTCTAGTCACAGAGGGGACTGACTGCTTGGCTGGGTGCGGAGGGCAAACTGGACTTTATCAGAGGAAGATGCACAGAGTAGGCCTGGCAGCAGGAACCACATGTGAAAAGCACAGAGGTATGAAGGGTGAGCTCGGTAAACAGTGAACAGTATACTCTGAGCAGAATGTGCAGTGTGTACAGAGGAGTATCCAGAGAGCAGACTGGAAGGAAGACTGGAGGAATCAAGAGCTCAGGCTTTAGGTTCAGTTGTTCAAGCGTGGGCTTGGACCCCAGCTGCACCACCCCTTGGGGATGCTACTTAATGTCTCTGAACTTCGCTTTTCTCATTTAAAAAATTGGAATAAAAAATGTGCCTACCTCATAGAATGGTGGTGGGGATTAAATTAGATCACGTATGTCAAGAGTGCGGCTGTGATTTTGATGATCACGGACGACTCTTTGTCGTTTCCCACCCCACAGCCAGGTGGGGCACAGACTGGCCTTCCCCAGCCAGTCACCCAGCTCCAGGTCTAAATGGCCTTGGGAATGCCAGGCATCGGCAGGGAGCCAAAGATGTACCTCCCGTGCCCAACGCCCTTCCATGCCCCCCAATGCCCTGGCTCACAAATCCCTTCATGAGGGGGCCATTGCCCACTGCTCCAGCCTCATCTCTCTTCCGTGGCCCCACGTGCACCCCCTAGAACACACTCTCTTGGTTTGTACGTGCTATTCCTTCTCTCTGGAACACTTTCCCTTTACCCTCCCCTCCTCCCCCCACCCCACCTCCACCTCCACCTGGCTAACTCCTACTCATTTTTCAGGTCTTGGGTTAGATGTCATGTCCTCAAAGCCCTAACCTCACTGCATCTTAGTGGTGAAAGCATCCATCACCCCGCAGGACAATGTCCAATTCTCTGCTGCATGCTCAGCACCAGACTTGGTGCCTGGCCTGACACGTAGCAGGTGTGCAATGATTATTGGCAAAACGAGTGAGTGACAGGAAACAGTACCAGCCCAAGCCTATGAGGAGGCTGCAGCCAGGATTCAGGAACGGATCATGGCCCACTCCCACCCTGGGCCCTGGGCAAAATGAACTGGAGCTATTTGAATTCTCCACTCTCACCACGCTTTCCTCCTTCTTTATATCAAGCTTAAATATCAGCACTGTCCAACAGCACTCTGCAATGATGGAAATGTTCTGTATCTGTGATGTCCTATATGGTAGCTACCAGTCACATACAGATAGTGAGCGCTTGAAAAGTTGCTAGGGGGAACAAGGAACTGAATGTTGAATTTTATTTAACTTAATTAATATAAATTTCAATAGAGGCTACCTTACTGGAGAGTGCAACTCCATCCTTTCCAATCCACACAGGGCCCGACACTGGAAGTCAAGAGACCAGGTCTGCCACGGCCTTTGTGCTCTCTGAGGTCTCGTTTTTCTTATATGTAAAATAAGGGGACTAGAGTTAATGACTTCTGAAGTCCTTTTCAGATCAAAAAATCTTGGATTCAAAGACTGATAGTGAGAGAAGGGAAAGGAGCTCTGGGAGCAGCTGTTAGACTGGCTGAGGACCCAGAAGCCTAGGCAATGGGATGTGGTCAGCAGAGGGGAGAAGGGAGAGAGGAGAAATGGGTGAGAGAGGGAAGAAAGGAGGCCTTCAGTCTTTGGTCTTGTTCTTGTATAAATACCAACATCTTTCCAGGGCCAACAAAGCCCTGTGTGGTTTGGGCCCCACCTCATTTCAGTCACATGGTCCACTCTGCTTCCTTCACTTTCTGGGCTCCAGAAAGGGTAGGATTCCTCCAGTCCCATTATGGGGCCTTTGTCCATGCTGTTCCTTCGACCTGGAATAATTCTCCCCCTTCACTTAGCCTCTTCTCCGTCCTCCTCCCCTTTATCCTCAAACATTGTTTCCTTAAAGAAGCTTTCACTGACCTGGGCCATGTCAAGATCCCCTACAGGACACTGTCATAGCAGTGTCTCTTTCTATCCCAACTCTCATCACAAGTGCAATTCTATAGCTATTTCTGTGATTCTTAGATCAGCATCCCCTCTCAAGGGGACTGGGATGGATTTGTTTTTTCTCACTGTGTACCTCCAGTGCCTAAACACAGTACCTGCTATAGTGAGTGTTCTATAAATGTAACTGGAGGGATGGTAGGTGGGGCAGGCAGCCAGGTCTGGGGAAGGATCATGAGCTTCAGAAGCCCCAGTCCTTGACCACTGCTTACGTGCTGGCTGTGGAAGTTTTAGGGACAGGACATTCCTTTGAACTCTGGGCTTTCAGCTGAATTCTGATCTTGGCCTCTCACCCAGGGCTGCAGCCAAGATCTCTGATGGTTCTCAGTACTATGTTCTGCTCATCATCACTGATGGGGTCATCTCTGACATGACACAGACCAAGGAGGCCATTGTCAGTGTGAGTCTGAGGAGGAGGGCTTGGAAGGGAGGGGTCACTGTTAATAACCGTGAAGGGGTTGAGATTTTACCCTACACGCAAGCTAACAAGTCAACCTGCCAGTTTCATGGATGCTGGCAGCAGACACAAAAGCAAAGGACTGTGGGACTTCCCTGGTGGTCCAGTGGTTAAGACTCTGCTTCCACTGCAGGGGGTATGGGTTCGATCCCTGGTTGGGGAACTAAGATCTCACATGCCATGCAGCGTGGCCAAAAAAAGCAAAGGACTTTGCTATTCCCAGCAATAGCAGTAGCTCAACTATCAGCATTGGCTCTGATTCACTAAGTCCCGCTTCCCACAAGATAATGTGCAGAGGGCCAGATGACACCTGTACCCACAGTGGGTTGCATTATAGAACAGAAACCCTAAGTGTAGAGAACCCGAGTCTTTTATAATGGGCAGTAAGCATGCCTCTTTCCCTCACAGGCCTCCTCACTGCCCATGTCCATCATTATTGTCGGTGTGGGACCAGCCATGTTTGAGGGTAAGATGGAGGGTGTCCATGAGTGGGACCAATAACGGGAAAATAGGGGAGGATCTGGGCACCCAGGCCTGCCTCATAGAAAAGATAGGATGGATGCCTGTGCTGGACTTTGGCCAAGTCACAGACCTTCTCTGAACCTGTTTCCTCATCATAACCGAGGCTGTTGATACAAATACTTCCCTCCTGGGGTTCCTGGGATGAAGGAATGCGTGGGAGGGCATAATAATAACTCCATTACAATGCCTAATATTTGTAGGACTTTGATACAACCGTTAGGCATTCTCGTGATGACTCCAAAGGGGAGCTAAGAGGGAGGGGGCAGCATGGGTTGGTGTGGGAAAGGCCAATCAGCTGAGGGGTGTCTTTTCCGCAGCAATGGAAGAGTTGGATGGTGATGATGTGCGCGTGTCCTCTAGGGGACGCTATGCAGAGCGGGACATCGTTCAGGTAGACCTGACCCGGGAGAGGAAGTCATGGAGTCAAAAGGCACGGTGGGAAGGAGAGGCTAAGTTAGCAGCTGTTCTCCTTTACTGCCTTCTTAATCACCT
Organism: Phocoena phocoena; assembly: GCF_963924675.1. Lineage (NCBI taxonomy): Eukaryota > Metazoa > Chordata > Mammalia > Artiodactyla > Phocoenidae > Phocoena > Phocoena phocoena. The sequence continues at coordinate 7,243,854 of NC_089228.1, read as the reverse complement.
GCCTTTCTTCCCTTCACTCTTTCAGCCTACCTACATTCATTCAACAAACTCTGAATAACAGGCAGGTTGCTGCAGCCATCGTGGATTCATAGTGTAGGAGATTCCAAGGCTCCTGCCCTCTAGTGGAGGCAACCAATAATAATCACACATCTCATTAGATTGTGATAAGTGCTCCAGAGGGACAGCAAATGCCACAATGAGAGCCTATAACAGGGACCTGATTAGGTAGGGTAGTCAGGGAAGGCTACTACGAGGGAATGACATTTGAGCTGAAATCTAAAGGAGGTATAAGCATTACAGGTAGAGAAGCAGCACGTGAGAAGGCCCTTAGGCTCAAAAGAACTTGCCCAATCATGGAGAGGGCAAGAGGCCAGGGTGGCAGGATCACAGGGAGTGAGAGGAAGAGGAAGCCAAGGCCTTGCCAGTCATGGTGAAGCTCAGAGCTTTGTTCTAAAAGAACTGGAAAGCTCTTGAAGGATTTTACGTAGAGAAGTGGGGTGGTCAGACTTGCATTTTAAGACATGCAGAGATGCTGCAGGACGGTGGACTATAGCAGGGCAAGAGAGAAGGCAGGTAGACCCGTTAATGAAGAAGCCTTTGAAGTAGTACAGGGGATTTGGATGGGAATGGAAGCAGTAAGGATGGAGAGAAGAAGCAGTTTCAAAAGATTATTTAAGAAAAATTTCCAAGAGTTGAAGATTTGATTAAATGATGACAGGGAGCAGGGCTTCAAGGATGATTCTGTTTTCTATACTGAGCCACTGGGTGAGTGATAATCCCATTTACTGATAAAGAGAAAGCTGGAGGAGGAGCAGATTTGGCAGAAAAGCCTAGAATTCTGTTGTAAACACATTGGGCTTGAGGTATCTAAGACCAATGAAAGGAGATGTGATATGGACAAGTAAATATGTGGCTCTGGGCCTTAAAAAAGAGGTCAGGGATGGATGTATAAATTGGGGAGTCATCAGGGAACAGGTTTTTTTTTTTTTTTTTTAATTGAAGTATAGTTGATTTACAATATGTTTCAGGTATACAGCATATTGATTCAGTATTTTTAGTTTATACTCCATTAAACGTTATTACAAGATAAAAGCTATAATTCCCTGTGTTATACAATATATCCTTGTTGCTTATCTATTTTATACATAGTAGTTTGTATCTCTTAATCCAGGGAACAGTTTGTAAAGTCACAGAAGTGTATGAAATCACCCAGGAAGAGAACTGAGAGAGAGAAGGCACCAGATTTAGAGATTAGGTAGACCCAGAGGACTGGGGGTGAGGGTGGGGGGAAAGGCATCCAGAAAGTTAGGAGAATCTAGAAGAATGTAATGTGTCAAGAGGGGGAAGTGTTCAGGAAGATTATGGTCAAATGTAATAGAAAGCTAAAGAGGAGTCAGCAAGATGAGGCTGACAATCATTGCCCTCTGGACTAGTTTGGGAAAATGGTGCTGTTGACATCGTTAGCGAGAGCAGTTTCAGTAGACTACATGAAGCCAAATTAGAGTGGGTTGAGGGTGAACAGAAGGTGAAAAAAAAAGTGGGTGGAGAGAAAGCAAATGTAGAAAGCTCCTCAAGATGGGGGAGAGAGATAGTGTGATATTTGGAAAGAGATGTTAGGGGGTCAAAGAGGAAGCCTCCCTACTGCTGCCTTCCCCACTCCCCTCTCTTCTGTCCACCACCCACATCTGATTGTCTGTGCCTGTCCCAGTTCGTCCCATTCCGAGACTATGTCGACCGGTCAGGGAACCAGGTGCTGAGCATGGCCCGACTAGCCAAGGACGTGCTGGCCGAGATCCCAGAGCAGCTACTGTCCTATATGCGCACCAGGGACATCCAGCCTCGCCCTCCACCCCCTGCCAACCCCAGGCCGACGCCAGCTCCAGAGCATCCCTGAATAGCCCACCTATCCAAAGCCTAGCAGCCTGCTCACCTGCCCACCCACTGCTTCTGCTGAAAGCCAGAGGCACCTGGAACCCTGGACCTCACTGGAAGGCCAGCTTGGAGGATCGGTACTGGCTGGTCGAGCCCTCTGCCCCCTCAACCATAGGAGGGCCTGGCACTCCCTGCCTTCATGCCAATAATAAAGCTGATCTCTACTCCAGTTCTGTCTCATGGGTCTTGGGGAGGGAGGGACCCAGGATCTGGGGCCACACCAAGAGAAGGAGGGGGCAAGGACAGTTTCAGCTAGGGTTCATCCCCATCCTAACACACATTCATCTAACACTTGAGACATTCTTCAAATACGTTAAGGAACAAGTGAATCTTTATGTGTGTACATTTTTTCTGAGGGGAGAGGCCCATAGCTTTTATCAGATTCTAAAAGGTGTTCTTGACCTCCAAAGGGGTCAGCTTTAAGATGATTCTGTATAACTCTGCTCTAATCCATCTAGTCCAAGTTTTTTGAGTGAGGATAATAAAAGAGTTGATATTTTCTTTGAGTATTCACTGCATGTCAGACACTGTGCTAGGTGATTTACAGGTATCATCTTATTCAACCCTCACAACAATCCTGTGAGGTAAGCACTGTTTTATCTCCATTTTACACATGAAGAAACTAAGGCTCAGAGAGGTTAAGTCACTTATTGTAGAGAACCCAACAGTTTGACTCCAGATCCAAAGATCTTAATCAGCAAACCTCTTCCTGGGGTGTTAATTTTATAAGGATGTTTGGGGGAAGACACTGTATATGAAAACACATACTTTATAGTGGGTCAACTGCAAGGTTTGTATTAAGATAAAATAGAAGTTTCCAGATGCTTTGGGCTTCGCCCCAGAACCCTGGCAGAATCTTTCACGCTCGCCGTTGATGGCAAAACTGGACAGGCTCAGCAACAAGTATTGTTTAACAAGTGGACTCTTCCTGGCCCCCAAGTTCTCCGAAGCCCCCAAGAACTGACAATAGAGTTGTCGAGCTCAGCTTTACAAATAAGTAAAGGTAGGTGAGGAAGAATTTAACGACTTGCCCAAGTTCACATAGCTACTAAGTGGCCCAGTCACATTAAAAGCAGCTCTGTTTTTTTGTTTATTTTTAAATTTTTTTTAATTTTTCGGTACGCGGGCCTCTCACTGTTGTGGCCTCTCCCGTTGCGGAGCACAGGCTCCGGACGCGCAGGCTCAGCGGCCATGGTTCACGGGCCCAGCCGCTCCGCGGCATGTGGGATCTTCCCGGACCGGGGCACGAACCCCCATCCCCGGCATCGGCAGGCGGACTCTCAACCACTGTGCCACCAGGGAAGCCCGCAGATCTGTTTTGACACTATCTTCCAACCGGCAACCCGTAGCCATGAAGCATTTCCCCGCCTACCTACAGGGTTCCAGCATCTGAATCTCATTTTACCTTACACAACCCCTTTCACGCCCCACCAGCCTTCTGCACCACCCCCAATCAGGCAGCTACTTTCAGATTCACACCTTTTTCTCCAGCCCTGCCCCTTTACCTTTTCCAAGCCCCACCGTTTACCTTCAGCCTCACAACGTTTTTCCCAGCTATATCCTTTCCCCCTAGCCCATCTCCAAGTTCCAGGCCCACCCAAAGCCCCGCCCTTTCTTTTCTGAGGCCCACTTTTCTGTTTAGTCCCACGCTTCACCCCCTGTTCAGCCCCTATTCTCCTTACTGGGGGTCTGCTTTACAGATGGCCCCGCCCACTCGCCGCAAACCCCGCCCCGTAGACTGGTTTATTCACTTCCAGCCCCGCCCCGCCCCTACCTATAACTTCGGGTCCCCCTTAGGCTCCAGTCCGCGTCCCTCTTGCTCTTGGCCCTGCCCCCAGTCCCGCCCCGTGGCTCCCGCCCCGCCTCGCCGCCTTCCTCCGAGACCAAGGCCAGGTCCCTACCGCAGCCGCGGCGCCAGCAGGAGGGAGAGAAGGAGGAGGGGGGGAGAGAGGCAGAGGGGGAAGGGAGAAGGGCGGGCTCCTCACGCCCAGTCCGCGCTCACCGTACGTGGTCGCAGATTCGCTACAAACGGCCCCACCACTCCGGGTCCCGAGTACGGCAACTTCAGTCTCCAGAAACTCAGCTCTAAGATGGAGGTGCTAGAAAAGCCATGTAGGGTGTCCAGGGGCACTTCCGAATCCCAGAGAATGGCCTCTTGAGCCTCAGCGGGCGGGCGGGGATGTGTGGCGAAAGTGCAGTTCGGCAGCGTTGCGGCGTCGCGTTTACCCTGCGCAGACGCCGTCGCCGCCGCTGCTGCCGCCTCCGCTGCCACTGCCTTTGCCGCCACCGTCTCCGCCGCCGCCGTCCCCGCGCTGCCTCCGGGAGCCTCCATTGTTCCGGCGGTGCTAGGTCCCGAGACCGGGCAACCTAGGGGCTTTCGAAAGGGGCGGCGGCCGCCGCAATTGAGCGACCGGGGCGCCGGCGGGACTGGGAGCGGCAGGGGTCAGCGCGGGAATCCCAGGGAGCCGGGCCAGAGCGTGGGGCGGCAGGGGGTCGGGGTGGCGAGGTCTGCAGTCTCCGGAATTGGGACTCCCCATCCCCGGCCCGTCTTTCCCCGCCGGCCTCCCCTAGTGGGGTCGGAGCCCCGGCGGGCGCCCTCGGCAATGAGCCCGGACTCGAGGTGGCCGGTGAGTGCGGGCCAGGGACCAGGGCGGGAGTGGCCAGCCGGGAAGGGGTAGGCTACTTTAGTGGGGCGCGCACTGAGCTGCCCAGCCCGAGTACCCTCGGGCCACTCCATCCCGGAGAACTGACAGTGCATTCGCTCACAGCCTGCATTCCGGGCAACACTGTATCCTTCGGGGTTGCCTGGGGCTGCCTGGGCCAATGGCAGGAGAAGAGCCTTGTTTAACATTTTACACTTCAACAAAGGGGAAACGTAGCCGCATCCGGGAGAGGGCTGCGGGCACCGCCCGGCCCGGCCTAATCCCTCTGGCCTCCGCCCCCTACTTCCTCCAGCCCTCGGAGCGCCTGGGGCAGATGCCGCCGCCATACCCCTGGGCTGGGGCCCTGTGCACGGGCTTTCGGGTCTAAGTTGCCTTGTCTCTCCTCTGTGCTTCTGTTTCTGAGTCCCAGCGGGACGTTTGCTGGGGGTTTCTGTACTGATTAGGGAGCCAGCCGGGGCAGCAGAGCTGCAGCGTTCACCAGGGACTCATCATAGAAAGAGGAGAGTTTGTTTGTGCTTCTGATTGGTTTGTTTAAAGACAGGTGCAGGTAGGAAGTAGGGGCGAGTTTAAGGAGTAGTTTTACTGATATGACAATCTGGGGCTTTGACAGAGAGACTGGAGCAGCTCACTAGCTTGGTTAAGTCGCAGGAGAGGAGCCAACAAGGACCGTTATTAATCAGGGAGCTCAGGGTGGCTTTGCTTGGAATGGCGCCAAGACCACAGTTAAATTGTTGCACTCAGCTAGGCCTGGAGAAATTGGGGCAGTCTCTCTGACCAAGCTGGGCTTCCTGGGGGCTGGTGCCGTCTGCTGTCTCCACTCACCCAGGAACACTGGAGAGGAGGAAGGGAGGGCTCTGAGGACCAGCATGGAGCTGAGTGTGCCTGGATTGTCATGTTCCTGTTTGTACCCTTAGGGCCTGGTGCCACTCCCAGGGCCAGGGCATAGGCTTACTGTAAAGGCCTCAGAAATTAACTAATTCTTTCTGTAACCCAGTGATTTCTGCTGGAGTCCAGGACCAAATCATTAGCTACCTGTTCAAGCTTCTGCATGGGCTGACACTAGCCTTCATCCATCTCATCTCCAGAACTGGTGATCCCCTCACTTAGCTATTCATTCAACAGATTATTTATTCATTGGCCAAAACAACACTACATGCCAGGTACTGGGGATACAGAGGTGGGTAGGCTCTGGTGTCTGCACTGCACAGCTCCCAGTCTAATGGGAGGAGACAGAGAACTTCCAGTGTGGTGAATGCCATGGTGGAGGTGAGGATGAAATGCTGGGGAAACATAGCTCTCCATGGGAGAGACAAAGAAGCATAACAGGAGTGACATTCGAGCCATGTTTTGAAGAATGAGTGGGAGCTCACTAATCAGGGAGGTTGGAAGGCATTCTAAATAGAGATCATCTTGCAGGAATGAGAGGTTGTAACATTCAGGGACTGGCAAGTTGTCCTGGTTAGACAGAAATACAGCTATAACTGGTGAAAAGAATCTAGAAAGGAGGACTAAGGCCACACAGTGAAAGGAGCACCTTGAATATCATCATAAGGAATTTGGATATTATCCTGAAGTAAGTGGGGAACATCAGGAGGATGCTTTTAATCAAGAGACTAACATGATCGTTTCTGCTTGGTAGAAAGATCGTTCTGGACACATTGTGTGAGATTAGGCTAGAAGAACTGAGACATAGAGCAGGAGGATCAGGCAAGAGGTGATAAGGCCAAGACTATGGCCACGTTATGGAGGAGGGGGCATTTGGAGCTGCTGTAGAGGTTGGCTGGCCAGGACCCTTGGGGAGAGGGAAGGCTGGAGAGAGTGGAGTGGGTGGCCAGGAACTCTTCCCTCGGCCTGTGCTAACTGATCTGTACATTCTAGATGTGACAGCATGGGGGTGGACTTTGACGTGAAGACTTTCTGCCACAACTTGCGGGCAACTAAGCCACCGTATGAGTGCCCTGTGGAGACCTGCCGCAAGGTCTACAAGAGTTACAGTGGTATTGAGTACCACCTGTACCACTATGACCATGACAACCCACCGCCCCCACAGCAGACTCCACTCCGAAAGCACAAGAAGAAGGGGCGCCAGTCACGCCCAGCCAACAAGCAGTCACCCACCCCCTCAGAGGTATCCCAGTCGCCCAGCCGTGAGGTGATGAGTTACGCACAGGCCCAGCGCATGGTGGAGGTGGACCTGCACGGCCGCGTCCACCGCATCAGCATCTTTGACAACCTGGATGTGGTGTCAGAAGATGAGGAGGCCCCTGAGGAGGCCCCTGAGAACGGCAGCAATAAGGAGAACACTGAGACACCGGCTGCTACTCCCAAGTCAGGCAAGCATAAGAACAAGGAGAAGCGCAAGGACTCCAACCATCACCATCACCACAATGCTTCTGCAAGCACCACTCCCAAGCTGCCAGAGGTGGTATACCGGGAGTTGGAGCAGGATACCCCTGATGCCCCGCCCCGGCCAACTTCCTATTACCGGTAAGGCCGCCTCCACCTCCCAACTCTGGAAAACTGGTCAAGCAGGGCTCAGGAGTCAAAGCTAGGTGATAGGAAGTGGCAGGGGTAAAGCATAGCAGAAGCACACCGGTCCTGCCAAGGCATAAAAGTGCCCCAGCTAATGACGATGGCACTTCGTCTCCACTGCCACATGCCAGGCCCTGCACTGGCTGCCTTATAGCCATTCCATTATTTTATTCTCACAACTCACTCAGGTAGGCATTGTTCTGATTTCACAGATGAGGAAACCATGGTCCAGAAAAAGGACCAAGAAGTCACATGTCAGTAGATAGCTGACAAACCCAGGTTCCTCTGACTCCAAAGCTGCACTATTTCCACAGTATCAAAAGGTCCCATTTTTTGTTCCTGACTCTTATTACTCCATCACTCTGTGATCTTGGGAAAGGCATTCAGCTTTTGGTGTTGCAGTGACCCCATCTGCAGAGTAGGTATAATATTCCTCTGGTAGCCTAAAGGTACAAGACTAGGGACAATGATTTCATAAGGTTATAAAATCAGTTTGTAAATCTAAAGAAGTAATTTTCCCATTACTTGTTCTGTTATTGTCACCCATCCTTTAGCCTGCATAAGCAGTATTTTCATCGCCTATGTTTTGTACTCCTCCAAGGACCCTTTTATTTGTTTCATTTAACTGTTTCTTAGTACCCCACTTCCTTCCAAAAATTAGTCACAGTGGCTCCTAATAAAGTCACAGGCATAGGGCTTCCCTGGTGACGCAGTGGTTGGGAATCCACCTGCCAACGCAGGGGACACGGGTTCGAGCCCTGGTCCGGGAAGATCCTACATGCCGTGGAGCAGCTAAGCCCGTGCGCCACAACTACTGAGCCTGTGCTCTAGAGCCTGCGAGCCACGACTGCTGAGGCCTGTGTGCCTGGAGCCCATGCTCCGTGACAGGAGGGGCCACCACAGTGAGAAGCCCGCGTGCAGCAACAAAGACCCAATGCACCAAATATAAATAAATTAATTAATTAATATTTTTAAAAAGTCACAGGCATAAGGCTAAATTCCTTTAACTTGAGGTAAAAAAATGAAGGAGTGGGGAAGTGTGGTGGTAGAACTACATACAGAAACCCTAGCTGAAGGATGGAATAAAAACCAAGTGTAAAATTTCTTAGAGTCTTGGCATCCAAGTCAAAGAGGGCATTTGGGTGAGTTCGTTAAGGAGCCATCTTTGGTGTCAGCTAATCAGAAAGCCTGATCTCTGACAAGGACTTGTTGTAAAGGTTTTTATATGAAAGGTAGTTTTTACCAGAAGGGCAACCCATGTGATGTTATACTAAATCTCAGTTTTTTAAAAGCAAATCTTTGGGAACTCAAGTAATTTGGCCCAATGTGTCACTCTCCTCTCACCGCTGTTCACATGCTAGCCAGTCTCTTCTTCCTCTCTTCCATCCTTTCATCTGTTCAGCCCAGCTCCGTTTCCCTCTGGCTTTCCACTGCCTCTCTTGTCTGTTAGTACTGACTGCCATGCCCACCTCCCAACACACAGACCCCTCTCTGGGCCTGCCCTCTCTCCTAATGGCTCTTCAGTGCTCTTGGCTCCAGTAAGCAGCCCAGCCCAGCTCCTCTGCTCCTTTTCTTCATCCCTCCACTCAGATTCACTCTTTCCTCGGGGGAATCAGATCTGTTCTCCAGGCAGCAGCTCTCAGCTGGTGCACTGCAATCAGTTGGGAGGTGTGTTGCATGTAATTTGTTACTACTGTTAGCAGAACTGCCTCTTTTGGAAATGATTTACTTTTTATATAAATGTAAGAAGATTTGAGGTCATCCCTCTAATAACACCACTTGCCTTGCTCACATCTGGTATGCTTTCTTGAGGGGGAGTGTCAGCTGCTGTGTCAGGAATTGTACGTGACATGCAGCCTACCTTATCTGCGCCACACCCTGTAATCTTGGTGCACGGTGGGAGTGTGTTATGCACCATCACATAATGTCACGTGTGTCATGGCAGAGAAAAGGTTGAGAGCTGGTGCCAAGGCCTGGAAGGGACCAGATGTTTCACACTAGCCCTGAGCCACACCCTTTTCCAAGGATGAGGACATTGCATTCACCTTGGGGAAGAGGTAAAGGGCTAAGGAAGAAGTTGCTTCTGATAGACACAGTATTTTAGTCTGTCCTCCCTTCCACCCCCTAAATGTCTTTCAAACGAGCAACACTGAGCACCTATTTCTGTGTGGTGAATCAGACATGGTTCTTGCCTCTTATCTAGTAGTGGAGGAGTTAAGACACAAAAACAGTTATAACGCAAGACAGGGTGGGGCAGATCTATACAAAAACTAATAATAAAGCTAACATTTATTGAGTACTTGCTCCGTGCCAGCTACTGTTCTAAGCCCTTTACCTGTAGTAACTCATTTAATGTTCACAACAGCTGTATGAAATAGGTTCAAGTTAGCATCACCATTCTACAGGTGTGGAAACCAAGGCCCAGAGAGATCAGCTCACTCGCCTGGTGTCATCCAGAGCATGGCTCCGGAACCTGTGCTTGCCTGGCCTGCTGTAGCCCCCAGAGCCACATTTCCCTTGTGGAGAGGAGAGGGGAGGCATGGGAACTAACATTTATCTAGGGCCTGCTGTGTGCCACTTGATTTAGCCCATTTGTTTCTCATTCTGTCATCAATAAAACTGAGGTTCAGGGCTTCCCTGGTGGCGCAGTGGTTGAGAGTCCGCCTGCCGGTGCAGGGGACACGGGTTCGTGCCCCGGTCCGGGAAGATCCCACATGCCGCGGAGCGGCTGGGCCCGTGAGCCATGGCCGCTGAGCCTGCACGTCCAGAGCCTGTGCTCTGCAACGGGAGAGGCCACAACAGTGAGAGGCCCACGTAACACACAAAAAAATAAATAAATAAAAATAAGACTGAGGTTCAGAAAAGGCCAGTGATGTCCCGAATGCCACAAAGTAACAGAGCCAGGATGTAAATCCAGGTTTGTTAGAGGGCAAAGCCCTGTTCTTTCCGTTGTAGCTCCCTGTAGCTTTACAACACCAGGGTCAGGCCACCTAGAGTGTGCATGGCAAGGGGGTGGGGAGCCTACTTTGTATCCCAGGCACCTGGAGCAATCCTTAGCTGCAGTCCTGCTGGCCCACTGAGTGCTGTGAAGTGGAGTTTGAATCCTCACTCTGCCACTTCCTGGTTGTGTGAACTAACAGTGTTGGGCAGTTAATTAACTTCTCAAAGCTTCCAGTTTCCTTGTCTATAAAGTGAGGGCAACAAAAACATTGACCCTATGGCTATGGGGAAAATAAATGTGATAACTTAGCACAATGCCTAGCTTATAGTAAATGCCCAGTAAATCTTAGCTATTCTGACTGTTATTTCCCAAGGTTATCCAGAGAGTAAAGAGTACCTAGAGTTTGAGGGAGCCCTGAGCTGATGCTGGTACCAGCTAACAGAAGACCTACAGCAGCTGCATTCAGGACATAGCCAGTTGGTGCTAAAACAACTTATGTATGATTTGCAAATGAAAACTGAGGACCTTCCTTCCTCTGACTCCTTGTATCATCACCCAGACCACCCCAATAATGGGTCCTAGCTGCCCCATCCTTCAGGAGTCTGGCTGAGCCTCTGCACCTCAAAGGAGGCAGTGTAGCAAGCTAGGACGTGAGCTTTGAAATCGGCATGGTTGGGTTCATATCCCAGCTCTGCCACTTTCTCACAAGAGGACCAGGGCAGGTGAATTAACCTCCCCAAATGTAAGTTTTCCTTTTCTGCAAAATAAGAATGATTATAGGACTTAGAGTGCCTGGGGTAAAGGTGAGAATAGACAACACAGATGTAAAGGCACAGGCCTAGAAAAGGGTGAGTACTCTGCAGATATAACCCATGGTCTTTAAAGGAGGGAAATCTCAACCTTCTGGTGCTGAGCTGCCTATGTGCACTGCAGGTACATCGAGAAGTCGGCGGAAGAGCTGGATGAGGAAGTAGAGTATGACATGGATGAGGAGGACTACATCTGGCTGGATATCATGAACGAGCGGCGGAAGACGGAGGGTGTGAGTCCCATTCCGCAGGAAATCTTTGAGTACTTAATGGACCGGCTGGAGAAAGAGTCCTACTTTGAGAGCCACAATAAAGGCGACCCCAATGCACTCGTGGATGAAGATGCAGTGTGCTGTATCTGCAATGATGGTGAGTGCCAGAACAGCAATGTCATCCTCTTCTGTGACATGTGCAACCTGGCTGTGCACCAGGAGTGCTACGGTGTCCCCTACATCCCTGAGGGCCAGTGGCTGTGCCGCCGCTGCCTACAGTCACCCTCCCGTGCTGTGGACTGCGCCTTGTGCCCCAACAAGGGTGGTGCCTTCAAGCAGACAGATGATGGGCGCTGGGCCCATGTGGTGTGTGCCCTATGGATCCCTGAGGTCTGCTTCGCCAACACGGTCTTCCTGGAGCCTATCGACAGCATCGAGCACATCCCGCCAGCTCGCTGGAAGCTGACCTGCTACATTTGCAAACAGAGGGGCTCAGGGGCCTGCATCCAGTGCCACAAGGCCAACTGCTACACAGCCTTCCATGTGACGTGTGCCCAGCAGGCCGGCCTTTACATGAAGATGGAGCCTGTGCGGGAGACGGGTGCCAATGGCACCTCCTTCAGCGTCCGCAAGACTGCCTACTGCGACATCCATACGCCTCCAGGTTCAGCACGCCGCCTGCCTGCCCTGTCCCACAGCGAGGGGGAGGAGGAGGAGGAGGAGGAGGAGGAGGAGGGTAAGAGTTGGAGCTCAGAGAAGGTCAAGAAGGCCAAGGCCAAGTCCCGGATCAAGATGAAGAAGGCGCGGAAGATCTTGGCGGAGAAACGGGCAGCAGCACCTGTGGTGTCTGTGCCCTGCATCCCACCACACAGGTATGAGGGAAGCAGGTGGACAGGCTGTTGAGGGAAGAAGCCCTGTTGGAGACTGACAGCCCCCTGAGTGGAGTGACAGGGTTGGGGTATCTTCTTCCTATCAGGAGCTACATAGAAGTTTTGGGTTTTTTTTGTTTTTAATATCAAAAGAGATGAGCTCTAGCAGGTCACCTGGCTTTTACACTAGGAAACAGAAACTTCAGCTTTTATCTGGCAGACCTAACGTGTTTTAAACTGCCTTCCGTTTTGATGAGGTGGTTTAAGTTAGGAAGAAAGAGGATGGAATAGCTACCAGCCACAGTGGAAGAAATGGTCCGACTCTGAAGGGAGAATGGAATGAAGAAGGGGGACGGATACGCTCTAGGAATCGTGAAACGGTTGCTGCCACAAATAAGTCCAAATGAGGGCTACAGTCATCAGTTGCTTTTTACTCTCGCTTGTGCTACATAGTCGATTTCCTATACTGCTGTACAGTAGTACTTCATCTTAAAACCTTCCCAGGCTCAGTCTGAGTTGGGTATCCCAGGGTCAAATAGCACTCTGGGCTGCAGTGCCAAGAGCAGTGTTAGGGGCAGGCTCCCTGACCCACTGGTGAACAGAATTATGGATCTGGCTTAGAGCTGGGAGCTTGGCTCCCTGTCTGCTGAGTTGCCATTGACAGCTCTCTTTGCTCTGCTTTGCCTTAGCCCAGTGTCATAGGCCTTTTTGACAGTAGATTTATTCCCTATTTAGCCCCACTCTGAAACCCTCATTAGCCAGAGACCACTGTTCTGCTTAAGAAAATCAGGGCCCAAGAGGTTTTTCTCTTTGCTCTCCTGCTTCCCAGGCTCAGTAAAATCACTAACCGCCTGACCATCCAAAGGAAGAGCCAGTTCATGCAGAGGCTGCACAGCTACTGGACGCTAAAGAGGCAGTCACGGAATGGGGTCCCACTGCTGCGTCGCCTGCAGACACACTTGCAGTCTCAGAGGAACTGTGACCAAGTTGGGGTACTGTGTCAGATTCCCTGTGGGCTCTAGGAACTAGTGCCAGGGGCACGAGGACAGAGATTTTGGGGGGGGCGTACCGCCCGGCATGTGGGATCTTAGTTCCCCGACCAGGGATTGAACCCGCACCCCCTGCCTTGGAAGCGTGGAGTCTTAACCACTGGACCGCCAGGGAAGTCCCCAAGGACAGAGATTTGTGAATGTAGTTTCCAGTGTCTGAGGGCTTGGGCTGTTTCCTCCTTTAAACTAAGCCTCAAAGCAAGCTCAGGATGAAATCCTTACAGATGATTTTTAACGCATTTTTCCTATGTGTTCATCTGTTCGTTCACAGCAAGCATATACTGAGCACCGACTCCGTGCTGGGCCTAGGGGCCACGTGGGTTGAGGAGCTTCCACTTCAGTTAGTTAGTGAGCCTACCAGTAAATCACTGTGCTCCCTCCTTTGGCTTTACCTGCCCTTGACCCAAGTTTCCTGGGCTCTCGTCCCCTCTGGCTCTCTCATCATTTCCTGATCCCTCTTTTGCCTCTTCAGAGAGATTCTGAAGACAAGAACTGGGCCCTCAAAGAACAGCTCAAGTCCTGGCAGCGGCTTCGGCACGACCTGGAGCGAGCCCGGCTGCTGGTGGAGCTGATCCGCAAGCGGGAGAAGCTCAAAAGGGAGACGGTGAGTGCTCCTGGGCCAACTCTTTTTTACAGTAGAGAAAACAGACCCAGGAAAACAGAAAACATGGACAAGTATGTGTCACCTGTCCAGGAAGCAACAGGGCTGATGCGGGAGTCAGGTCTCGTGAGCTCAGTTTGCTCTCAAGCCCACCGGAAGCAGAATGTCGCAGGAGAGTGTGACCGGAATCCTAAATTATGTGATGCAGGTAGCTGGTGCTGGGAGCTCAAGGAAGGGAAAGTCCAAAGGAGTCAAGTACACCGAGCTGTGTGGGGTGGGAAGGAAGGCGAGTTCCCATACCAGCTACAACCATCTCCTCAGACCTCTCTGCCACGGGACTGGCCTAGGCCTGGCTGATTGGGCCTTTATGTGTGTCAGATCAAGGTCCAGCAGATTGCCATGGAGATGCAGCTGACCCCTTTCCTCATCCTCCTTCGAAAAACCCTGGAGCAGCTCCAAGAGAAGGACACAGGCAACATCTTCAGCGAGCCGGTCCCTCTGTCTGAGGTAACCGAATTGGACGAAGTAAGAATCCCTTCCCCTCACTCCACCTTCTTTCTGTTCCTCTCCCAGATGGACCCCCGCTGCAGGTCTGGGCCAGGGACTAGGAGGGGACCTTGAAGAGAGGGGCTGGTGGCTCTGGGGCTCCAGGATGAACTGGAGCCACATGCATCACCTGGACTCTGTCTTGTCCCTGTCATATCCCAAGGGCCCAGAATGGGAGGCAATCTGCACTCCTTCCCCAGAGGCAGGGACTGAGTCTGCCAAATGAATTATCCCAGGGCAGGAAGACACTTTGCGGGTGCTGAACCCTAGAACGGAGAATTTAGAAGGCTCAGCACCTAAAGAACCATCTCTGAAGCCCTAGGTCCTGACTGGCAGACTCTTCTCTCTAAAAGGTATAAAATGAGAGGCCTGAGGCAGCAGCCTCCTTATAAGTCTTAATGATAAGTAAAAAGAGCTATAGGAATGCAAGGTGGTGTTTTTTTCCAGAGGATTCCCCTAGTCATTTTCTTACTAAAGCGTCATATGGCTCTAGGAGATAGATTTGGCTGTAATTTCATTACTGTTTTCTAGGTGAGGAAAAGAAGGCCCAGAGAGGTTAAGAGGCTTGCCAAGGTCACACAGCTTGTGACTAGTAAAGTCAAGACTAGAATCCGGCTTTCTTTTCCCCTGTGCTGAATGCCTGCCTCTAACTGTGGTGGGAGGAGGTTGCTGGATGCATTTCAAGGGAGGTTTATCAGGAACAGGGGTTCAGGGGGAATGAGGAACGTATCTCCACTTAGCTACACCTACCGTGTTCTCCCAGGTACCTGACTACCTAGACCACATCAAAAAGCCTATGGACTTTTTCACCATGAAGCAGAACTTGGAGGCTTACCGCTACCTGAACTTTGATGATTTTGAGGAGGACTTCAACCTCATCGTCAGCAACTGCCTCAAGTATAATGCCAAGGATACCATCTTCTACCGGGCAGCAGTGCGGCTCCGTGAGCAGGGTGGTGCTGTGCTCCGCCAGGCCCGGCGCCAGGCAGAAAAAATGGGCATTGACTTTGAGACGGGCATGCATATCCCCCACAGCCTGGCTGGAGACGAGGCCTCACACCACACCGAAGATGGTGGGTGATAAGTCACACCTCCACATAGAGGCCAATGCCAGGGATGAACAGCTTTCCAAAGTCCCCTCCTGGGAGCAGGCATTGTGTAGGCAGGAAGCAGCTAGGCTGAGCAGTGGCAAGCTATCCCCAGGAGTGCGCTCTAAGAAGCCAGACTGGGTGAATGGATCGCAGTCCCTGCCATTGCACATCTCGGTGCTACTGTTTTACAGCTGCTCCTGGTGAGGAGCAGAGGGGGAGAAGAGTGGGTTTCTTGTTGCCTGCCCAGGTTCACGGGGCCCAGAGGACTGCCCTGAGTCTGACCCTCTCCTCCCTATTCCCACCCCTGGCAGCAGAGGAAGAGCGGCTGGTCCTGCTGGAGAACCAGAAGCACTTGCCGGTGGAAGAGCAGCTGAAGCTGTTGCTCGAGCGGCTGGATGAGGTGAATGCCAGTAAGCAGAGCGTGGGCCGCTCAAGGCGTGCAAAGATGATCAAGAAAGAGATGACGGCACTGCGGCGCAAGCTTGCCAACCAGCGGGAAACTGGACGGGATGGGCCTGAGCGGCATGGCCCCTCCAGCCGGGGCAGCCTGACACCCCACCCGGCAGCCTGTGACAAGGATGGGCAGACAGACAGTGCCGCCGAGGAGAGCAGCAGCCAGGAGACAGGCAAAGGTCTGAACCCCGCAGCATGGTGGACCCCGAGGCCAGCCAGACTTTGACTCTGCAGCACACACTCAGCGCCTGCCATGCCCCAGGCAGAGGTCCCTCATGCACAGCCAGCTGTACTTTCTCCCTCATTCCCCAGTCAAGGGCCTCTTAGCTGCCTCTCTGGCTATTTGTGTAAGAGACAATGTTCCCAACTCCATGCCCCCCAGATTATCTCCCCTACTCTAGCTGGAGTTATGGTCCTGTATACCCAGGGCCTACCCTGGACGTATGCCCTTCCCACATCAGGCCCCTCACCGACTCTCCTTCTCTCTTTCTCTGCTCCAGGCCTGGGTCCCAACATGTCCTCAACCCCCGCACATGAGGTGGGCAGGAGAACCTCAGTTCTGTTCTCCAAAAAGAACCCGAAGACAGCTGGACCGCCCAAGAGGCCGGGCCGGCCCCCCAAAAACCGGGAGAGCCAGATGACCCCCAGCCACGGAGGCAGTCCTGTGGGGCCCCCCCAGCTCCCCATCATGGGCTCCCTGCGTCAGCGCAAGCGGGGTAGGAGCCCTCGGCCCAGTTCGAGCTCAGACAGCGACAGTGATAAATCCACAGAAGACCCCCCAATGGGTGAGCCTCACCATCACCCAGCCCCGCAGTAGAGTGAGCAAAGCTGCCATCCTTCCCAATATAACTCCCACCTATCCCTTCATTTGCCCATAATATATCAGAGCTAGAAGGGCCCTTAGGAATCCTTTAATTCAATTCCCTCATTTTACAGATGGGGAAACTGAAGCCCAGAGATGCTGACCCAGCTAGATTCCCATCCAGGGCCCCCCGCTCCTCCATTGTATCACTTCACCTTTTCTCTTCTTATCCTCCTTGGGGAATCTCCTTTAAGCCATTTGTATCCTAAGGCCAGTAACTGCCAAGGGAAGTGCAAGGGGTGGGGCAGAGCTGTGGCCAACTGTGGTGGACACTGCCCAGAGCTAGCTCTGCTGGCCAAGGTTGGAGGAATTTTCCAGCACAGAAGCGAAAGCCAAGCTCCAAGTCCCTCTTACCCCCAGTAGATCTCTGATCTACATCTTCCTGACTGATTCCTTCCCTTCCCCCCTCCCCCCAACCAAGACTTACCAGCCAACGGCTTCAGCGGTGGAAACCAGCCAGTAAAGAAGAGTTTCTTGGTGTATCGTAATGACTGCAGCCTTCCTCGGAGCAGCTCTGACTCTGAGTCCAGCAGCAGTAGCAGCAGCAGCGCTGCCTCAGACCGGACCAGGTACCAGTCCTCCGGATCAAGACCCACCTCCGGGATGGCCTTCTAGATTTCCCTATGGGGAGTGGGGTGGCAGCCATTTTAGCCTAGATTAAGATGGCTCAAACCAAAGGTTCTCTTTAAAATAAATGGAATAGATGAGACTGTCACCATAATGAAACAGAGGGGCCCACCCTGTGTTAAGCTGATGGTTTAGAACAGAGGGCATAAACTGGTTCCTTGTGGGCTGGATTTGGCCTGCAGACATTTTGTTTGGCCAGCATAGTATTAAAAATAAAGATTCGGAAGTGGCCTATAAAATCCCAGTTTCTGTAGTCTCTGTAAAAATCAGACTGGCAGTTCTGGCCACTGTTGACTTAAGACGGGCGCATGCATTCAGCACTACTGCTGTGTCCAGCCCACTTCAGTCGGATCACCCCCAAGTCCCTGAGGGCATTTGAGTTTGAAATTCTTCAAGTAGCCTCTGCTTTCCAAACGTCTTAGACCCTAGGGGCTTAAAGAAGGGAGGATAGGGCTTCCCTGGTGGCGTGGTGGTTGAGGGTCCACCTGCCGATGCAGGGGACACAAGTTCGTGTCCCGGTCCGGGAGGATCCCACATGCCGCAGAGCGGCTGGGCTCGTGAGCCGTGGCCGCTGGTTCTGCGCGTCCGGGGCCTGTGCTCCGCGGCGGGAGGGGCCGCAACAGTGAGGGGCCCGCGTACCGCAAAAAAAAAAAAAAAAAAAAAAAAGAAGGGAGGATACCCACCATGTCATTCCCCACTCTTCCCCTCCTTTGAGTTGAGCTTCCCTTTTGTCCACAGCACAACACCTTCAAAACAAGGCCGGGGCAAGCCCTCCTTCTCTCGGGGCACGTTCCCAGAGGATAGCAGTGAAGATACCTCAGGCACTGAGAACGAGGCCTACTCCGTGGGCACTGGCCGCGGCGTGGGCCACAGCAGTAAGTACGCCTGCCCAAAGCCAGGGGTTCTGGGGGCCCAGTGTCAGGGCCTTGCCAGACCCCAGATTGCTGATCCGCCCCCTCTCTCCCATTCCTGTGAAGTGGTAAGGAAGAGTCTGGGCCGGGGAGCTGGCTGGCTGTCAGAGGATGAGGACTCCCCACTGGATGCTCTGGACCTGGTGTGGGCCAAATGCCGAGGGTATCCATCATACCCAGCTCTGGTAGGCTTCCACTTTTCTTGTCATATCCCTTGTCTTCCAACCCCAGAACACAGACTCAAAAGTAGCAGACTTTTTCTACTCTCTGCTGAGCTGCAGAGCACAGGAGTCTTTGGCAGATAGACACTTAGAGGTCCCTGGTTAGTTTCTCCATCTCTCCCTTTTTCTTCCCTTTGCCCCTTGGGCTCTGAAATAGTTCAGCATGGGAATAAGCCAAGGGTCAGCACTGCAGCCCAAGGAGTGTGGTAACCTTTTTCTGTTCCCACTTCAGACGTAGTCTCCAAATTCTTGGATAGGGTAAGCCTTGGGAAGGAGGAGACTGAACTAAACCAAGGTCTTATTACACCCTTAGATCATTGATCCAAAGATGCCCCGGGAAGGTATGTTCCACCATGGGGTTCCCATCCCTGTGCCCCCACTGGAGGTGCTGAAACTTGGGGAACAGATGACCCAGGAAGCCCGAGAGCATCTCTACCTCGTCCTGTTCTTTGACAACAAGCGAACCTGGTAAGGGAGGAGGGGAGCATTTGATGTGACTCATAGCCACAGATGCAACCCTCGGTATCGGGGCAGGTTGCCAGGGAACTCCAGCAACAGACAGCCTGAGCTGTCATAAATCAGTGGGGGAGGGACTTAGATCTTTGAGCAAAAGGGTTGTGTCGACCAAGAGTCTGAGAGACTGAGCGGGCAGCAGCTGACAGACAGCTGTAGCTAGAAATCAAAGGACCGTGAGTGACTGTGACAAATGTGGGGGTGGCTCCCCACCCAGACTAAGGTGGCTTCTAGACTTACTTTTCCCACCTCTGCCTCCATGGTGACAAGATGAGGATAAAGCAGGCCTAATCATTCAGGTTCTGAATCGCTGTTCCGTCACACTTACACGTGTGGTCTCTGGTTGTTAATTGTCTGCAGAGGATGTTTAATGTCAGTTAAGTCTGCCTGGAGCCCACTGGACAAGGTACCTATTTCAGGGTAGGTCAGGGCTCCTTTTTGTGCCCATAACTACCCTATGATTACCCCGTTGTGACTGATGTCTGGGCTCTTTTCATCACTAGCCTGTGAGCAGTTCCTTGAGAGCAGGGACTGCATCTCTTGGTTTCTTTAATTCCCACCAGAGCCTGGCCCAGAGTGGGGCACTCAGGAGGAGTTTTTGAAGGAATGAACAAGTGAGGAAGGCTGGTGCCTGTTGCTCCCCCAGAGATAAGAGATGACTTACTCGCTTCTCACCTCGTCCTACAGGCAGTGGCTGCCCAGGACTAAGCTGGTTCCTCTGGGTGTGAACCAGGACCTTGACAAGGAGAAGATGCTGGAGGGCCGGAAATCCAACATCCGCAAGTCAGTACAGATCGCCTACCACAGGGCTCTGCAGCACCGCAGCAAGGTGCAGGGCGAGCAGAGCAGTGAGACCAGCGATAGTGACTGATACTGTCCAGCACAACCCAACCTACAGTGCCCTGCCACCTCTCTCCTCCCCTTTGCTCACTGTCCTGGAGTGGCACCGGCCTCTGCACTGACTCATTCCTGGTCTTGGGGCCAGTCTCAGGGGAAGCTGGGTGGGGGAGGTCCCTCCCGCCCTGAGTGCAGCTGGACTGTACAGAACACTCCAAGGGCCCATGGGGGCTCTGCGCAATGAGAGGGGAGGTTCCACAGGCCAGAAAGCTCCAGAGACCTCACGGCATTGTAGCGCAAGTTGGTGGGCCAAGCTTAGGACGCTGCGTAACACAGGCCATCCAACCACCTCTGCCTACTCATGCCAGGAGAACCCCTAACTGCCTAGTGGCCTGAGGCCCCTGAGGTGGTGAGGTGAGCTGGCATCTGCACAGCCTAGCAGTGAGATTGATGTCTGTCCAGCCCGGAAGAGGGGCACTAGGTGACCCCCCTCCCCTGCTGTTGTAAATACTGTAAATAGTGGAGAATTTAAATTATTCTCATTTGTAACTGCGTTTCCGGGTCGCGCCAGAGTCATTTGGTACTAAAAAAAAGACTGGGGCCTGTCCCCACTTCCCTTCTTCCCATAGATTCCCCCACCTTTCAAACTGGTTTGTATTTATTTCAAAGGAAGAAAATATATTGATTCTTAGAAAATAAATGGTCTGTTTGGAATTCTTGGTTCTTGCCTTCTGCCAGGGCAAAAGCGAGGCTGTGTTCCTCGGGGATGGTAAATAATTGGGCCCAAGTGGTTGCTGGCTGCTGTGCCTGCTGCATTTGTAAGACAACAGCAAAGATAATATTGGGTTGGCCAAAAAGTTCATTCGTGTTTTTCTGTAGCATCTTACGGAAAAACCCAGACGAACTCTTTGGCTAACACCAGTATGACAGCTCCCTTTCCCCACGTCCTTCACTGAGTGGTAGACCCTGTGCTGAAGCACCTTTAGATACACAGTTCTGTATAATCCTTGCAATAACTACGGGGAAAGTTAATGACAGGGTAGTTATCTCCACAAAGACACCAAGGTTTAGACAAATTAAGTAACTTGCCAAAGTTCCCACAACTAGGAAGTCGCAGAGCTAGCATTTGAACAAGAGCCTGCCTCCAAAGCTGGCTCTTCAACCAGTTTGCCGAACGGCTGGAAGGGAAGAGTCTCGCGGCCATTCCTTCGTGAACTGAAGATGCTCCGAGTCCTTTGCCAGTTAGACGGTCCGGGTGCTGCTTCAGAGTCACTATAGCTGTGTGACCCTTCTTCCCCTGTTTAGCTGGGGCCTGAGCAGGAATGCGGAGGGACTCTTCATTCCCCACCTCGACACCTTCTCTTCCAATTTAAGCATTTACTGGAGGAATGAATGCCCTCTAAGCACTAGGCACCTGTGGGCCGTCGTGCCTGCAGAGGAGACAGGCACAGGAAGCAGCTGCCCCAGGGCCTGGTAACTCCTGAAGCCCGGAACTGAGACGCTGCCAGGCTCACAGCCCCCGCTGCTGGGAACTGTGGCAAGAGGGACACAGAGATACATCAGCTGCCAGTCTGTCCCTTAAGGAATCTGAAGGCTAATGGCTCAGATACAGTAACCAAGAATCACCGCCCAGAGGCAGTTCTTGTGGCCTGCTTTTTGTGTCTTTCTCCAGAAGGTAAGAAGTTACGTGATACATCTCTCCTGGGCCAGGGAGCCGACCCTGGCACCGGGGCTGCCCGGGGGGGGCCACAGACTTGGTGGTCCTGTGGCCTCTCTGGGCCGCTGGGCGCAGTCCCCGAGGAAGGCCTACCCAGGCCCCGTTGGGCAGGGCTGAGGGAGTGCTGTGGAGGAAGGCCCTAGACTGAGGGAGCAGCTGTGGCAGCCAGCGGGCGGTGCCCGGCGGGACAGTCCGAGGAGGCAGGCCTCTGACGAGGAAGTCTGTGAGGGCCTAAGCCTACAGCGTCGAGGCTCAGGGACAAGCCCTTGGAGGGTAGCGGCTCAGCGGGTGAGCGCGAAGGCAGAATCCTCGGGAGCCAGACGCCGTGGAGACACCTCAGGGGCTCGGCGGGCCCGGAGCTGCGTTCCGGCGCGATTCTCAGTGAGGGGGTGGTTCAGGGGAGGCCGACTGAGGAGGGCGAGGATCAGCCCCGAGAGGCTCGGTGAGAAAGGCTAAGGACGGCGAGGTACAAGACTTGGTTCTGTGGGCGGGCAGACCCTGAGGAATCCCAGAGCTCTGAGAAGATCAGGCAGTGAGGACTGGGGCCTGAGGGCGCACAGTGCGCCCCGACCCTGGGGAGCGGGGATGGGACACACCGGCGTGCCGAGTGCAGCCGAGCCCACAGAGGAAAGCCCAAGGGCGGGCAGCTAGCCCAGCGCGCGCCAACCGCTGCGGCGCCACGGAAAGGCCCGCCCACCCGCCGCCACACCCGATTCTCATTGGCGACGACTCTTAACTCTCCGTGGATTGGCTACCTCTGGATCCAATTAGCCGGGCTTGAACCGTACTTCCGGTGAGAGAGGTCGGACGCAGGAGAAAGCCGAAGAGAGCGCTTCCGCGCGCTTCCCAAAGTCGCGGCAGCTCTTTGGGACAGTGGTGCGCGCCCGGAGGCTGTGGTGGTGGTGGGGGGGGGGGGGGGGGGGGATACGTAAGGAGGAAGGACGGGAGTGTCGGGACAGAGTGGGAGGGACGGAGCGTTGGTGAACCGCAAGGAGTGGTGTCTTTGGGGAGTGGAGAAATTGAATAAAACTGGGCGGGCCTTAAATAAGCAAATTAAGAGGCTAGGATTTGGTGGGCGAGGCCTAGAGGGGCCTGACCTTTGGGGCGGTGTCTCGGCGGAGCGTTGAGCTGCTTTGAGTGGGCGAGGGCATCATGGGGCGGAGCCTGACGTGGAAATGTTTGCCCGCTCCCTTCTGCAGCGTAGCATGAGACATCGCACTCTAGCCTCCGTCCCGGCCCTGTGGGCCTCCATCCCCTGTCCACGCTCTGAGCTGCGCCTGGACCTGGTTCTGGCTTCTGGACAGTCATTCCGGTGAGTGACCCTGGCTCCTGGCTCCTCGGCACAGCAGATCCTGGGGTGCATTGGGGGTGATGAAGAAACTTCAGAGTACAAAAGAGGAGACTGAGGCATGGGTGGTGGTGACCCTGTTACATGCTTTATAAAGTGGAGGTGAGGTAATAAGCCTGCGCAGTGTTGTTGCGAGGATTACATGATATAACTGATGTAAAAGAAAGCACTTTTACTTTGCAATTTGTAAGTCAGGTTTGTATATGGAGCATTTATAAGATGGGAGGGCCCCAAAGGGTGCAGGAAGGGAAACTGAGTGCTAGGGCTGCCCTGTGCCTGGGGGTCAGGTGGAGGGAGCAGAGCCCTGCGCACTGGAGTGGCGTGCTGGCCGACCAGGTATGGACACTGACCCAGACTGAGGAGCATCTTTACTGCACTGTGTACCGAGGGGATAAGGGCCGGGTTGACAGGCCCACACTGGAAGAGCTAAAGGCCGTGCGACAGTACTTCCGGCTGGATGTCAGCCTTGCTCAGCTGTATCACCATTGGAGTTCTGTGGACCCCCACTTTCAAGAGGTGGCTCAGAAATTCCAAGGTGAGTACAGAGCCTGAGGCAGGGGTTGGGGTGCTTGTGATTTGGTTAAGTTACTCAGTTTCACCATCTGTAAAATGGGGATTATATCCACCTCATAGGATTTTATGAGGATTAAAGAAGCTAAGACATGTAAAGTGCTTAGAATAGTGCCTGACACATAGTAATTATTATTACTGTTATTATTGTCCTGCTGACCACCATAGTGGAGTCACAAGGGTATTGAGCCAAATCCTGGCTGTGAGATCTGGGGCTGGTGACGTCATTCATTCTGTAAATGTTTACAGAGCATCAGCTCTGCGACTGGGGATACCACAGTGAACAAAACAGAAACAAATCCCCACCCTCACAGTGCTTACGTTGTGGCTTCTTCGTCTGTGGAATGGGATGATAACCCAGACCTCACAAGATGCTATGAGGAATGAGAGCTCTGGCGTTGCTTTCTCTAACAGTGCTGTCCCTCATTCCCCTGGGATACCCCGGAGCCTTGGTACCTAGAATCTGAGGGTGAGAAGAGGCCACTCCCAATAGCAGGTGATTTCTGGTCCCTCTGCCTTTCTGGTCCCCAGGTGTGCGACTCCTGCAACAGGATCCCATCGAGTGTCTCTTCTCCTTCATCTGTTCCTCCAACAACAACATTGCCCGCATCACTGGCATGGTGGAGCGGCTCTGCCAGACCTTCGGACCTCGGCTCCTCCAGCTTGATGATGTCACCTACCATGGCTTCCCCAGCTTGCAGGCCCTGGCTGGTGAGTAGGTGGGTCCTTGCCTCCGGGCCTTCCAGCAGCTTTCAGGGTCTGTTCAGTTCTCCCCTGGTGCCCTTCTCCCATCTCAAAGCTTCCTGCCTTTCTAAATACTGCCCTCATCCAGAATACTGCCCTGCCTGGTCTGATCAGCCCCAGTTACACCTCATCTTCCTTATCTGTCCCTGAAATGTCAGCACCTCACTAGTCTGGGCTTTTTGCCCCATGGGTTCAATGGCTCATCAGAAGACATCTGTATACAGTGTACAGTAATTTGGGCTTAAGAGCACGCATTCTAGAGACAGCCTGCCTGGGTCAGAATCTCAACTCTGGCACGTGACTTCTACATATATGACCTTGAGCACATTATTTAGCCTCTGTGTGCCTCGGTTTTTTAATCCATTGAATGGGATAAGAATAGCACCTACCGGGCTTCCCTGGTGGCGCAGTGGTTGAGAGTCCGCCTGCCGATGCAGGGGACACGGGTTCGTGCCCCAGTCCAGGAAGATCCCACATGCCGCAGAGTGGCTGGGCCCGTGAGCCACGGCCGCTGAGCCTGTGCGTCCGGAGCCGGTGCTCCGCAACGGGAGAGGCCACAACAGTGAGAGGCCCACGTACCGCAAAAAAAAAAGAATAGCACCTACCTATCAGAGTTGTCATGAGGGTTGAGTAAAGGAATACACATACTGCACCTAGCACAGTGTTTGGCTTATGGGATGTAAACAGAAAATTCAACTTGTTATCTCCGCAATGAATCCAACAATTCTGCAACCAGAAACACATATGTTCTTCACGGCAGCCCTGTGAGGCAAGTATTTTACAGAGGCAAGTATATCAGTTGGCAGTTGTGAGAACCAAGCTAGAGAAAGTGCTTGGTGACTGCATAGCAAGGAGACAGCCCCCTCTGGAGAAAACAGAATGTTTTAGGTGCTTAGAAACCCAATCTTGGGTCTTAGCTCCCAGCTTAGTACTCATAAGACCTCAAGAAATTCATTCACCTCTCCAAGCTTCTCTTAACTTGTTTGTGGAATGGGAGTAACAGTCTCTATCCAGAAGGGTTTGAGGGATGAGTAAAGCAATCATGAGGTAGGTAGTGCAATGGGGTTAAGAGCACAGGCTTGGTGTCCCAGACCTCAGTGCAAGGTCCCATCTCTACCATGTCCTTTCTTGAGCAAGTTACTTAACCTCTTCTAGGCCTTCATTTTCTCCATCCATAAAGTGGGAAGAACAATAATATTGTCATCAGGGTCCTTGAGAAAAGTAAGCATAATAATGTACCTAAAGCACTTTGCCCATGCATGGTACCCAGCACTTGAAAATAGAAGCTGTTGCTGTTACTATGACTTTTATTTTAGATCATGAATGTGAACGCCCTTTGGAAAGGTTAAGGAACTTAACTGGGGAGTTCCTCCAGGGCAGCAAGTCCTTCTCAGTCCCTTCTGCAGTGCACAGCACATAGTCAGTGCTCAGAGAACATTTGTGGAGGGGCAGAACCCAGGCCTTAACCCTTTCCTTTGTACATGCAAGTGTCCTGGGCTCTCCCAGAGGGTGGCAAGGTAGGAGAGGGGTGCTTAGGGAAAGCATTCCTGTGGGGTGCAGGGCTCACACACTAGCCTGATGACAGGAAGGATGTGATAATGCCTGACCCCTGATCCCCTCCCCACCACCCCACAGGGCCACAGGTGGAGGCTCAGCTCAGGAAGCTGGGCCTGGGGTATCGTGCCCGCTATGTGAGTGCCAGTGCCCGAGCCATCCTGGAAGAACGGGGTGGACTTCCCTGGCTGCAGCAGCTGCGCAAGGCGCCCTACGAGGAGGCCCATAAGGCCCTCTGCACCCTGCCTGGGGTAGGCACCAAGGTAAGGCCCCAGGGGGGTAGGAGAGTAGCGGAGGAGGAGAGAAGGCAGGCCTGAGAGTTGGGTGCTTGGATGCGGGCTTCTCTTCTGGAGGCAGAGTGGGAAGGAGAAAGGATACCAGCAGATGTTTTATTAGAGAAATGTAGAATGCAGAAAGGGTATAAAAGACATTGCTCTTTGAATGCATTTTTAGAAAAACCATTTGTTTAGGTACATATATACACTGCTATATGCAGAAATTTCCAGAAGGAATCACAGGGAACTTAATAGTGGTTACCTTTGGGAAGACAAATGAAAAGATGTTTCCACTTTTTATTTTGTTCTTCTCGTAAAATTATATGCACTTATAGAACTTCTTGTTAAATATCAACAGCGTTAGCTATCAGAAAGATGATTGGGAATTTGGCATTTATTGTTTTCTTTTTTATATTTCTCTGTACTTTAAAAATGAACTTTTGCTTAAAGAACTCTTTTTCATGGGCTCTGAACTCCAGCCTAACATTAAATCTTGGTTCTGCGTCTACCTAGCTGTGTAACTTTGGCCAAGTCATTTCACCTTTCAGAACCTCGGTTTTCTTGTCTGCGAAACAAGACAAGGGGCTTCCCTGGTGGCGCAGTGGTTAAGAATCCGCCTGCCAATACAGGAGACATGGGTTCGAGCCCTGGTCCGGGAGGATCCGACATGCTATGGAGCAACTAAGCCCTGGGGGCCACAGCTACTGAGCCTGCGCTCTGGAGCCCGCGAGTCACAACTGCTGAGCCCGCGTGCCACAATTACTGAAGCCCATGCACCTACAGCCCGTGCTCCACAACAAGAGAAGCCACAACAATAAGCCTGCGTGCCACAACGAGGAGGGGCCCCCACTCACCGCAACTAGAGAAAGCCCGCGTGAAGCGACGAAGACCCAATGCAGCCAAAAATAAATAAATAAATAAATTTATTTTAAAAAAAGAGAACCTGACACACATAAGATGTTCACCCAGTAGCACTCTCATCACAGCTGTTATTTATTTATATATATATATATATATATATTTTGTGTGTGTGGTACATGGGCCTCTCCCGCTGCGGAGCACAGGCTCCGGATGTGCAGGCTCAGTGGCCATGGCTCATGGGCCCAGCCGCTCTGCGGCATGTGGGATCTTCCCAGACCGGGGCACGAACCCATGTCCCCTGCATTGGCAGGCGGACTCTCAACCACTGCGCCACCAGGGAAGCCCTATATTTTTTTTAAAAGAATTTCTTAATACCAGGAGCTATTTCTTTTTTAAAATTAATTACTTTATTTATTTATTTATTTTTGGCTGCATTGGGTCTTCATTGCTGCACGCAGGCTTTCTCTAGTTGCCGTGAGCAGGGGCTACTCTTCATGCAATACGCTGGCTTTTCACTGCAGTGGCTTCTCTTGTTGCGGAGCACGGGCTGTAGGTGCACAGGCTCAGTAGTTGTGGCTCATGGGCTCAGTAGTTGTGGCTCGTGGGCTCTAGAGCGCAGGCTCAGTAGCTGTGGCGCACGGGCTTAGTTGCTCCGCGGCATGTGGGATCTTCCCGGACCAGGGCTTGAACCCTTGTCCCCTGCATTGGCATGCAGATTCTTAACCACTGTGCCACCAGGGAAGTCCACACAGCTGTGTTTTAAATTATTAATAGAATGTACAATCATAGTAACCTCAGAGTGGAGAAGGAAGCAGCTGGCTTTGGGGCTAGAAGCAGGTTGCTGGCTGGACCCTGCCATTCCTCCTCTGTGGCTCACTCTGTGTCTGTCAAAGGTGGCCGACTGCATCTGCTTGATGGCCCTAGACAAGCCCCAGGCTGTGCCCGTGGATGTCCACGTGTGGCAGATCGCTCAATGTGACTACAGCTGGCACCCCACCACCAAGGGTCCAAGCCCCCAGGCCAACAAGGAACTGGGTAAGGAGAGAGTGGGATATCGGGACTGGCAGTGAGCTGAGGTGGTGGAAACTTCCCACACCTCCCCCTACACCCCACCCTTGTGGATAGGGAACAGGAGGGCCAATCAATGTCACCTCACCACTTCTGGTTTAGGAAGCTTTTTCCGGAGCCTGTGGGGACCTTATGCTGGCTGGGCCCAAGCAGTGAGTGTACCTAGCCTTCCCGTCCTCCTCCAGTCCAGACCCCGTAGGACTTCGCCCCAAGCCCTGACCCACTTTCTTCTACCCCGCCACTGCCCCAGGTGACCCTAAAGGACTCTCCACCCACCCCAGCCCTGACTCCAGTGGACTCTCCTTGCTTCAGCCCTGCCCCCCATGAACCCTTCCGGCTCCCCACACGGCACCCCCAGTCTTGACCCCAGTGTACCCTCTCTCCACTCAGACTCCTCCCCCCCACCAGGTGCTGTTCAGTGCTGACCTGCGCCAACCCCACCGAGCTCAGGAGCCACCAGCAAAGCGCAGAAAGAGATGCTCAGGGCCGGAAGGCTAGGTGGGGGCGCTGGACGAAGGGATGCCCCAAATACCCCTCCCCACCATTCCCCCTTCTCACCCCCATCCAGTCTCATGTTGGAAAGGGGGCTCCTTGCAGCTACCTCAGGGACCAGGCACCCTCAAATCAAGCAGTTTGCGTGACAGTGTGGGATGGGAGTTGTCTGGGGAGACAGAGCTACCTGTGATTTTAACCTCTTCCCTTTATTATAAGAAGGAACAATAAAATAGAAACATTTGTATGGAAAATGCAGTGGAGGGGCTGTAGGGAAAGGGGTGCGGAGCGGGTGGAGCAGGGTAATTCCCCAGTTCAGGGAGGGGGGGAGCAGGCTGCCCCCAACCCCTCCTACACGGGGGATCCAGGCCCCTAGAGCTGGGGGGCCAGTGTGGGAGACAGTTCCGGGCCCGGCTCCACGCAGCAGTCTCGACAGCAGCAGCTGGCCACCGGCCCTACACGGGGAGAGAAAGCAGAGTTGGCCACAGGAGAAGACCCTCTGCTCTAGTGTGGGTGCCTCTCTGTGGACCACCCTTGCCCTTCCACAGAGCCCAGGGCCTCACCCCCAGCTGCTGGGGCCAGCAGCTCCCCGTGGCTCGCCGTCTGTCCCTGCCCCTCCTGGCTGGTGCCCAGCTGTAGCTTCCTCATGTGCCGCACCACGGCCGTGGCATTGAAGGCTTGCTGTGGAGAGAGGCAGAAGAAGGGACTTTGGAGAGAGTAGGACATCACGGGGCAGGGTCTGGCGGTGTAATTCTCGCAGCAGTTCTGTTAGTTTTATTCAGGCAATATTGGTTGATCGCCTAAAACTCCCTGAAACATCTACAAGGCTTTATTAAACTATATTCAGTCATATCATATAGTAATACACACACGCACATGTATAAAATGTATATATAGATAGACGTGTGTAACTTTTTATGTATAATTAATTTATTTTCACATAAGAGTAAACAATATAGCATTATGTGTCAGGCACTGTTCTAAGCACTTTACATAGTAGTTCATTTAATCTTCACGAATGTCTTTGAGGTGGGCACTATTACTGTCACCATTGTCAAAGGAGGAAACTGAGGCACAGAGAGGTTAACTAACTTGCCCAGGTGTGTGTGTATCATTCTCTATTCAACCTGTCCACTGAGATGTCCCTCAAATTTACCATGTCCCAAACCAAAATCATCCCCTAAAACAAGTTTCTGCCCCTGGGATCTCCATCTTAGTTACGGTACCGCCATCTACTTCATCCCCGACCAAAATCTTGGGCCAGCCCTGGACATCTCTTCTCTCCCCCAATATCCATTCTACCATCACTTCTTGTCAGTTCTGCCTCCCAAACGACTCCTGGACCAACCAGTGTTCTCTGTTCGCAGTGCCACTGCTCTGGTCCAAGCCCTCACCGTCTCCTGACTATGTCTCTGCCACAGCCCCCTAAAGGGTCTCCCAGCCTCCACTGTGCCTTTCTGCATCTTGATAGCCCTTTCTATTGGGCAAGTTCCAGCTGAAAATCCTTCTGGGGCTCATCAGCATCCTCAGGATCAAGTCATTGCTCCACTGTGGTACTCAAGCCCCCGAGCAGCCTGGCCCCTACCTGGGTCTGCAGCCTGGGCTCCTGCCCCACAGCTCCTCCAGTCCAGCCAGGCTTAGCGCTTACACTGCCCTGAATGGCTGCACTCTCACGTCTCCTGGCCCTTTGCACCCTGGTTCCGTCTGCCTCAGACATTATTCTGCTGTGCCCAGCTAATTCCTACTCAGCTATCACGTCTGACAGGTTTATGCCCCTTCCAGGATCTCGTAGCTTGGGTTCGATGTCTCCTTAAGAAGTATACACTGTTCTCCCTCTAGACTTGGAGGTCAGGGACCATCACTGGAATAGAGTAGGTGTCAGAGCATTGAATGAATGAATGAGGTTCTTCAGTAAGCACCCCTGAGCATTTACAGTGTGCCCCACAAGGTGCAAGCTGCTGTGTGAGCTGAGGGCTGGATGGGGCTGGGGAGGAGTCCTGGGGAGGCTGGGACCCAGGACTAAACGTGGACTCACCTTCCACTTGCTCTTGGCAAAGTTCTTCTTGATCTGCTCGCTCACCGACTGGTGAATATTCTTATCTAGAGCCGTATCTCCTGCAATCCTAGAGCGGATGTGTGTGGAGGGTTGTCAGTGAAGGTTGAGGCAGGCCTGGGGGCCCCAGATCCCACCCCAGCCCACAGCTTGTGGGAGCTCTCACCAGGGGTGCTGCAAGGCCTGTTCACAGGTGAACCTCTTCTCTGGATCCTTCTCCATCAAGTGCCGGATGAAGTCTTTGGCTGAATCCCCAAGACAAGAGCAAAGACAGCATGGTGGTGCCTGAGAACACCCCCAAGATAGAACCCACCCCTCAGGTCTGGCTGGCACCGAAGCCAGATCTGTCCATTCACCACCCCACCCCACCTGCACCCTTTTCTCTAAGCCCCCAGGCCCACCCCAGCCCTCCAGCTTTCTCCCTTAAGAATAACTTGTTCCTAGAGAAGATTGTGCTCAGTGTATTCACACTGATGTGTACATGACTGATAATGGCTTCACAGCTTTGCCTCCTAATCGGAGGCACAGGAAGACAGATAAAAACATGAATGGTGGTGTCTCAGGCATTAGGAATTCAGTGGGGAGAGGTATTTTCTAAAATACTATGTTTGAAGACCGAATGAATGAAAGCCTACAGTTTCTCAGGCCAGGAGCCAGGCAAAGAGAAGCACCCAGGGTGGGTGTCTGGTCTCGAAGACAGCTCTGGGGAATCTGGTGGAAGGAAGGCAGAGAGGAGACCCCCAAAGCAGATGAGGAAGGCACTGGAGGTAGGACCCAGGGGAAGAAAGCAAAGCCCCAAATACCGGAGTCAGAGATGTCGTCCCAATAAGGAGAGTCAAACTCGTACTCGGCCTTCAAAATCTGTTCAAAGAGTTTGGCATCGTTTTCGTCATAGAAGGGGGGATAACCACAGAGCCTGGGCAAGGAGAAACTCATTCTCATTTCCATTTTCATTGTACCCACTGGCTCCAGGATGGAGCTTTGGGGCAGTCTCAGGGATCAGGCAGAACCCACAGGAAGGAGTTACCCCTTTTACAAAGGGGAAATTTGCCCCTCTCTGCCTTGCTCACTCCTGTCCAGCTACCCTGGCTTTCTGTTCCTTAACATGCCGCCATCTGTCCTTCCTCAGGGCCTTTGCACTTGCTGTGCCCTCTGCCTAAACCATTCTCCCCCCACACCTCGAATGTCTGGCTCCCTCACTTCAGTCAGGATGCCACTCATGCCACCTCCTCAGAGAGGCTCCCTGACCTCCTATCTACAATAGCATCCATCCCCATCTCCCTTCCCTGCTTGATTTTTCTTCTTAATATTTCTTACCACCTGCCATTATTTTATAGATTTACTTATTTATTTTCTGTCTCCCTTATTAGCATGTCTGCTCCCTGAGGGCAGGCACCTTGTCTGTCTTATTCTCTGCTAAAGCCCCAGTGCTTGGCACAGTGCCAGAAACATAGTATCTGTTGAGTGAAGTAATATTAGTCATTAATTGGTAGATATGAATATGGATGGCAGGAAAGAAGAAATGGCAGGGAGGAGGAAGAGAGCAAAGTAGGGGAGAGAAGAACTCTGAAGCCACATCCCCAACGGCCAAGCCCCCCACTCACAGGATATAGGCGATGACCCCAATGGACCAGCAATCCACTGCCTTGCTGTAGGGCTTCTGGGCCAGCACTTCAGGGGCTGTGGAGGGAAGGGGACATGGTGGTGACAAATCTGCCCGGCAGCTTTGGGTTCCTCCCCGCCCACATTCCCAGCCCACAGCCCTCCGCACCCACGTATCCTGGGGTCCCGCAGGCTGTGGAGAGCACGCTGCCGGGGTCTTCCATCTTGGAGAGGCCAAAGTCGGAGATCATGATCTTGGAGTCTTCATCCAGGCTATAGTACAGCAGATTCTCTGGCTTGGAAGATGGGAGGTGGGGGAAGAGGAGTGGGAGATGGCCAGAGGCCAGCAGGACCTTCTGCCTCCCCAAGCACCCCAGCGAGCCCCCCAAAAGCCACTGTGGCATCACAGCTGCCATCTTGGTTGGAGGCACAAGAAACTCAATTAAGTTCGAAGTTCCAAAAGGACAAGGGCCTCGGGGATATAGAAGGGAATTTCCTATAAATCTCAGGTGTGTACTGTGACACCCTAAAGAATTTTTGAGGAGCTCCCGTGCGCCGGATCCTGTCTTGTGCTTGATTTCAGTTTATTCTTACCACATCCCTGCTAGCCCACTCTGAATAATCCCACTTTACAGTGGGGGAAACTGATGCCTTGAGAGGCAAAGTGACTTGCCTGAGAATCTACAGTTAGGGAGGGGAGTGGCAGGGAGAGAATTCAGACCCAGATCTGTTTCACCCCAGCACTCTTCTAGAGCAGAATGAGATGTACTACAAAACGTGAACCCCATCATTGTCTCTGAGGAGCAGGCTTTCAGGGGCTTCTGGCTTTCTTCTTCGTGTTTTGCTACCCCATTCAAGTTTTCTACAAAGAGCAAGTGGGACTTTTATTATCAGAAAAAGACATAAGATGCGACTGGGATAAAGTAACGGCACAGTTCACCTTTGTGTCCATTTGTGTGTCAGAGATGGAATGGGGAGGAAGCAGTTTAGGGCTTACCGGGTTAATTCTGCAGGTGGGAAAGCAAGGCTCAGCAACGGGGTGAGAGGTACCCAAGGTCTCAGGAATTTGCAGAGGCCCCACCCCTGGGTGCCCCAGCTCCCCACACACCCTCACACCCACCTTGAGGTCTCGGTGTACAATGCCCAGGTCGTGCAGGTACTTGACGGCATCCAGCACCTGGAAGATGAGGCGGCTGGCGTCCCGCTCTGTGTAAAAGCCTTTTTCCACAATTCGGTCAAACAGCTCCCCACCTGACACCCTGTAGCCAGGGACAGGGCAGTCTGGACAAGAGAACGGAAGGCAGAGAGGCCAGGGAGGGGGCAGCAGGGAGAGCTGTGAGGAAGGGGCAGAGGCAGGGCCACTCACAGCTGCATGATGAGATAGAGGTGTCCCCCACTTTCATAGATGTCATCCAGGGCTACAATGTTGGGGTGCTTGATCCTGAAAGGAGAAATGAGGTGGTTCAGAGGTGAGGACAGTTCAGCCACCTCCCCACCCTCATGGTGAAGAACCACCGCCTGCAAACCTGGGCAGGACGAGCCTGAGATCTGGGTCTCAAAGGGAAAAGCTGATTTACCATGATGTGTCATAGTGTCATGGAAGGCAGGAGAGCCACAGGCGTTAACACTGGCCTCCGGCGTCAGACAGACCCGGGTCCTCATCCGCCTCTGCCACGTGCTGTTTGGGGGCAAGTCTTCTCACCTCACAGTGCCGATCAGTATGTGATTTTAACACTTGTCTGGGTTTATAAAGTTGTCAGCCTCCCCCACCAGAACATCATCTCCACAAGACCAGCAGCTTTATCTTGCTCACCACTGTTGCTCCACACCTGGTGCAGAGTGGGTGCTCACTCATATTCACTGAATTGAGGGTAACCTCTCCGGGCTTCAGTTTCTTCATCTATAATATGAAGCCAGTGATAGTACTTCCCTCCAAGTGGTGGAGTGAGGATCATGTGAGGAAATGCAGGGAAGAATCGGCACAATGCCTGGCACACAGTAAACGCTCCAGAAATGAACCAATGATGGTAATTGAGTTTGATGGAAGATTTGGCTCTGCCACAAACTTGCTGTGTGACCTTGGGCAAGTCCTTTGTCCTCTCTGGGCCTCAGTCTCCCTGACCCAATAATGGAAATGATTATTTCGTCCCTGCCCATGGTGGTTGGAAAGCTCAGCGGGGAGGCTGGAAGTGAAGATTCTATATGAGCTTTCCAGTGAGAACAGCAGGTTTCCCATCAGCATGAACAGTTCGGAGACCATTTGGTTGTTGAGTCAGGGCATCTGCAGATGAGCATTTTTCAACTTGCTGGGTGGTTTAATATGTGGCAGGAACTTGCGGTAGGTCTAGAGATAACGTCAGTTGAGATACATGGGTTTGTGACACGTTCAAGGACTGATCTTTAGATCTGATTGGACATTAAACCACTGTAAAGAAGCAGTGGCATCTCGGTCACATCTGTCATGTTAGCTGTTGTGCCAGGTACCTGAAATAAAGGACCTCTAATGCTCCCCAAATCCCTACCAAGTGGAGATTATTACCTCGTGTTACAAATGAGCAATTTGAGGCTCAGAGAGGTTAGATGATTTGCCCAAAGCAGAGATAGGAAGCGAATGGGAGGGGTCAAGGCAGGGTCAACCCAGGGCAGGGACAGGATGTGGCTCACGTACTTGTGCAGGACAGCAATCTCATTCTGCATGCTGCCCTCCTTGCCCTCCAGAGCCTTCTTGGCAATACATTTGATGGCCACCAGCTTCTGAGTCCTCTTATCTTCTGCCAGGATCACCTCCGAGAAGGCGCCTCTGCAGAGAGAGGGGATTCACGAGGTGGGGAACTCAGCTTCCCTCCAGCCTCTCCTCCATCCCGCTATGGGTTACGTGACCATCCCCAGACCAAGGAGATAGGATGAGCCTCCCTCCATCACTCATTCACCTCCCTGGTGCCAGAGGTGACCCAGCCTGGCCAATCAGAGTAGTCTATCCCCTGGCCACAGTAATTGGGTCCTGTGATATAAGCCAGGTTACTGACACTTTGAGAATGAGGTGCTCTTTCCTGCTAAGCTGGTAAGACGTAAGCTTGGCACTAATGGTGGTCATCTTTGCCACCACTTGGGGAGAGCCTGCTTGAGAACGAAGCCAACACAAAGGAAATCAGAGCTGAGAAACCGTCAAAGACAATTTCCTGATAACATCATGTGAGCCCCTGCATCCCATGCCTGAAGTTTACTCCCTAGGCTTTTTTATTATGTGCATGACTGATTCACTCCTTTTTCTGCAAAAGCCAATTTGAGTCATGGCTTATTTAACACCCTTTAGAACCATGAAGAACCATTAGTATCACCTGGGAACTTTTCAGAAGTGTGGAATCTCAGGCCCCGCCCTAGACCTACTAAATCAGAATCTGCATTTTTAATTTTTATTTATTATTTTATTTTTGGCTGTGTTGGATCTTTGTTGCTACGCGCGGGCTTTCTCTAGTTGCAGCGAGCGGGGGCTACCCTTTGTTGCAGTGCGCGGGCTTCTCATTGTGGTGGCTTCTCTTGTTGAGCACGGGCTCTAGGCACGCAGGCTTCAGTAGTTGTGGCTCACGGGCTCTAGAGTGTAGGCTCAGTAGTTGTGGTGCACAGGCTTAGTTGCTCCGCAGCATGTGGGATCTTCCCGGACCAGGGCTCGAACCTGTGTCCCCTGCATTGGCAGGCGGATTCTTAACTACTGTGCCACCAGGGAAGCCCTAGAATCTGCATTTTAACAAGGCCGTCAGGTGATGTGTATCCTCACTGAAGTTTGAGAAGCAATGCTTTCTAACAGGCTCTTAGAAAGGAACACATTCATTTTCACTAAAGTTCACTGATTAAGGAGGGTTTACTAGAGTGTTCTTTCTAGGACGGTTTGCTTTCCCTGGGATAATAAGAAGCCATAAGTCAAAGAAAAGCATCTCTCGTGAAAGCTCAATCATCAGAATAACTAGTGACTGCGATAGCCTCATTGCTGGTTTCCAGTCTTGTCCCTCTCCAGTCCCTCACGCCTTCTGTGCTGTGGCCAGAGTGACCATCCTGAATTGCAAATCTGCCACAAAGTCTTAAATGTCTTCCTGTGGCTCATGGGATCAAGTCCAGCCTCCATAGCTTGGCTTTCAGGCCTTACATGACCTGTTCCTCTCTCTTCTCAGCCTCTTCTTCCACTCTTCCCCCAGCCTCTGATGAGAAGCTCCACTAGACTCTCCTTCCACACATAACATGCCTCTGAACCTTTGCTGATGCTATTCCTTCTGCCTGGAATGCCTTCTCCCTCTCTGACAAGTACACTCCTACCCATCCTTTAGTCCCCAGCTCTAATACTCCCTTCTCCATAAAGTTCTTCTCCACACAGAAGCCACTGCTCTCTCTGGGCTCAACAAAGTCCTCATTCCCAAATTTAGCTAGAGCACAGCACACACCCTGTTGTCATTTTCCATAGGTCTGTCTCCCTCACATGTTTGGGATCGACTTGGGAGATCAGGTTTGAGTTATTTCTGGATTCCCACCACTGAGAACAGAGCCACGCCCAGCTTCAGTTCCAAAACCTAGGCCAGAACCCCCAGTTCTTGGCAACAAGTTTAAAAAACTGGCTCCTTCATTCCTCCTACTTTCTTCTCGTCACAGGAACCCAGAGCTGTGGCAAGAGCAGCCTCTGTTCCACCCACTGTCAGCCAGAAGTGAGAAGCCCAGGCCAGCTGGGCCATACAAGGCCACCATGGGGCCTGGGCAGTAGGAAACAGGAAGCAGTGATCAACTGGCTAGAGGAAGCACCACCCTGGACTCAGCCTCCCCAGCCAGTCAGGCCCAGGAGTGAGGACCTTCCCAACCCCGCCCCGCCCCCCCCAGCTCAGGGACAGCTCTCCCTTTCCTCCTGCCCTGAGACTCACGTTCCCAGAACATCACGGAAGTCGTAAATGTCCCCAATGTCCTCCGCCTGCTTCCAGCTGGGGCCTTCCACTGCCCCCGGCATGGCCCACTGCCCCCTGGCCACAGCCAGGGCTCCTGGGAAAGGGAATGGAAGAAAAAGACTCAGCAGGGCCCAGCCTTCTTTGTGGGAACTTACTGGGGGCCCCATTCAGCCTGCGTTTATTCATTCCTTGATTCATTCATTTGACAAAATCATTCAACTTTCACTCATTCACAGGCCATTTGTTCATTCAGCAACATCTATGCATCATATCCTTATGCCTAGAGGAAAATCCTTCAGGGTGGCAGCAAAATTCTTTATTCAACAAAGTCACTCATTCATTCGTTTATTCAGCTCACCTCCCAGTTCCTCCCTCTCTAAATCCAAACACTCCAGGGGACACTGACCTCTGGGAGGACAGAAGAGAAGACCCCAGAGCAGCTTGTAGAAATGCACAGCCCCGGAGGATCCCCCGTCCCCAGAACCAGCAATGTCCCAGCCCCACCCTGGGAATTGCTGGGGTGTCTCCTCTCCCTCCTCCTTCTCCCTGCCAGGCCTCTCGGAAATCAGTTTTCCGGCAGCCTGGGCTTCCAGCAATATCTCAGCCATGTTTTTAAATAGCTCCTTCTGCACCGTTACCACAGCAACAGCAGCCACAGCTGGAGCTCCCCGGACCTCCTGTTACCCCCCTGTCACTCCTGACTCCCCATCTGGGTCCCAGCAGCCTGAGAAATGGTCCCACCCAACCTGTCCCCTCCCGGCTTGATCTCACCCTGATCTAGCCTGTACTTTTCTCTGTTGAGACATCTGTCTCAACCAGCAGTAGAGAGTGAGCATTCTCTCTCCATTCATCAGGTGGAGAATGGGGAGACTGAGGTTGGCGATGGATAGGGTCTGGACCCAGAGTTGCCCAATGACCCTAGCTGGGGCTCCAGCTAAGCTTGCTGAAGGTAAAGGCCTTGGAGGGGGCTGCAGCCAGACTAGGACCCATCCAGAGAACACAGCCTCTCAATCCCATCCCAGGCCCACAGAAAGTGAGGCCAAAAGAGAGGCCAGTGTACTGTGTGACCTCAGGAAGAGCACTTTTCTTCTCTGTTTTTTCTGTGGGAAAATGAGGGGAAGGTTCCCTGACTAGAGCCCCTGATGTACGATCCCACTCTTTGGGTGGGACTTTGTTCCCAGGGGGGTCTGGCCACCTATCCCAGGGGCAGAAACTTCTAGGAAAGGAAACTTGATGGTAAGCTCTAGAGGCAGAATTTTAAAACCCACCTGAAGGCCTGGCAAATACAAACCTCACAGTTCCACACATATCCCTACACCCAGATACACCACACCAAGACTCACCCACACCCCTGAACCCAAACACCTGCCCCCAGATCCAGCACACTCCGTCTCCAGATGATGCTCTGACATCTCATCATACATGTACACCCAGACATCAGCACACATGTCCAAACACACACTTACTCAGACATCCTCACACCCAGACATCCCTCCCACACCCCAAAACACACATCCACATACACCTGGACGAGATGACATGCAGACAGGACACACACACACAGACCCCTCACCTGTATACCAGACATCCCAGATTCATTCACACCCTTCACCTTCCAGCTCCTATACACCCTAGAAGCTCTTAAACTCCAAATCCTCAAAACATCTAACTCCAAACATCCTCAGTACACAACTGTATACCCCCCAACTCTGACTTACTACCCTTTGAGCCAGATTCCAGCACACACAACACCTAGATACACAATGTGCAGGCCAAACACTGTTTCCCAGACATCCCCACCCATACGGATACCCTGACGCACCAACATGCTGCAACTTCATATCACATCCACTTGCCTGTGCTGTGACATTCGCATACCCCAACACGGCCCCCTCCTAATGCCCAGTCCTTCCACATTCAGG
Organism: Phocoena phocoena; assembly: GCF_963924675.1. NCBI lineage: Eukaryota > Metazoa > Chordata > Mammalia > Artiodactyla > Phocoenidae > Phocoena > Phocoena phocoena. The sequence continues at coordinate 7,205,057 of NC_089228.1, read as the reverse complement.
CCCAGCTGAAGGCAGACACACACACACACACACACACCCCTCCTCCTGAAGGCAGACACACATGCGCGCGCACACACACACACACACACACACCCCTCCTCCTTCCTCTTTTACCCACTCAGTAAAGGCACCTGCTGGGCCTGGGGCATAGGTGGGGGACAAAGGCCCAGCACTGCCCCTGTACAGTCCAGTACGCCCAGGCACCCCCTCCCATCTTTCGGGGATGGTGTCCAGCGGCTGAAGGGTCCCGCCGCCCGACAGCGCCCAGGGTCGCGGGTGGGGCGGTTCCCGGGCTGTACCTGCGGCTGCCCAGCCGCGGGGCTGGCTGGGAGGCGCGAGTTGTCAGGTGCCGAGCTCCGTCCGCCGTCCGCCGCTGCTGCGCGCTTGGCCCGCCCGCCCGCTCTCGGGCTAGGGCTCGATTCGGGCTCAGCTGGCTCCCTCCGCCCGCCCGCGGCTCTGATGTCAGAGGAGGAGGAGCCTGCGGCGGAGGGACTAGGGACTGGGAGGTGAGGATCCGCTCCTGGGCTAGGGAAGGGGCGCTAGGGGCGCTGGGGGCGCTGGGGGCGGGGGTGGGCGGGGGAACCCCTTAGTTCAGGTTGGAGCCTCCGTTTGAGTCTTTCCATCCTTCGTCTCCCGGCAGGGTCCCCGTTTCACAGAAGGAACAACTGAGGCACAGAGAGATGAAGGGTTCAGAATCAGCAGTTGGTCAGAATTAGAGTCCAATTCGAACCCAAGTCTGTCTGATGGCGGAAGCTGGCCATTTTCACCCTGTCTCTTGGAGTTCCTTTCAGACCAGTTCCGTGACCTCCCTTAAGGTTGGACTCTGTCCCTCCTCCCCTGCCCCCCCACCTCCGCCCCGGGGAATTAGGCCCTGGGAAGAGCTTAGGAGACTGATGGGGGTGGAGGGATGGGGCCGTAGGGAAAGGACAAAGCAAGAGTAGGAGGCAGTGAAGAGAATTGAGGCAACCGTAGGGTGGGGGCCGCATTTGACAGGCGGGAAAACTAAAGCCCGAGGTCCCCCTCTGAGGCAGAGCTGATGCTCTACTTCCCTACACCTGCCGGGCAGAACAGGAGGGTGCCCTGAGAGCCTGGGGCGGGGAGGGACGGGGGAGGAGGGAGAGTTAAATCAGGATCCTGGAGGAAGTCGGCCAAAGAGGACCACGTGACTGGGCAGGCGCCAGTGACCGATGGCTCGGGGCCAGGTTGGGGAGGGAAAGCCCAAAAGTGCCCCGGGGAGGTAGGCAGGGGGCCAAGGGAACTGACTTACATCCTCTTGCGCGAGGCCTTCTTTGGGAAGGTGGCCCGGGGGGGCGGGGGGGGGCGGGGGCGGGGCAGCAACTCCCAGGAAGTAGTTGAAGTAGGGGTGGGGCTGGATGGAGTGAAGCCAGCCAGAGGAGGCTCTTTGCCGAGGACCCCAACTCCACCTCCATCATCACCCAGTGCTAGCCCTAACTCTTGAATTCCTGCATTTTCCAGGAAGATGGGGAAGGGACAATGCTTACCCCCAACTCAACTTCAACTGACTTTTCCCTCTCTTATCCTCAGGACTGTGTCTGAGTGTGGTCAGTTATTATGCCCATTTTACAGTGAGAAAGGAAGATGGCAGAGGTTCCTAAAAAGGATTTTTTTTTTTTTTGCGGTACGCGGGCCTCTCACTGTTGTGGCCTCTCCCGTTGGGGCGCACAGGCTCCGGACGCGCAGGCTCAGTGGCCATGGCTCACGTGCCCAGCCGCTCCGCTGCATGTGGGATCCTCCCGGACCGGGGCACGAACCCGTGTCCCCTGCATTGGCAGGCGGTCTCTCAACCACTGCCCCACCAGGGAAGCCCAAAGCTTTTTTTTTTAATATAAATTTATTTTATTTTATTTATTTATTTTTGGCTGTTTTGGGTCTTCGTTGCTGCGCGCGGGCTTTCTATAGTTATGGTGAGAGTAGGTTTGCGGGCATCAGTAGTTGTGGCACGTGGGCTCAGCACTTGTGGCTCGTGGGCTCCAGAGCGCAGGCTCAGTAGTTGTGGCGCACGGGCTTAGTTGCTCCATGGCATGTGGGATCTTCCCGGCCCAGGGCTCGAACCCATGTCTCCTGCATTGGCCGGTGGATTCTTAACCACTGCACCACCAGGGAAATCCCCCTAGAAAGGCTTCTGAGACTAACTTATCTGAGTCACACTCTGCCTTTCTGAGTCTCAGTTTCTTCATTGGGAATGTGAGAATATCGATGACTGACTCAGAATTCTCCTGAGAATTCTATGAGACTGATGTATGTGAAATGCCTTGAATACCATTGGAATTAAAAATTTGACAGCTAAAATTTACTTTTAGTGTAAACTGAGGCTCAGAGAAGGGACCTGGTTTGCCTGGGGATGGGGGCTAAGGGGCAATTTCCCTCCCCTAAATCTCCTTGCCATTGGTTAGATTCTTTCACTTGTCAAGTAATAGAATCCCAATCTAAGCCAGCTTCACCAAAGAGGAACCTATGGCTCACAGTAGCTGAGGCAAGATTGAAAGAGGAACACCATGGATCAGGGTTTGAGACTGGAACTGGAGATACAGTACTTGGAGCATTTGCTTTCTCTCATCTCTCCTTGTCTCGATTTTTCTTTACACTTCAGCTTCCTTTCCTCTGCAGAGTGATCTCCTCTACCTGGCAGGAAGCATGGTGTGAGGCAGCCCCAACTTTCCAACTGAACCCAGCAAAAGAGGAGCTACACCCAGTTTCATGTATCAGTCTCAGGGAGGGACTCCGATGGGCTCTGCTGGAATGACATGCCTATGCCTTTACCCCCAGAACTGTTGCCAGAGGAATAAGGTACTATACAGGGTAAGTGTACTGTCATGGGCAGCCACACCAAAGTCACAGGGGATGAAGATGGCTATCTTGCCCAAAGGAAATAGCAGTGCTGGGCAGGCACAGCTAACAAATCCATCCCAGCCGTGCTCCCATCAGTCAGAAAAAAAACGGCGTTAATATGTTTTGGTACATATTCTTCCAGACTTTTTTTGATGTGTATACATATACACACTTCCTCCTACAGCCCCCACTTCCAGTGAGCATATTTCAAGGTACTGAAGCAAAAAGTCAAGGAAAGTCAAATATATGAAAAAAAAAAAAAAAGGAAAGGAAATAATCCTGTTCTCTCTTTTGTTATTAAAAAATGACAAAACAAAACAAAAAAAACAAACAAACAAAAAAATGACAGGGCTTCCCTGGTGGCGCAGTGGTTGGGAGTCCGCCTGCCGATGCAGAGGACGTGGGTTCGTGCCCCGGTCTGGGAAGATCCCACATGCCACGGAGCGGCTGGGCCCGTGAGCCATGGCCGCTGGGCCTGCGCGTCGGGAGCCTGTGCTCCGCAACGGGAGAGGCCACGGCAGTGAGAGGCCCGCGTAACACAAAAAAAAAAAAAAAAAAATGACAAAACAACTCAGACATCTCCATCAATTCTTTTATTATTATTTATTTATTTGGCTGCACCAGGTCTTAGTTGAGGCATGTGGGATCTTTAGTTGCAGTGTGCAGGATCTTTAGTTGCGGCATGCAAACTCTTAGTTACAGCATGTGGGATCTAGTTCCCTGACCAGGGATCAAACCTGGGCCCCCTGCATTGGGAGCTCAGAGTCTTAGCCACTGGACCACCAGGGAAGTCCCTCCATCAATTCTTGAATCCAACAGAAAATTAGCCATTAGATGAGTGAATGATCTTTTAAGATTAGAGAAAAGTGGAAGAAATCACAAGGAAAAGATGGACAGGTTTCTTTACAACCATAAAAACATTCTTTTTTTTAATTGAAGTATAGTTGATTTACAATGTTGTGTTAATTTCGGCTGTACAGCAAAGTGATTCACCTATACATATATATATATATGTATATGTATATATACACATTCTTTTTTATATTCTTTTCCATTACGATTTATCATAGGATACTAAATATAATTCTCTGTGCTATACAGTAGGACCTTGAGTTTATCCATTCCATTTATAATAGCTTACATCTGCTAACCCCAGCCTCCATGCTATCCCTCCCCCAACCCCCTCCCTGTTGGCAACCACAAATCTGTCCTCTATGTCTGTGAGTCTGTTTCTGCTTCGTAGATAGGTTCATTTCATGTCATATTTTATCTTATTTATGTATGTATTTTTTGGCCATGCTGCTCGGCTTGCGGGATCTTAGTTCCCCGACCAAGGATCGAACCTGAGCCGTGGCAGTGAAAGTGCCAAGTCCTAACCACTGGACCACCAGGGTGTTCCTTCTGTCATATTTTAGATTCCACACGTAAGTGATACCATATGGTTATTTGTCTTTCTCTTTCTGACTTGGTTCACTTAGTATGATAATCTCTAGTTGCACCCATGTTGCTGCAAATGGCATTATTTCATTCTTTTTTATGGCTGAGTAGTATTCCATTGTATGTAGGTACCCCATTTTCTTTATCCAGTCATCTGTAGAAGGACATTTAGGTTGTTTCCATGTCTTGGCTATTGTGAATAGTGCTGCAGTGAACATAGGGGTGCGTGTAGCTTTTTGGATATGCTCAGGAGTGGGATTGCTGGATTATATGGTAGCTCTATTTTTAATTTTCTGAAGAACCTCCATTCTGTTCTCCATAGTGGCTGCACCAACTTACATTCCCACCAACAGTATAGGAGGGTTCCCTTTCCTCTACACCCTCTCCAGCATTTGTTATTTGTAGCGTTTTAATGATGGCCATTCTGACCAGTGTGGTGGTGCCTCATTGTAGTTTTGATTTGTATTTCTCTAATAATGATGTTGAGCATCTTTTCATGTGCCTATTAGCCATTTGTATTTCTTCTTTGGAGAAATGTCTATTTAGGTCTTCTGCTCATTTTTCCATTGGGTTGTTTGTTTTTTTGTTTTTGAGTTGTATGAGCTGTTTGTATATTTTGGAAATTAAGCCCTTGTCTGCTGCATCACAAATATAACAACATTCTTAACTTCTGTTTTTGGAAACAAAGCAAAAAAAGAAAAAAATAAAAACCCTACCTTATTCCAAAATCATAACTAACAGTAAAAGGCAAACTGCAGACTGGGGAAATGTTTTACAGACAATGGGTTAATATTTCCATTATGTAAATAACATAAAATTGGTAACAGACTAAAAACCCAATAAATGGTCAAAAGAGACAGATGAAACACAATGAACATGGAACATTCTCTACCTCACAAGTACAAACTAAAAGAAGCCATTTATACCCTCTCAAATATAAAGTTTAAAAAAACTGGTAACCCCAAAAGCTGGTGTTAGTGTGAGCAATGGATACTTCTACATTTCTGGTGAGAAAATGACTTGCTAAAAATCTTTCTTTTGGAAAGCAATTTGGCAGTATGCATCAAAGGCTTAAATAATGTCCAGGCCTGGGACTTCCCTGGTGGTGCAGTGGTTAAGAATCTGCCTGCCAATGTAGGGGACACGGGTTTGAGCCCCTGTCCAGGAGATCCCACATGCCTTGAAGCAACTAAGCCCATGCGCCACAGCTACTGAGCCTGTGCTCTAGAGACCACAAGCCACAACTGCTGAGCCTGCGCTCCACAACTACTGAAGCCTCCGCACCTAGAGCCCGTGCTCCACAACAAGAGAAGCCACCACAGTGAGAAGCCTGCACACCACAACGAAGAGTAGCCCCCGCTCGCCGCAACTAGAGAAAGCCTGCACGCAGCAATGAAGACCCAATGCAGCCAAGAATAAATAAATAAATAAATTTATTAAAAAAAGAAATAATGTCCAGGCCTTTTGACCCAGGAATTTCTCTTCTCGGAATGAATTTCAGGGAAATAATCCTAAATTAGGACAAATATATATGCGCCAAGATGTTTGAAGAAATATTTTTAAAAAACATAATATTTTTAAAAAACATAAAGTACATCTACCAGATGTAATATTTCACACCTCGTAAATTGGTGGTAATGCAACCTACTTAAAAACGGAAAAAATGCTTATAATGTTAAGCAGGTATGCAGTTTGATAACTTCAATGTAAAATGCAAACTACAAATTATTCCTAGCAGAGTGGAGAGAAACACCACAAATGTTAATGGTTAAAGAATTATCTGATTCATTTTTTTTCCCATTGATTAATTATTTATTTTTGGCTGTGTTGGGTCTTCATTGAAAAAGTGGGCTTTCTCTAGTTGCCTAGTTGCGGTGAGTAGGGGCTACTCTTTCTTGTGGTGCGTGGGCTTCTCATTGCGGTGGCTTCTCTTGTTGCAGAGCATGGGTTCTAGGCGTGCGGGCTTCAGTAGTAGTGGCTTACAGGTTCTAGAGCGCAGGCTCACTAGTTGTGGCTCATGGGCTTAGTTGCTCCACAGCATGTGGGATCTTTCCGGACCAGGGCTCGAACCCATCTCCCCTGCATTGGCAGGCGGTTTCTTAACCACTGTGCAACCAGGGAAGTCCCTCTGATTCAGTTTTGTTTCTTTCACTTCTCCATACATGTCTGTAGTCTCCAAACATTTTTTTGTTGAGTACTATTAACTTTACAATCAAAGTCACTTAAAAAAATTATGCCAAAAGATGGTGGGTGTGTACCAATTTGGTGTTCAGTTATTTAAATTGTATTTTAACAACAATAACAACAAAGAAATAGAATGGATTTAAATGTCAAATTCATCACACCTTTTCTCTCCCTGTTAATGAAACAGTGATAGTGCATTGAAAGATTTGGAGTCAGACAGATCTGGGTTCAAACTTCACCCCCACCCCTTACCAGCTGTGGGAACTTGGGCAAATCATTTAACAGCTCTGAGCCTCAGTTTCCTCATCTAGAGAATGACATAATCACACCAATAATCATACCTTCTTTGTAGGGTTATGTTGAGAATGAGACAACTTAGAAAATGCCTTTCACCCAGTAGGCTAGTTCCCTTGTTGTCACTTGGGTTCCTAGCACATACTTGGTACTTATTGAGTGGGTGCTCAGTAAGAAGTGAGACAGAAAAGAGTTTTTTTCTCCTTTTCTAGACATTAGCTGCCCTAGGACAGCACTTTCAATATTATTTCTCCTTCCATTCTTGAAGCCCCACAAGTTCTAGTCAAGCTCGAAATCAAGCTCAAAATTTGGGGTTTCCCCTCTTCTTCCACAGTACCTACCCCTACTTCCTCACCCTACCAGCAGCAGCCTATCTTAAGAGGCTCAGAGGTCCCTCTAATATTTACCAGATCTCACTAATTTCTCTTGGCTAACACAGGCATATTCTGGGGCAATGATTCTTTTTTATTAGAATTTCTATATTTTATTTATTGTATTTAAACAGCAGGTTCTTATTAGTCATCCATTTTATACATATTAGTGTATACATGTCAATCCCAATCTCCCAATTCATCCCACCACCACCACCCCTGCTGCTTTCCCCACTTGGTGTCCATACGTTTGTTCTCTACATCTGTGCCTCTGTTTCTGCCCTGCAAACCGGTTCATCTATACCATTTTTCTAGGCCCCACATATATGCGTTAATATACAATATTTGTTTTTCTCTTTCTGACTTACTTCACTCTGTATGACAGTCTCTAGATCCATCCACGTCTCTACAAATGACCAATTTCAGTCCTTTTAATGGCTGAGTAATATTCCATTGTATATGTGTACCACATTTTCTTTATCCGTTTGTCTGTCGATGGGCATTTATGTTGCTTCCATGACCTGGCTATTGTAAATAGTGCTGCAATGAACATTGGGGTGCATGTGTCTTTTCGAATGATGGTTTTCTCTGGGTATATGCCCAGTAGTGGGATTGCTGGGTCATATAGTAAGTCTATTTTTAGTTTTTTAAGCAACCTCCATACTGTTCTCCATAGTGGCTGTATCAACTTACATTCCCACCAACAGTGCAAGAGGGTTCCCTTTTCTCCAAACCCCCTCCAGCACTTGTTGTTTGTAAATTTTCTGATGATGCCCATTCTAACTGGTGTGAGGTAATACCTCATTGTAGCTTTGATTTGCATTTCTCTAATAATTACTGATGCTGAGCAGCTTTTCTTGTGCTTCTTGGCCATCTGTATGTCTTCTTTAGTGAAATGTCTATTTAGATCTTCTGCCCATTTTTTGGATTGGGTTGTTTGTTTTTTTAATATTGAGCTGCATGAGCTGTTTATATATTTTGGAGATTAATCCTTTGTCCGTTGATTCGTTTGCAAATATTTTCTCCTGTTCTGAGGGTTGTCTTTCCATGTTGTTTGTAGTTTCCTTTGCTTTGAAAAAGCTTTTAAATTTCATTAGGTCCCATTTGTTTATTTTTGTTTTTATTTCCATTTCTCTAGGAGGTGGATCAAAAAAGATCTTGCTGTGATTTATGTCAAAGAGTGTTCTTCCTATGTTTTCCTCTAAGAGTTTTAGAGTGTCCAGTCTGTTTTTTTTTTGGCTGTGTTGGGTCTTTGTTGCTGCGGGCAGCTTTCTCTAGTTGTGGCGAGCGGGGGCTTCTCTTCATTGCGGTGTGAGAGTTTCCGGTCTTAACATTTAGGTCTCTAATCCATTTTGAGTTTATTTTTGTGTATGGTGTTAGGGAGTGTTCTAATTTCATTCTTTCACATGTAGCTGTCCAGTTTTCTCAGTACCACTTATTGAAGAGACGGTCTTTTCTCCATTGTATATCCTTGCCTCCTTTGTCTTAGATTAGTTGACCATACGTGCATGGGTTTATCTCTGGGCTTTCTATCCTGTTCCATTGATCTTTATTTCTGTTTTTGTGCCAGTGCCATATTGTCTTGATTACTGTAGCTTTGTAGTATAGTCTGAAGTCAGGGAGCCTGATTCCTCCTGCTCCGTTTTTTTCCCTCGAAACTGTTTTGGCTCTTCGGGGTCTTTTCTGTCTCCATACAAATTTTAAGATTTTTTTTTTCTAGTTCTGTAAAAAATGCCATTGGTGATTTGATAGGGATTGCATTGAATCTGTAGATTGCTTTGGGTAGTATAGTTATTTTCACAATATTGATTCTTCCAATCCAAGGACATGGTATATCTCTCCATCTGTTTGTATCATCTTTAATTTCTTTCATCTGTGTCTTGTAGTTTTCTGCATACAGGTCTTTTGTCTCCCTAGGTAGGTTTATTCCTAGGTATTTTATTCTTTTTGTTGCAGTGGTAAATGGGAGTGTTTCCTTAATTTCTCATTCAGATTTTTCATCATTAGTGTATAGGAATGCAAGAGATATCTGTGCATTAATTTGGGGGGTTTTTTTGTTTGTTTTTTAACGTATTTATTGGAGTATAATTGCTTTATAATGGTGTGTTAGTTTCTGCTTTATAACAAAGTGAATCAGCTATACATATACATATATCCCCATATCTCCTCCCTCTTGCGTCTCCCTCCCACCCTCCCTATCCCACCCCTCAAGGTGGTCACCAAGCACCAAGCTGATCTCCCTGTGCTATGTGGCTGCTTCCCACTAGCTCTCTATTTTATGTTTGGCAGTGTACATATGTCCATGCCACTCTCTCACTTCGTCTCAGCTTACCCTTCCCCCTCCCCATGTCCTCAAGTCCATTGTGCATTAATTTTGTATCCTGCAACTTTACCAAATTCATTGATTAGCTCTAGTAGTTTTCTGATGGCGTCTTTAGGATTCTCTATGTATAGTATCGTGTCATCTGCAAACAGTGACAGTTTTACTTCTTTTCCATTTTGTATTCCTTTTAGTTCTTTTTCTTCTCTGATTGCCGTGGCTAGGACTTCCAACACTATGTTGAATAATAGTGGTGAGAGCGGACATCCTTGTCTTGTTCCTGATCTGAGAGGAAATGTTTTTCACCATTGAGAATGATGTGTGGGCTTCCCTGGTGGCGCAGTGGTTGAGAGTCCGCCTGCCGATGCAGGGGACACGGGTTCGTGCCCCGGTCCGGGAAGAGCCCACATGCTGCGGAGCGGCTGGGCCCGTGAGCCATGGCCAATGAGCCTGTGCGTCCGGAGCCTGTGCTCCACAACGGGAGAGGCCACAACAGTGAGAGGCCTGCGTACTGCAAAAAAAAAAAAAAAAAAAAAAAAAAAGAGAATGATGTGTGCTGTGGGTTTGTCGTATATATGGCCTTTATTATGTTGATGCAGGTTTCCTCTTTGCCCACTTTCTGGAGAGTTTTATCATAAATGGGTGTTGAATTTTGGCAAAAGCTTTTTCTGCATCTATGGAGATGATCATATGGTTTTTCTTCTTCAATTTGTTAATATGGTGTATCACATTGATTGATTTGCATATATTGAAGAATCCTTGCATCCCTGGGATAAATCCCACTTGATCATGATGTATGATCCTTTTAATGTATTATTGGATGCTGTTTGCTAGTATTTTGTTGAGGATTTTTGCATCTATATTCTTCAGTGATATTGGTCTGTAATTTTCTTTTTTTGTAGTATCTTTGTCTAGTTTTGGTATCAGGGTGATGGTGGCCTCATAGAATGAGTTTGGGAGTGTTCTTTCCTCTGCAATTTTTTGGAAGAGTTTGAGAAGGATAGGTGTTAGCTGTTCTCTAAATGTTTGATAGAATTCACCTGTGAAGCCATCTGGTCCTGGACTTTTTTGGAACATTTTTAATCACAGTTTCAATTTCCTTACTTGTGATTGGTCTGTTCATATTTTCTGTTTCTTCCTGGTTCAGTGTTGGAAGGTTATACCTTTCTAAGAATTTGTCCATTTCTTTCAGGCTGTCCATTTTATTGGCATAGAGTTGCTTGTAGTAGTCTCTTAGGATGCTTTGTATTTCTGCGGTGTCTGTTATAACGTCTCCTTTTTCATTTCTAATTTTATTGATTTGAGTCCTCTCCCTCGTTTTCTTGATGTGTCTCGCTAATGGTTTATCAATTTTATCTTCTCAAAGAACCAGCTTTTAGTTTTATTGATCTTTGCTATTGTTTTCTTTGTTTCTGCTCTGATCTTTATGATTTCTTTCCTTCTACTAACTTTGGGTTTTGTTTGTTCTTCTTTCTCTAGTTCCTTTAGGTGTAAGGTTAGATTGTTTATTTGAGATTTTTCTTGTTTCTTGAGGTAGGCTTGTATTGCTATAAACTTCCCTCTTAGAACTCCTTTTGCTGCGTCCCATAGGTTTTGGATCGTCGTGTTTTCATTGTCATTTGTCTCTAGGTATTTTTTGATTTAGTAACGTATTGTTTAGCCTCCATGTGTTTGTGTTTGTTGTGTTTTTTCCCCTGTAATTGATTTCTAATCTCGTAGCGTGTGGTCAGAAAAGATGGTTGATATGATTTCAGTTTTCTTAAATTTACTGAGGCTTGATTTGTGACCCAAGATGTGATCTATCCTGGAGAATGTTCCATGTGTACTTGAGAAGAAAGTGTAATCTGCTGTTTTCAGATGGAATGTCCTATAAATATCTATTAAATCTGTCTGGTCTGTTGTGTCGTTTAAAGCTTGTGTTTCCTTATTTATTTTCATTTTGGATGATCTGTCCATTGGTGTAAGTGAGATGTTAAAGTCCCCCACTATTGTGTTACTGTCGATTTCCTCCTTTATAGCTGTTAGCAGTTGCCTTATGTATTGAGGTGCTCCCATGTTGGGTGCATATATATTTATAATTGTTATATCTTCCTTTTGGATTGATCCCTTGATCATTATGTAGTGTCCTTCCTTGTCTCTTGTAACATTCTTTATTTTAAAGTCTATTTTATCTGATATGAGTATTGCTACTCCAGCTTTCTTTTGATTGCCATTTGCATGGAACATCTTTTTCCTTCCCCTCACTTTTAGTCTGTATGTGTCCCTAGGTCTGAAGTGCGTCTTCTGTAGACAGCATATATAAGGGTCTTGTTTTCGTATCCATTCAGCCAGTCTGTGTCTTTTGGTTGGAGCATTTAATCCATTCTCGTTTAAGGTAATTATAGATATGTATGTTCCTATTACTATTTTCTTAATTGTTTTGGGTTTGTTTTTGTAGGTCTTTTTCTTCTCTTGTGTTTCCCAGTTAGAGAAGTTCCTTTAGCATTTGTTGTAGAGCTGGATTGGTGGTGCTGAATTATCGTAGCTTTTGCTTGTCTGTAAAGCTTTTGATTTCTCCGTCAAATCTGAATGACATCCTTGCTGGGTAGAGTAATATTGGTTGCAGGTTCTTCCCTTTCATCACTTTAAATATATCATGCCACTCCCTTCTGGCTTGTAGAGTTTCTGCTGAGAAATCAGCTTTTAACCTTATGGGAGTTCCCTTGTATGTTATTTGTCATTTTCCCCTCGTTGCTTTCTTTGTCTTTGATTTTTGTCAGTTTGATTACTATGTGTCTCAGCGTGTTTCTCCTTGGGTTTATCGTGCCTGGGACTCTGTGCTTCCTGGACTTGGGTGGCTATTTCCTTTCCCATGTTAGGGAAGTTTTTGACTATAATCTCTTCTGATATTTTCTCGAGTCCTTTCTCTCTCTCTCTTCTCCTTCTGGGACCCCTATCATGCGAATGTTGTTGTGTTTAATGTTGTCTCAGAGGTCTCTTAGGCTGTCTTCAGTTCTTTTCATTCTTTTTTCTTTATTCTGTTCGGCAGCAGTGAATTCCACCATTCTGTCTTCCAGGTCACTTATCCGTTCTTCTGCCTAAGTTATTCTGCTATTGATTCCTTCTAGTGGATTTTTCATTTCAGTTATTTTACTGTTCATCTCTGTTTGTTCTTTAATTCTTCTATGTCTTTGTTAAACATTTCTTGCATCTTCTCCATCTTTGCCTCCATTCTTTTTCTGAGGTCCTGGATCATCTTCACTATCATTATTCTGAATTCTTTTTCTGGAAGGGCCTATCTCCACTTCATTTATTTGTTTTCCTGGGGTTTTATCTTGTTCCTTCATCTGGTACATAGCCCTCTGCCTTTTCATCTTGTCTATCTTTCTGTGAAGGTGGTTTTTGTTCCACAGGCTGCAGGATTGTAGTTCTTCTTGCTTCTGCTGTCTGCCCTCTGGTGGATGAGGCTATCTAAGAGGCTTGTACAAGTTTCCTGATGGGAGGGACTGGTGGTGCATAGAGCTGGGTGTTGCTCTGGTGGGCAGAGCTCAATAAAACTTTAATCCACTTGTCTCCTGATAGGTGGGATGGGGTTCCCTCCCTGTTAGTTGTTTGGCCTGAGGCAACCCAACACTGGAGCCTACCCGGCTCTTTGGTGGGGCTAATGGCGGACTCTGGGAGGGCTCAAGCCAAGGGGCATTTCTCAGAACTTCTGCTGCCAGTGTCCTTGTCCCCACGGTAAGCCACAGCCACCTCCCGCCTCTGCAGAAGACTCTCCAACACTATCAGATAGGTCTGGTTCAGTCTCCTATAGGGTGACTGCTTCTTCCCCTGGGTCCCGATGTGCATATTACTTTGTGTGTGCTCTCGAAGAGTGGAGTCTCTGTTTCCCCCAGTCGAAGTCCTGCAATCAAATCCCACTAGCCTTCAAAGTCTGATTCTCTAGGAATTCCTCCTCCCATTGCCAGACCCCCAGGTTGGGAAGCCTGACGTGGGGCTCAGAACCTTCACTCCAGTGGGTGGACTTATGTAGTACAAGTGTTCTCCAGTTTGTGAGTCACCTACCCAGCAGTTATGGGATTTGAGTTTATTGTGACTGCGCCCCTCTTACTGTCTCACTGCGGCGTCTCCTTTGTCTCTGGATGTGGGGTGTCTTCTTTGGTGAGTTCCAGTGTCTTCTGTCCATGATTGTTCAGCAGTTAGTTGTGATTCGAGTGCTCTCGCAAGAGGGAGTGAGCGCACGTCCTTCTACTCTGCCATCTTCCCTCCTGCCCTCCGTCTGAGGCAATGATTCTTGTGCTTTTCTCTGATTCTCAACCCACAATACCTACAATTTTGTATGTGAGGGTGCTGGTAGGCCCTAGAGAGGGACGTGTAAAAAGGGCCTCTAGAGTCTAAGACCTGCCTTACAAAACTGGCTCACCACCAACTCTCTGATCTGGCCCTTCCCCTTTCTGTATCCTAGTTTCCTCATGTAAAATAAGTGTAATAATATGACCTGCTTTGACATAGGTTGTTGAGAGGATCAAATTCATGTACAGTGCTGAGCATCACCCTAGCTTTGTCCCTTGCATAACCGTCCTCCCAGAGTTGTTTTAACAATAGGCCCTGAGCTTTCATCAAAGCTTGTGATAAGAAATCACCATGTGAAACTCAGTCTCCTTTTGCTGCCAAATGTATGGAGAATCTTATCAACATATGACTCTAATTGAGAAATTTCTCCAGCTTGACAAATTATTAGAATTTTTATCGTGAAAACTGGGAGATGCCCTTTACTCTGATATCAAATGTTCTGAGACTGATTCATCGTATTTCCATTTTTCGCCTTAGCTTCCAGGAAGCTCAAAGCTAAATCTAACGCTTAATGACAGCGACTCCATTAAATCAGATGAGCTTAACTTTATATTTGTGTTTTATGAAACTCATGAGACACACCCTCAGTTATAAGTTTTCTCAAATTCTTTTGAAAAAGAAAGAGGAGAAGAAGGGAAGAGAAGGAAACAGGGATAGTTTGAAAAGAGGGCTTGGCATGCCAGCTACTCACTGTATCAACTAGAATATAGGTTTGGTTTCTCTAAGAGACACCCAAAATAATTGTGACTTAAATAAAACAGAAGTATATAACCATCTGGCCACAGTAGTCTCAGGCTGGTACGATTACTACGAGGGAACCTAGCTTCTTATCTTGTTGCTCAGCTGTTCCTATGGTGTCTTTGACCACATGTTTCAAGATGGGTGGCCACCATGCCTCATCCCAGCCAGGGGAAGCGGGGGACACGCACTGGCATTCAAGACCTCATAGTGGGGCTTCCCTGGTGGCGCAGTGGTTGAGAGTCCACCTGCCGATGCAGGGGACACGGGTTCGTGCCCCAGTCCGGGAAGATCCCACATGCCGCGGAGCGGCTGGGCCCGTGAGCCATGGCCGCTGAGCCTGCGTGTCCGGAGCCTGTGCTCCGCAACGGGAGAGGCCACAGCAGTGAGAGGCCCGCGTACCGCAAAAAAAAAAAAAAAAAAATGAAGACCTCATAGTGACACACATCTCTTCCACTCACATCCTGTCAGCCAAAACTCGGTTACGTGATCATACCTAACTGCAAAGGAGGCTGGGATATTTAGTCTTTCAGAGAAACATGTCCAGCTAAAGATCAGGAGTTCTGTTACTATAGAAGAAAGGGAGAACAGATTTGGAAGGACATCTACCAGTTTCTGCCACATCCGCCATCTCAGATGTATTTCTTTTATTTATTTATTTACTAACTTACTTATTTATGGCTGTGTTGGGTCTTTGTAGCTGTGCAGACTTTCTCTAGCTGCGGTGAGTAGGGGCTACTCTTCATTGCAGTGCGCGGTCTTATTGTGGTGGCTTCTCTTGTTGCAGAGCATGCACTCTAGGCACATGGGCTTCAGCAGTTGTGGCACGCAGGCTCAGTAGTTGTGGCTCATGGGCTCTAGAGCGCAGGCTCAGTAGTTGTGTTGGGTGGGCTTAGTTGCTCCACGACATGTGGGATCTTCCCGGACCAGGGCTTGAACCCGTGTCCCCTGCATTGGCAGGTGGATTCTTAACCACTGTGCCACCAGGGAAGCCCTATCTCAGATGTATTTCTTTCTTCTTTTTTTTTAAAGACACTTTTTAAAAACTATTTATTTATTTACTTATCGGCTGTGTTGGGCCTTGGTTGCTGCACGTGGGCTTTTCTCTAGTTGCAGTTAGCGGGGGCTACTCTTCGTTGCAGTGCGTGGGCTTCTCATTGCAGTGGCTTCTCTTGTTGTGGAGCCTGGGCTCTAGGCGTGCGGGCTTCAGTAGTTGTGGCACACGGGCTTAGTTGCTCCGAGGCATGTGGGATCTTCCTGGACCAGGGCTCGGACCTGTGTCCCCTGCATTGGCAGGTGGATTCTTAACCACTGTGCCACCAGGGAAGTCCCTCAGATGTATTTCTTTGCACGTGATTGAACTCTCGTCCACCCCAATTTCAGCTTCACCCCCTCTATTCAGTATAGCTTCCATGCTGCTATCAGAGTACTTTCCACTTCAGAGTGTTATTATGGCACTGCCCTGGTCACAAACCAACCCTGGCTCCATACTACCTAGGAAAGTGATGCCCAAACTGTACAATGCATTAGGAATCAGCTGGAGGGTGTGCTAAAACAGAGCCAGCTGGGCCCCACCTGTAGCCCTACTGACTGGGTAGGTCTGGGCCCTGAGAATTTGCATCTTTACTAAGTTCTCAGGTGATGCTGATGTTGCTAGTTCAGGAACCACACTTTGAGAACCCTTGACCTCAAGAATAAAACCAGTGCTCCTTAACCTGCCATCCAAAGGCTATTCCAGCCTGGTCTCAACCTACTTTCTGCCTCATCTCTCATCTTTCCCTCCCCCTCCACACACCCAGGGCTCCAGTCACACTGAAGTTCTCACGTCTCTCTAACCAGGCAAGCTGTTCGCACCTTTGTGCCTTGCTGTTCCTTTTGTCTGGAATATCTTCTGATCGGCAACCTCCTTTCCACATCCTCCCCGAAGGCTTTCCTGACCCTCTAAGCTGTTGTTAAACCATTCTCTGTCCCAGGTCCCTACACATTTTGTACATTCTTCTATTATTGCTTTTATTGCCTCGTGTGTTGGTTTTCTGCCCAGCTGCCTCCCCTTCTCTGAAGCCTTAGTCACCTACATAGCTCTTAGCCACGGTAACAGGGTCACTGAGTAAGGAAACAAAAGTATGAATGAGGAAAAGGAGGCAGGTAGATGGAGTGAATAAATCAATGAGGTGAGTGAAGAGAAGAAATGATGAGTGAGTTATGATCCATTTGTGCTTAGTTCTCTCCTTAGAGTCCTCAGTCACAGATCAGGAAAGGAATTTACCCTCTGACCATTTTTCCACAAAGTTCCAGCCATTCCTTTTTTTTTTTTTTTTTTTTTGGCTGTGCCCTGTGGCCTTTAGGATCTCAGTTCACCCACCAGGGATTGAACCCAGGCCACGGCAGTGAAAGCCCACAATCCTAACCACCAGTCCACCAGGTTCTCATTGCGGTGGCTTCTCTTGTTGAGGAGTGTGGGCTCTAGGCACGTGGGCTTCAGTAGTTGTGGCATATGAGCTCAGTAGTTGTGGCTCGTGTGCTTAGTTGCTCCGCGGCATGTGGGATCTTCCTGGACCAGGGCTCGAACCCGTGTCCCCTGCATTGGCAGGCAGATTCTTAACCACTGTGCCATCAGGGAAGTCTCCCATTGCTTCCTTCTTACCAGAAGTCACCTGGGACCCAGCATCTAATAGTCAGTTCCCCAGAACTGGCCTGGGGACCCATGCTGGGTCATGTTCCCTATGCCAGGGCTTAATCTCTACCCAATCCTGTTCTCACTCACCCTGGTGTTTCTGAAAGTCAGTTGTAAGGCATTTGGGACTCAGGTAAACGATGCTGGTGGATGATTTTCAGGGCCAAGACACAAAAGACTTTTTCACCAAACTGGTGATAAAGTGTCAGTATCGTTTCAAATTAAAATTGGAGCCTAGGGAATTCCCTGGAGGTCCAGTGGTTAGGACTCCACACTTCCACTGCTGGGGCCAGGTTCAATCCCTGGTCAGGGAACTAAGATCCTGCAAGCCGTGGGGTCGGCCAAAAAATAAAATAATAAATAAAATTGGAACCTTGAGGTGCTGGAACTAATCTCCCCCTCATCACAGGGAACCCAGCTTTCTCCAAACCCCATAAAGGAAGCCTTCTTTGGCTCCAGCAGACATGGGTATGGCCATAAGAAGGGACTCCCTGTCCTGCTGCGGTTGTCAACTCTGCCAGGGATGGTACTATCATGGTGGTAACTGTTCCTGCACCAAGGCTGTGTAGCCTCAGAAGGCAGTGAACCTTTTTTAGCCTTGATGTCCTCCTCTGCAGGGTAGGGATGTTACTACTCACGTTGCAGATGTGTGGTGAGCATCAAATAAGACATGGGAGTAAAGGGCCCAGCACAGTACTAGGCAGATAGTAGGTGTACAATAGAGAATAACTAGAATAACTAGAATTCTCACAACTGATAAGAGAGTTTTTTCCCTAATGAATCAGGCCCAGTCACTCTTCTAGGGTTTTTCCTTCTATTTATTATATCTACCTTCCTCTCTCACAATTCTACCTAATTTTGGGACCTCAGCTGCCATCCTACCTCCTCCACAAATCTGTCTCTGTTCCTGGAACATTCTATTAACAACGCCTACCATACTTATGGTCTGGTCTAATGGACATGGAAATGAGTAGTGAATTAAGAACAGGGGGTCTGTAGGCAGGGCTGCCATGTATGGTTGCACAGGTTGTGCACTGCCTGAGCCTGGAAGTACCATTCACAGACTGTAAGGAAGTGGGGCCCTGATGCACTGTGTAATAAAGAGGCTCTGTGCGCAAGTCAGATGAACTGAGCTTGAAACCTGGCTCGACCACTAATCAATTGTTTGAGCAAGCAACACATGTAAACTCCTGACTTAGCTTCCTTATCTGTGAATGGGATGTTATTAGTTCCTACCATGAGGGATAGTTGAGAAGATTCAGTAGCTTAACGAGTTGAACAGTGCCTTGTAAAGGACTGAATTTACTGAGCACTTAATTTCAGAAATTAAGTGTGGGTGTTTTTTCTGAGAAGGCTGTACACAAGCTAGGGTCATGGGTCACCGAAAATCTGCAGCCGTGCCCCCCAACCCCCACCCCTCCCCCACCGCCACGTAGCAGGAGGCAGATCCTCACACTGTCCTTTCTTGAAGGACCCTACTCCACCCTTCTTTTTGCCAAAATCCGCTTTTATTAGGTCTTCTTCAGTTGACAGATGACACCTCCAAAGTAAACTAGCTTAAGCCAAAAGAAGCATTTGTGGGTGGATATAACTGAACTCTAATGGAGGATCCAGGGCTCCAGGTACATCTTGAGTGCTCTGTCTTCTCCATCTCCTGGCTCTGCTCCTCTGTATTGGCTTTATTCTCAGGCAGACTCTTCCATGTGACAGGAAAATGGGTTACTGGGTGGTTCAAGCTTGTATTTTATGGTTTTTCATATAAAGGAAGAGAAATCCTCCTTTCTTTCCACATCCATAGAGCAATCTTACGGAAGGCCTCTGATTGGCCCAGCTTGGGTCACATGCCCACTCTTTGGATCAATCATTGTGGCTAGAGGGATGGTGGACTGAGATTGGCCAAGCTAGGGCCATGTATCCACGAGTTTGACAGCCCCACAGAGCTACATGGAGTGGGGAGGGGACAGTTCTCCAATAGGAGAGGTGCTGGGCACACAAGAATGTTGGCCGTCCTGGCCATCCTTCTCTATGGTTCAGTTCATAGGTCAGTTCCTCAGGGAAGCTTCCCCTCCCCTCCTCCACATGGACCTCAACCTTCCCACAGTAAATTTTTCTCCGACTCTCTGACACCATAGTTTGGGAACAACTGGAGGCAGGGACGAGAGTGTATTTATTCATCTGTGACTCCCAGGCCTAGCTTCCTAACCGGGGCTGTGGAAGGCACATTCTTGGTGGCCTATCCAGCATCCATTTCCCCTTCCTCTTCAGATCTTTGTCGGGTTCCACCTTGTCTCCCCACTGCCTTAGGCTTAGTGGGGAAGCTGATTCCATTTTCATGGAGAGTAGTTTAAACCCATTAGAGTCATCCCTTGCCAGTGACTGGTTCAAAAATGGGCACGTAGGACCTAGTTTGGGCTGGTGAGACACAAGGGTGTCTGCGAAAGGCTTCTTGCTCTTTTGGGTGGGCATGGAAGGCAGCTGGCGCCTTCCTGCCCTCTCTCGTGCTGGACAGAGATGAGGAAGCATTTGGCCTCTATCAACTGCTACTGGCTGCCACTGCACAGCTGGAAGGGAAACTACTTTAGGCAAAAGCTGACACCGCGGGAGTGTGGAGACACCTGGACCCTTGATGGCCTTGTTGAGTTGCTGGAGATTGGCTAACCCAGGGTGCCACCCTGCCCCAGGACCACCAAACCCCTAGCTAACACACTTCCTTGTTAAGCCATCTTGAGCTGGGGTGTTCTGTTACCTGTGGCCACAAGTATCTTCAGAAAGTTCTCCCTGAACGAATGACCTAGGCGAGTGGCCACAGGCTGAGAGCCCTCAAGCATGCCCTCCTAAACTATGCCACCCACACAAGTTCCTTTCTACCCCACAATAACAGACAAAGATTCTGGATGCTTTTTAAAAAAAACCACACCAGTCACTTTATTCTTAAGTTGGTACTTTACAAAACCACAAGGGAGAAGTCCTTGAGGGTGAAAGGGGTAGGGGAGTGGGAGATGGTGAAGAGAGGGACGAGGACAACCCAGAAATGAAGCCCCCCCATCTTGGGGGACCAAGCAGAGACTGGGCCCCAGGCCAGCCCAGCAGGGCCTCTCGTGTCCTGGCTGTACAGAGCTGGGCCAAAAGACCTCAGGGAAGGGTCACAGCTTCTAGAGACTGTCGCCATTAGACAGGCAGCCACAGGCTGAGGCTTCTGGCAGCCCAAAGAAGGAAGTGGGCCTCCCCCTCCCAAGCCGGGGGGAGGCCACCTGAGGCAGGGGTGAGAGCTACCCGTCCAGCAGCTTTAGGATGCTCTCACGCTCCTTCAGAGTCTTCCAGGCCTGGTCCTTCTCCTTCTTGGTGGGCGTCCGCTTCTTCTGCCGGGCAGCCATGATCTTGCGGAAGGCGTCCATGACCTCATTGTCTGCCATGCGGACCCGCTGCCTCAGCTCCTGCCGACTCACCTCCTCCTTTGCCAGCCTGTGGGGACCAGCCGGCCAGGTGCCATGGGAAGCCCACCAGAGTAGAGCTCCTCCCTGTTCCAGACTGAGCCCACCCCACTACCCAGGGCTGCCACTCCTGTGGACCATTTCATACCAAATAGCAAAGTTATTGAGCCACGCTTACATGGTGCCCTGTGCCAAGTACTACCTCTTCAAAAATATCAGCTCAGTTAATCCTAACAACCTTGTGAGGTAGGTACTATTATTCCTATGTTACCAGTGAGGAAACTGAGGCTCAAGGAGAATAAGAAATGCCCCAAGATCCCACAACTAGTGAGGAGGAGATCCGAATCAAGGCAGGCTTCCTCCAAACAATATTCTTTAAAAGGTGTTCTGGGGGCTTCCCTGGTGGCGCAGTGGTTAAGAATCCACCTGCCAATGCAGGGGACACGGGTTCGAGCCCTGGTCCGGGAAGATCCCACATGCCGTGGAGCAACTAAGCCCGTGCACCACAACTACTGAGCCTGCGCTCTAGAGCCCGTGCTCTGCAATAAGAGAAGCCACCGCAATGAAGAGTAGACCCAGCTCTCTGCAACTAGAGAAAGCCCATATGCAGCAACGAAGACCCAATGCAGCCAAAAATAAATAAATGAAATAAATAAATTAAAAAAAAAAAAAGTGTTCTGGTGCCAGCAGAAGACCTGCTTTTACTTCAGCAACCAAATTCCAGAGCAACCTAAGGGTCTAGACAGCCTGAGGTCTACAGGAGGTGAGTGAGATACAAACTGACCCCTTCGAATGGAACCTGACCTATAAATTCAATTCATGGTGGAGCTGGAAGGTCACTTAGAGATCTATCTAGTCCAACCTGTTTTCAGAAGGGGAAGCTGCTGCTCAGGGCAGGGGATGCCTTGCTTAAGGCCCTGCAGCTACCCATGCAGGGCTGAGGGCTGCACGCTGGCCTTCTGATAGCCAAGCTAGTTCCTTCACTGCCCATTACTTCTGTAGTTGCACATCCCCACTTCTCTCTCTCCCGTCCCCCTCCCTTCCTCAGTACTCTTTCATCTGTATTTTCCTCTTCTAGCCCTTGGAACTAGAAAGAGGCTCTGGATTCAGTCTTGGGCTCCAGTCACAGCTTAGCTGTTTATTGGCTGTGTGACCTTCAGCAGAGCACTCATTTCACTGGGCCTTTATTTCCTTATTTGGTAAACAGGGAACACTACCACCTACTCCCTGGACTATAGCAGAGATTAAGTAAGAGGGTGTACATAAAGCCCCTGGTACACGGTAGGCACTCAGTATACCCTCATCCTTAAATACCCTAGCAGCTTGCCAGCAACTTCTTCTCCTTCTAATGATGCACGTCTTTACCAGCCACTCACGTGGTGACTGCAAGCCCTTTGCCCTGCCTCTCTTCCTAACCCAGCACAACGTCTAAGAGACAGGCAGAGGTGGCCAAATGAACGAGCGTGCCCTGCTCTGCTGGGGCTCTGTGAGGCGGAGACACAGCACCTGCCTACGAGGAGCAAGGGGACTTAGTTGGGCTGCTTCTCTATCTTCCCAAGAAAAGGGTAGCCACTACCATGATCTCCCTACAGATACCACCTGCACCCTTGTTGTGAGGAGTGCAGGGCAAGATGGATGGGAATGAATAGAAAATGAATGACATCGCATGAAAACACTGGTCAGTTCCTGGTGAGGGGCTGGTAGTAATCACAGGTGCTCAAGAAAATGTTAACAGTTGATAAACTGAGGTGGAGAGTATACTGGTGTTTACTGTACTACTCCGTCAGAGTTTCTGTGTGTATGAAATTTTTCACAATAAAACTCTGGGGGAAAAAGAAAGTTAAGCATGGAAAGACTTAAAAATAAACCACACAACAATGCGAATACAGTTAACACCACTGAACCGTATACTTGAAAATGGTTTAGAGGGTAAATTTTGTGTTATTTGTTGTTACCACAATTAGAAGTGAATAAACAAGTCACAGATGCCTGAGCTCTGGTCTGTGGAATGAGAATCTGTTTGAGAGAAAACCAGTGGGGTGGTGCCCGGCACTGACATTTTTTTCAAAGCCCTCCGGGTGATTTAGAGGCCCTGCTGGGTTTGGAAAGCCTGTCGTAAAGCTCCCGGAAGGTCACCAGCATGGGCAAGGCCTCGCTGGCCACGCCCTGGCCCGGGCATCCTGTCCACACTCACCTCAGCAGGTCGTGCTTCTTGGTGCGGTTGTGGGCACTGAGCGCTTTCAGCTCGGCCTGCCGTTTGCGCAGCTCCGCCAGAACTTCGTCCTCCGAGTCCTCTGCAGGGCGGTCCTCAGATTCCAGCAGGCCCTGGGCGATCAGCTCCTCCTTGATGCGGCTCTCCAGGGACTTGGTATGCGGCACGCTGCAGGCAAAGGCAGTGCTCAGCTCAAGGGCCAGCCTGCAAGGGGGACCGCTCTGAGGTGCCCAAGGTTAGTGAACACCTTCCTTTCTCTTTGGGCACCGCCTCTCTATCTATCTACACATAAAAATATAGAGACAGACACATCTGGTCTTGTTGTAAACACGCAACATATATCGATATGCTATGTAATATAAAATACAGAAAAACCTACAATGCTAATGACCCAAAGAGAATAACTATTTTGTTATCTGTTACTATTATATATATTACCATCTTCTTACCACGTTACGTTATATACATAAAAATACGTATTTTATGTTCTTATATAAATACTATACGTATTCCAGATTTTGTTACATATTATTCCCACTTCTTTAGTGTATTATTTTAGCTTTTCCCCACCATGTACCAACATTTAAATATATCTTAAGTAAAAATAGGATCATATTGTCTGTATTGTGCTACAACTGACAGTTTCCACTTATCACTCTATTGTTTACATCTTTGCGTGTCAGTTAACTATATTTCTCTAGTATGATTAATAGTTGCAAGTTATTTCATCATATGGAGTTATGACAACTTAGCCAACCAGTCTCCTCCAGGTGGACATTTAGGTTGTTTACAGTAAGGACAGGGCCATGATGAAAACCCTGTACTAAGCCTGTGCATGTGGAAATCCTGGCCCAGCACGCACATCTGACTTCTATTGGTCTTTATCAAAATGTCCTCAGTCTCTCTATTAATGAAGACCACACATGCTGGGATGGACAAAAGTCAACAGAAGCAGAGGCCAGACTGTGAGGCGTGGACAGGATGTCACTCACCTGAAGGGTTTGTTCTGATTGCGGGGAGAGGTGCTTGCCCCGTCAGCCCCTGATTCTTTTCCAGACATGTCTGGAATAGGAGAGTCCTCCATGGGGGAAATAATATTTTCCTAGAAGAGCACAGAAATGGATGGAGGGAGAAAGAGCTATAGTATTACCATTTTCCTGCCCCCCTCTGACCTACACGGACAGTCTTCACATACCAGAAATATCTTTTTATTTTTCTCATCCCACC
Source organism: Phocoena phocoena (assembly GCF_963924675.1). Classification (NCBI taxonomy): domain Eukaryota; kingdom Metazoa; phylum Chordata; class Mammalia; order Artiodactyla; family Phocoenidae; genus Phocoena; species Phocoena phocoena. Next base: position 7,180,987 of record NC_089228.1, on the reverse strand, counting down.
CGCTGTGGGAAGTCTTCCCAAACCGACTCTAAAAAACTTTGATCATTTTAAAAATTCTTTATTTTGTATTGATACCAAAAGAAGGGAGCACAGAAGAGTGACGGTAACACTCAACAATGGTAGTGAGAAGAGCTAAGGCATATTAACCGTTTGCAATGCACCAGGCGCTGCGCTAAGCATGCTGCGGCAGAGGCTGCCAGTGGTCCAAAAGCCATTCTTGCCTTTCCTCCACAGTAGCTGGGCTTATGGCTGCCCAGATACACCACACTTCCCAGCCTCCCCTGCAGTCAGGGGTGGTCATCTGACAAACTCTCTCCAGTGGAAAGTGATTAGAAGAGATAAGAGCCACAGCTGGCCATGGCCTTCACACACTCCTCTTTGCTCTTTTTCTGTGGGCTTGGAGTGGCAATCACACTTGGAGTGACCTTGTGCAGAGTGCATGTTTAAGGCAGCAAAGCCAGCATACGTGGGGTCCCTGTCTGATGGTGTGGAACGGAGATGTCCCCCTACCCCCACCTCAGCCAACCTGGAATGTGTGCCCAGAAAGACGTGGGAGAGAAAGACGCTATCGTGTTTGAGACAGCCAGGAAACTGAGGCTCAAGAGGTGAAGAGATATGCCTAAGGGCAGCCAGCAGGCATAAAGAAAGGGACCCTGAACCTGGGGTTTGAGTTCTGCTTCTATGTATTAGCTGTGTGACCTCAGGCAAACAGTTCCCTTTTTTGAGCCTCGACCTTGTTGGGTGTAACATGGGGTTAACCACTGTCTTTGCCTCTAACGAGAGGATGTGTAGAAAGCCCCTTGCACGGGGCCTTTAGCCAACGCTCAGCAAAAGTAACTGTGGAGTAGCGGCTACCTTGGGGGCAGGTTAAAAACTGGGAGGGGCATGAGAGGGCCTTCAAGAATACTGATGATGTTTTCTTTCGTGGTCCTGGGGCTATAAGTGTGCTCATTTGTGAAAACTGATCAGGCTGTACATTTATGACCTATGTACCTTTCTAAATGTATAATGTACTTCAATAAACAATAAAAAATTAAACATTGAAACAGACTGAATACAGTTCTTGTTTTGGGTTGGGGTGCTCACCTCCACCAAGGCCTGCAGGAGTCGCTGCGTCAGGGCACCAAAGGGGCACCCGTCTTCCGGCTGCTCGTGCTGGGCCTCAGACTTCTTCAGCAGGGCATCCACATCTGAATCGGGTAGAGAAGGGGTGGACATGTGTGCTGAAGCGCTAGGAACTCAAGTCCTGGCCTGGGGTGGGCAGGGAGGTGAGGGGCCTACCTTTCGTGTCCAGTTCAGTCAGTGGCCCCATGAGGCCTTTCTTCTTGTCAGCCACGGCTGCTGCCCGGGCCCCGTCCTTCTGCTCCTCCAGCAGGTCCTCCTGTGCCCAGCGCTGGGAGTAGTGCTTCCCCAGGGGCGGGATCTGTGGGAGACATCCCATCCAGTCCCAAAGCAGTAAATACAGGCCAGTCGTGCCTGGGGTGTCAGGGGCTCTCTGTGCACTTGGGACTGCCAACAGGCTCTTCGTTCACCCCTCATTGCTCCATTTACCTGTCTTCCCAAGTACCTAGCCCAGGGCCAAGGCCTGAGCCTGGTACAGGTGAGAAGAGATAAAGGAGATAAAATCTCTACACTCACAGTCTAGTAAGGAAGCCAGGTACGTACGGAACTGAAACACACAGACGGCAATACAGAACAATTTCCAAGATGTAAGGTGCAGAATGGTGCGTGTACATGGACCTTTTCCGTTGACAGCTGTTATCTCTAGAGAGAACTATAGATCCTAGGGTCAGAAGCGAGAGGAAAATATCTTTCGCATTGCCTGAACTTGTTACTGCCTGTATGGATTACCTTTTCAGATAAATTTTTTAAAAATTCAGACAAGTGAAGTGACAGAGGTAGGTCAAGGTGCTGTGGCGCACACAAGACCGACCAACCTTCTGCTGGGGAATCTGCAAAGCCATCTTGGTGGCGGTAACATGCGATCAGGGGCTCGAAGGGTGTTAGTTTGCCAAGGGGAGAAGGGCATGTGCAGAGGCCCAGAGACCAGCAAGGACCCTGGAGTGAGGGCAAGGTGCTTGGGGGGGGCTGATAAATACAGCAGTGGAGAGGGAGGGTGGCCAAGGAAACTGGAGAGGGGCACTGGGGCTGTGCCACCAAGGGCTGAGATGCTTGGACTCGATTCTGTAGGTAACGGGAGCCAGGGAAGGCCATGTCATGAGCACATCCGAACATGACAGCTGAGCTATGGGAGAATTTCCCACCAACACTTTTCTGTATTTTCTACATTTTCTTTAATGGAACCTTTTTTATTTTCATCATAAAAAAAATAAATTTTTATATATTAAAAAAAAGAGAATCCCCCTAGAGCAGCAGTCCCCAAGCTTTTTGGCACCAGGACCGGTTTCGTGGAAGACAGTTTTTCCATGGACCAGGGTGGGGGGCCGGGGGGGGTGGCTCAGGCAGTGACGTCAGCAATGGGGGAGCGGCAGATGAAGCTTCGCTCGCCCACTGCTCACCTCCTGCTGTGCGGCCCAGTTCCTAACTGGCTGCAGCCCACTACTGGTCCACGGCCCCGGGGTTGGGGACCCCTGCTCTAGAGGGAAGAAAGTGTTAAGAGGCTGTTAAGGTAAAAGCTGATGAAGGCTTGAGCCAAAGCAGAGGGGATGGCGATGAGAGAAAAAGGGAGGATCTCAATGAAGAAGATGCCTTAGGACGTGGTGACCATTTGGATGGGGTAGAAGGGAGGAAGCTGAGAGTTAGAACTTGGGTGTCTGGGTGGGTTAATGGAACAGACGGGAGGCTAGGCAGGGCAGGGAAGGAAGATGATGTACAGCACTGCGATCTCTGATTCCGAGGCACCTCTGAGCCTTCTTGTTCTCCATCACGTCTATCTAGGCCTGGGGTCTCTACCTTGTAATGTTCAGCCTCATCTTCTGGGGGTTTCAGTAGCTCCTCTAGCGTGCGCACCTCCTCACTGGTGATATCGGCACAGTAGGGCTCCACCGAAGCCCAGAATCTGCAGAGAGAAGCAAAGCCTGATGGGGTGCCCCCTGCCCCACCAGCCTAACCCCCGGGCCCTTCCACAGCCTCCAATACCCAAATCCCAAGGCCCATTTATGTCCCCTGGCCCAGAACCTGTTGGGGGCGTCATTCTTGGGGATACGTGGCACATCAATTGGGTCATCAGTGAATTCATATTCTTGGATCTTGGGCTGAAGGTTTTTGGATTTGGGTCGCCCAGGGCCAGGGCCCGGCCCATGTCCCGCCTTCCCTTCCAGTTTCTGCTTCTTGGGCTTCCCATGTTTGGGGGGAGCACCAAGCTCATGGTCTCGACCCAGCTTCAGGAATCGTCGGTCACCTTTCTTATCCTGCCAGTCGGTGAGGATCTGAAATTCACAGAGACTGTCACTGAGGGGGAGAAGGGAAGACACAGGATAACTCTGTCTCCCGGTGAAAAATAAGGATCTAGAGCTCAAGAAGGCGCTGTCTCTCCCCCTCCCCTTTTTATCTAGCAAATGCCTACTCATCCTGCAAAACTCACTCCTTTTCTGTGCCCATCTCACAGGATTTTATTCATATATTTCTCATCATTCCATTCACTTGTTTGTCTGTATTGATTCACCTCTGTAGCACCCAAGCTGGTCACACAGCATTCGGCAGTTCAAACAAGTAGATCACATCTCAGTGCACATTAGCTCTAGGAAAATACGCTGGTGGTAACTTTCTGGTGGAAGCAAGCATGCCTCCCAGCAAACCTTCACTTCAAATGTCACCACAACTGGGAAGCCTTTTCTGAATCAGTTATCCAGCTTCTTAGATGCTAAAATACAACTGATTGTGCCACAGCCCTGCTCAAAAAGCTTCAGTGGATTCCCAGGGACCACAAATTAATTTTATTCATCTTCTGAAGTCCAGTTAAAATGGCATCTTCTTCCTCTATGAGTATCTGGTACTTCGTACCTCCACTGTAGGCCCAATCGTGTTGTTTGGTCATAACTAGAATAAACAGAATACTTTGTCTCTTCAAGAAGATTATAAGCTATTGGAGACCAGGAAGTTCATCTTAACCATCTCTGGTCCCCAGGATCTGGCATAGCACCTGGCACCCAGGGCTCAGAGAATATTTATGCCATAAAGAGAAATGAGAGTCATACGAGTAAATAATGTTTGACATGCTTATTTAGTGTGAGACGTTGGGCTGAGCCTTTGCAAAAAGTCTTTTTAATTCTCACAAAAGCTCTGAGGTAGCTCCTATTATCCAGCCCACTTGGCAGATGGAGAACTGATCCTCAGAGGCAGGAGATAACTTTTGCAAGCGTTGGAATTTAGCACTGGCAATAGCAACGCTAGCAAGCGCTTAGGTCAGGATTCAAATCCAGGCCTCCCCATTCCAGTTTCCCCAGTACTCCTAACCACGACAGCACGTCTCCTGGTACTTGTCTGACCTCCCCTTCCCTTTAGTTGGCAAACTCCCCAAAGGCCAGAACTGTCCTAATTACCTCTCTCTAGTGACTAGCACAGGACCCAGAACATTGTGGGGAGTGAGGGTCACTAGTTGCTTAGTGAATCAGAAATCTCGCAGTGTATGAGGATCATGCACATTCTTGCATATTTTCCATGTCACGCAAGCCCAGTTTGGGTCTCTCTCTTCCCCACTAAGACCCTGTAACCCAGGCCTCAGCAGATGAGGCTAACCCATAACTTGTCACAGTCCATCCCTGGTGATGTACCCTCTGTGGGGTATCACCTGGGTTTCGGCCTCAAGCACCCGCAAGCGTCGGCTGGCAGAAGAAAGCAGGGTCTCAAGCTCCAGCTGCAGAGTGTCCAGCTCCTCGATACCGATGCCATCATCCTCAGAGCGGGCCAACACTGCTGTGTAGCGGGGACAGACCTTCAGGTGGTCCACAGACTTGAAGTCGTGGAACTGCAAGGGGCAGTCCTTCAGCTCACTCATGGCCCAGGATAGGGGACACTGTGGAGCTAGAGAGGAAAGGACCACTGATGGGGGGTGGGGGGAAGTGGCACAAGAAAAGCCCAAGGGCTCCTTCCATCCAGGAGAAAGTCAGGCTTCAGTAACCTATTGACAAGGTTGATGGCACACCTCCTACTCGTAGAGCACCTACTGTGTGCCAAGTGAGGTGCAGACACATTACTGGCTTCTCATTGAATTCCTCACCCAACCCCATGAGCAGGGACCATGCTCATCTCCATTTTACAGATGAGGAAACTGAGACTCTGTAAGTGTGTGTTCATGTCCAAGCTTACCAACAAGCAATTTGAATCCAGATAGTTTTGAGTCTGTGCCCCTAACCGCCATGGTATACTACACTTGTCTTCCTGATGCGCTTCCCTGCAGTTCCACTCTTCCTGAATTCTGCAAAGCCCCAGAGTTCCAAGCATCGCATACTTATTATCTTAATGTTCTTTGTGCCTCCCAGCCTCTCCTTGTCTCACCCCTCCCCACCTATGCCCCTTCTCTTTGCCCCGGATAGTAAAATATGTGGGCTGGTAAGCCAGATATATCTGGATTCAAGTCCAGGCTTGACCAATTTCTATTTATGTAGCCCTGAACATGTTGATGAACTCTCCTGAGTCTCGGTTTTTCCATCCGTAAAATAGGGCAAAAGAAGCCTGAGTCTGTTTCCCCATAATTAGTCTGAATCTGTAAAATGGGGTATCAATAGTACCTACCTCCCAGGGATGTTCTGAGGATTAAGAGATGATGCCCGTCAAGAGCTCAGTTCAGTGCCTGGCACAGAAAAAGTGGGGCTGGTTAATGGCTGGCCCCACCCATGGATCGCCCCCAATGTCCCGCCTTTAGGGTCCCAGTCCTCTAAGAACACCCTACCGCGGCCTCCGCCCCCTCTACCTCCTCCTTGCTGCCTCCCTCGGCCCCGCGGCCACGGGAGGGGGCGGGGAGTTCCGGTCGGTGCGAGCAACCGCCCCGGAACTGGCTATGTGCGGTGCCCCTGCAGTTGACGCGGGGGCGGAAAGACGCGAGGGCCAGACCCTGTGTCTTTCGGAGGATGGAGGTTTGCGGGCAACAAGCGAGCCCGGTGCAGGCGGGGTGGAGAGGGTATGCCTCGCGCGGACCCTAGGGAACAGCCCGGCGCCGGGGGGCGGGGCTCGGCGGCCGGGTTCTGTGCCGGGCAGTTAGTCCCGTCGAGCCCCAAAGGCTGCAGGTAGGAGGGGCCCGGAGAAAGGATGGGGGCGCAGAACCGGAAGGATCGAAGGGCTCCTCCGCCTCGCCGTGTCCTAATATGGTGCCCAACCTGAGGCCGGGCTGCACCATTGCATGACTATGAGGGAAGAAGGCGGCAAAGACGACAAGACGGCCAGAGTCGCAAGCAAGGGCTCCATGGGTAACGGGAGAAGCTTGAGTAGTGACTTTACACTTCAGGAGCCTAAAACTACCAAGACAGTCCTAGGGGGAAAACTTCCGAGGGGCCAAATGTTCTTAGCCTCCTCCTCCGCCGCTCGGAGCGTTGATGGTACAGTCCAGACATCCGGGCGGAGACTGCGGCTGCGCTTCTCGCGAAAGAGAAGGCGGCGCGGGACTGGCCACTTCCGCACTTCCGCTTTCCGGCCCAGCCAGCGCCCGCGATGGTGAGAGACGGGCCCCGGGCCCGGGACCCCCGCTGTTCTGTCTCAGGGATCTGGGTCTGGGGGAGATGCGGCTTTGCAGCGGAGAGGCCCTGGGCCGAGGGATGCAGGGGGTGTGGGGGCACCCTGAGGCTGGGAGAAAGAGGGCGGGGCGGGGCCGAGGTGAGGAAGGGGCGAGCGGGGGACGCCCTTGTAAGAAGCAGGCCCTGCGGCTGCATAGTTTGGTCTTTGAAGCAGGTGGGGGATACTGAGGCATGGAGGAAGCCGGAAGTGGGCTCTCCTAGGATCGTGGTAGCGCCTCGAAGGCACGTAGTAAGCCTCAGCCCGTAGTAGGGCCACCTCCCCACCCAGAGTAGACCTTCACTAAATACACTCCCCTGTTCTCTCTTACCCGCTTGACCCCACAGTTCTCTCAGGGAAAGTTCCACACTTGCTTATCCCACTCTTCATGTTGCCCCAGCCTTGCTTCTTTCTCACTGAAGGATCTCTTTTATGCTTCCTCTACGTAGACCCCTTCCTGGTCAGAACTCAACCGTATCAGCCTTACTGTAGAATATAAGCTCTCATACTGCTGACCCCTCCCTTCCAGGAAATCCTCTTGATAGCTGTGGGTGTTCCTGGCAATTGAGACTTGGCTCACTACCTTCCCCTCTTTGCACTGTCTCTGGTGATACCTATTTAATGTACAGGTTTTCGTGACCATGTGATTTATGGTGACTCCTAAATCTACCTTCCTAGGTTCACCTGGGAAGGTTCTCTTTCAAGGTTCACCTGGATATCTTGAAGACACCTTGAAATTAGACCTCTGGATCAAAACTCATCTTCTCTCCCTAAACTTGCTCACCCTCTTGTGTTACTTATTCCGCCTTTGTGTCCTCTTATGTCAGCTAGAAAGCTGGGATATTCTTTTTTTGTTTTAATTTAGGCCATGCCTCTTGATTTTTTAAACATCAAACTTGTTGAGATATTACACGAGAATGTGTCTGTTCTATTTTTGAAAGGGCAGGCACCACAGGGCTGGCCACCTAAAATGCACCTTTTTCAGATTTGCTGTCTGAATTTTGACAGAGATAATCTTGTTTGTCCTGCATTGCTCCAGGCCAAGCCCTCATTACCCTCCTTAAATAATCTTCTCTGCCTGCTCTCTCACTTCCCTCTCCTCCAGTCCATTCTCCACAGAGTTGCCATGCAACTGTAGTCATGTAACTTCCTCCTCAGAAGGCCCCAGCAGTTCCTTGCCACCTTAAAAGAAGAGCTACACTCAGTAGCCTGGCATTTGAGATTCCCCATGAATCTCTAGGCTACTACTGCAGCCTCATCCATAGAATCTAAACTGCTTCCTGGCAACACTGTACTTACTACTGCTTCTGGAACTCTTACTGCCCTTTTTTGTTATTCTGATCTTGCTTAAGTTATTTTTTCATTCATTCACTTATTCTACAGAAACTGAGTAAGACAGTGTATATGTAAGGTGCTGACTGACTTAGGTGCAGGGTATGTAAATTTGAATAAAATAGACATGGTCTGTTGACCATGGGGCTTACAGTTTAGTGAAGGAGAAAATTACTTTATTAACGATATATAAAGGGTGTGTCACTGTAAATTATAGTAAGTGCAATGAAGAGTGAAGTCAGGAAAGGCCTCTCTGAGGAAGGAGGAGGCCTTCCCTGAATAAGCCAAGATCTAAAGGATGACTTAGGCAAAGAAGGGGGAGAAAAGCCTGCAGATAGATGGTTTGGCATGTGTGAAGGCCTGAGGTGAGAAAAAACTTGGCTAATACGAGGAACTGAAGACAGGCCAGTGTAGCTAGACACCGTTGCCTCTATTGGGAATGTCATTCTACTTTTTATCATTGTAAAGTCCTCCTAATCTTATTTCCATCTTCAAATCAAAACCAATTTCTTTTGCAAATAAAAATTGTAAATTTCTTTTACATTTTACCCATTATATCATAGTTACTTTCTCTGTTTTCCTGACCTAGTCGAGCTGTTTTAAGGGTAGAGAAGGTCTTAATCATCTTTGAATTCCCAGCCTGGCACACTGTAGATTTATACATTTGTTGGCTCAAAAGGTAGATTGAAGACAGTCATTCATCTGTATGCTTCTAGACCAGAGTTTCTCAACTTCAGCAGTATTTGGGGCTGAATAATTCTTTGTTGTGCATTGTAGTGTCTACTCAATACCAGTAACCCCTACCCCACCCCACATTGCGAAAATGAAAAATGTCTTGACATTGCCAGATGTCCCCTGGCAGGCAAAATGGTCCCCTGTTGAGAACCACTGTTCTAAACCTAGAATGAAAGGCACCTTGAAGGCCTACTCTATTGTGTTTACTGTAGTATCTGAGAGTCAGGGACCCTGAGTACTGCCTGGCTCCTGTGTAGCTGGACTAGGGGACCAGTGGGTTTGGTGAGACAGATTCTGATCCTCTGTTGGCCTTTTTCCTACAGACTGCCACTCTCCGTCCCTACCTGAGTGCCGTGCGGGCCACACTGCAGGCTGCCCTCTGCCTGGAGAATTTCTCCTCCCAGGTGGTAGAACGACACAACAAGCCCGAAGTGGAAGTCAGGTAGGGAAGGAAAAGGGGTGGGGTTGATGGGTGCAGCACCCAGAGATGACTGTGTGCCATGAATAACTTCCATCCTGGAGTTGTCAGTACAACTACAGTTCACATTTTTTGTCTTGCTGCCAGATGAACAATGGTTCCCAATTTGAAGTTCAGAGAATAGGGTCAGTGGGTTGGCAGGACAAAACTCAGGGGAGAAGCTGCTCTGGAGTCAAGATTGCTTGACACAAGGTGTGACTTCTCAGCGTAGGGCCATTTGGGAATTATCTCCCATGGAGTTAGTGAGCCCTCTGGCAGTTTAAGGAGTAGACTAAGAATTTAGTTACCTGAGATGCCATCTCTATTCTTTTCTAATTTAAAGATCAAGGATTCCGCCCCCCCACCACCCCCCCCACCCCCCACCCCCCCCGCCCAAAGGGAAAAAAAAAAATGGACTCTTCTGTCGTCTACTCCAAATATTCCGTACTTGGGATTATTTTCTCTTATGTAATTTATGTTTTGTAAATAAATTATTCTTTTTCCCCTTTAAAATTTAATCTGGGACATACACAACTGAGATAAGCAGTGTTACCACACTAAGTTGATATGATTTGAATTTAAGAAAACTGACAAGATGTTAGGATGTGCCCTGTTACGCTACTTAACATATATGGTTTCCAATAGGCATTTTTAAAGGATAATAGCTCCCAGATAGCACCACCATAGTTAACTGCCAGCTATCATCACAGGGATCCAGGGACATCAGAATGGGAACTGAGCTGAGAGGGATCTTAGGGTTGAACAAGTGAATCCTTCTGGATTGATCATTAAAGGAGGCCAGACTGTTCGATTTTAGCTTGTCCTTATCTCTAAGGCAGGTTCTCTCCTCATTCCCTAAACAGTGTATGGGTTTGCCTACAGTTATGAAAATAAGAGCTGTCATTTTTAAAGCTCCTACAGTGTGCCAGGCACACTGTTAGACACTTGACCCTTTTTGATCTCTCTCAGTCCTCAGCAGTGAAATAGGAATCAGAGTCATTTTACAAATGAGGAAGTTGAGATTCCAACAGGGTAACTTGCCCAAGGAAAGTAACAGAGGAGGCTGGATTTCAAAACGTTTTCGCCCTGACTCCAGAGCCTGTGCTCTTTCTGCTGGAGAACACGCTTGCTGCCCCCATCTTGGAGCACCCCTGCTTGTGAGTCTCCTATTCCTTGGACTCTGTGGTCCCAGATAGTGATTCTAGGATCTGCTGTGGGGTCTCCTTGAGCATTCTGTTCTTTTATAGTACAGAGGCCTCTGTGATTTTGTGTTTTCAGGAGTAGCAAAGAGCTCCTGCTACAGCCTGTGACCATCAGCAGGAATGAGAAGGAAAAAGTTCTGATTGAAGGCTCCATCAACTCTGTCCGGGTCAGCATTGCTGTGAAACAGGTGAGCTCACCACAGATCCCCTGCCTCACCGGGAGGCCAGGGGCCCCCATGTGAGAGATCAGCATGCCAGATTCAGGGTGCAAAGAAACCCAGGTTCTATTACTAGGAAATGATTTGCCAAACTCATCAGCTCGGTAGATAAAGAGAGATCAGCCCCATCTTCTAGGCCTTGCTCTGCATTAGAAGGCAGGAAATGTAGCAGCCAAGGCTACAGGCCAGTTTGGTGTCAGGTCACAAAACTTTTCCTAAGGAATGAAGGATAAGTCCAGTTCAGAAAAATAAGCAGTAACAGTATCAATTTGATAGCCATAAACTCCGAAAGGGAGATTTAGGGTAAAAATATGAAGTGTAATTTCTTTTTCTTTTTCTTTTTTTTAAAATAAATTTAGTTTATTTATTTATTTTTCACTCTGCTGGGTCTTCGTTGCCATGCACAGGCCTTCTCTAGTTGCGGCGAGCAGGGGCTACTCTTCCTTGCAGTGTGCGGGCTTCTCATTGTGGTGGTTCCTCTTGTTGCGGAGCACAGGCTCTAGGCACACAGGCTTCAGTAGTTGTGGCGTGTGGGCCCAGTAGTTGTGGCGCACGGACGTAGTAGCTCCGCGGCGTGATCTTCCCAGACTAGGGCTCGAACCCATGTCCCCTGCGTTTGCAGGCGGATTCTTAACCACTGCGCCACCAGAGGAGTCTCAGGAAGTGTAATTTCTTATCTTTCCTCTGTGTTTCACAAATGTCTGACACTCCCACTACCACCATAATTTCTGCCATATTTATCGACTACTTGGACACTTCTTTACTTAATAGATTTCGTTCAATTAACTTATTAACTTATTATTTATTTATTTCTTCTTGGCTATGTTGGGTCTTTGCTGCTGCACGTGGGCCTTGTTTAGTTGCCACAAGTGGGGGCTACTCTTCATTGCAGTATGTGGGCTCTAGGCGCGTGGGCTTCAGTAGTTGTGGCGTGTGGGCTTCAGTAGTTGCGGCACGTGGGCTTAGTAGTTGTGGCTCATGGGCTCTAGAGTGCAGGCTCAGTAGTTGTGGCGCACGGGCTTAGTTCCTCCGTGGCATGTGGGATCTTCGCGGACCAGGGCTCGAACCCGTGTCCCCTGCATTGACAGGCGGATTATTAACCACTGCGCCACCACGGAAGCCCAACTTATTTTCTCCTACTTAAATTTGTTTGAAAAAGAAACTGTGCCACAAATGGAAAAACAATACCACTTGCCAAATTGAGGGCAAGTCTAAGAAACAAGCACGTTGAAAACAACAAGGTTATTAAGTTCAGACTAGACACTTTTGCCTATAGAAAGCTCTAAGCCAAGGGCCTGCTGTCCTTGTTGAAAGGGGAGATTAGCAAGTGTTGGGGGCTGTTAAGGGTGTGTCTGCCCTGTGCAGCAAAATTCTTCCTTCAGAAATGTTGAGAGTTCATCAGGGAGAAACTTCGGGGTTTGTTTGATGTTCATTGTTACTAAAGTGGAGACCACCTAAGGCTCTCTCTGATACTCTTCACAGTATGTATCACAGACTAGAAAGTGTAGCACTAGTGAAGTAAGAAAGGAAAGGGTAGTTTTGAATATAGATGTGGACTCTGGAAAGAACAGATAAAAGGTTTGGGTTTGCCAGGACTTACCTGACGGTCCAGTGGTTAATACTATGCACTTCTGCTGCAGGGGGCACAGGTTCTATCCCTGGTCGGGGAACTCTGCATGCCATGCGACGTGGCCAAAAAATTAAAATTAAAAAAAGATGTGGGCTTGCCAGAATTACTTTTCTGGAATGGGTGAAGGCAAGATCATGATAACGTCCCATTAAGTTGGAGGGCCCTAATGTAGTAGACCCTCTTTTCAGTTGGCAACCAGTTACCCCACGATTCAGAGTTCACGTGGTGGTGTTCCGATACCCAACCCCACTACCTCCAGCGAACCTGGGAGAAATTGCAGTCAGAAGACCAGGCTCCAGATTTCTGTTGGCCTAGAGTGTCAGCTTTAGGGAAACACATTTCTCCTTTGCTCTCACCAGGCTGATGAGATCGAGAAGATTTTATGTCACAAGTTCATGCGCTTCATGATGATGAGAGCAGAGAACTTCTTTATCCTCCGAAGGAAACCAGTGGAGGTGAGACTGTGTGATCCATATGTTTGTAATACCCAGAATTCCACTGCCGCATCAACTGTTACTGGCCTGGGATTGTTTCTAGAACTGGGATTGCTGCTCCCCCAGCTGTAGGGCACCCACAGCCTTAGTTGAGAGTTGGCCTTCATTTCGGCTGTTGTGGGAATAAGGGGAATCAGCTTCGGAGGCTGGGTCTACCTCAACCATGGAAAAGGCAAAAAAATGAGATGCATTGTGCAGCTTCCCAGAGCCTATAGTCTAGCGGCAGAAAGGGCATGATGAATCAGAAATCTAAACTCTGCCACCAACTGAATCATAGTCTCAAGGCCACAGTTGACATTGGGTCACTGTTGTCTGACTTTGTACCTGAGTCCTCTCTACAGACTCCCTGCCAGATCGACTCTCTGCCAGTGACTAAGCAACTACCACAGAGAGCAGCAAACACCATCGTCAGACGCATTAGACATGTTGGCCAAGCTCGTCCTCATCCTGAGCTAAAATTTCTCCTGGTCCTAGATCTAACCTCCAGGGCCACCCAGAATAAATAAAATTGCCCTTCTACACACAGCCCATCTGATAGTTAAAGACCTCAGTCCCATCCTTCTCCTACAGCATCTTCGCTTCTCTCTGGACTAGATGTTCCTTTTGTTTGATGAGATTCTTCTTGGACAAGATTTCCAGTCCCTTCACTCTCCCTTGACTCATTCTGAATGCAACTGTCTGTGCCACAGATAGTCTGCCAGAGATGTCTGATAGACACAAAATTCTCAACTGGGTTTAGTTGATCCAGCTGTTGGTTCATTGGATCCAACATACACACCCCACCAAAGCAGGTGGGCTGCTGCCTGAAGGGCATGTAGCTTGGGATAGGGTCACAAGCAGCTGGAAGCATGTGGCTAAGTGGACGTAGAGGGCATGGCCAGCTCAGCGCCCCCAGGATGCTGATTCTCTCCTGTTTCTTCTCTCCCTTCTCCCCACTGTCTTCCTTCCCTAGGGGTATGACATCAGTTTTCTGATCACCAACTTCCACACAGAGCAGATGTATAAACACAAGTTGGTGGACTTTGTGATCCACTTCATGGAAGAAATCGACAAGGAGATCAGTGAGATGAAGCTGTCGGTCAATGCCCGTGCGCGCATTGTGGCCGAGGAGTTCCTCAAGAATGTAAGTGTAGGGGCCTTCCTGGTTTGTTTCCAGAAGTAGAAAGACCTATGGGTCGTGCTGAGAATTTAGCATCTGGTGGGAAAGTGGTGCCAACTGAGGGTGAATATTTCCTGAGGCCTCTAGGAACTCTGGTGGGCTGCAGGTCAGCCCGATTCCTTGGGGCGGGAGGGCCCGTGCTTCATGTTGGAGAGCTGCAGGGCATTTTTCATCTCCGGGGGCCTGGGGGATGCCTCTCTTAGTCGCTCATTTCTACATCTCAAAGTGTACACAGTCCTTCCCTGTATCTAGTTCAATCCCCGAGTGAGGCAAGTTAAATCCACATGTGAATTTTCTAGGAGTATAGGGCAGTTAATCAGAGTATAATCCCACTTTTCAAACAGACTGGAATAGTTTCCTTTAGCATCTGCTTCTCAGGCTTAAAGTCATGATTTCTTCAGCCTGTTTTCCATCATTTTCACGGCTTAAGTCTTACAGATCCCTCTTTAGTTGTTTGTGCCTTCGTGACGGAAAGGACTACAGCCCTTTGAGGAGGACGAATTGTTTACACTGATGAAGTTGTTCTTTTTTAGTCATTCACGACGTGCCTTCTTTTTTTTTTTTCTTTTTCCAAACAGTCCTTGGTTTGTTGTTATGTTCCCCTCAGAGTCGACTATGATCCCTAGATGGTAGAATTAGTGTTTACTCCTACCAGTGCATACAGATCCAGCCCAGGAGGAGCTCAGATTCCTGAAAATGGATATTACACCCGCTTCCCCTGGGCTTTAATTATACTGAGGACAGCCAGTGTACAAAGTAGCAACCAGGGGAACACGCTTGTTCAGGTCACACAGGCCGTGGAGTCAGGCCACCTATGTGTGAGTCCGGCTCCACTGCTTCCTTGGGCATGTTACAGAACCTCTCGACT